>NC_090925.1:1175965856-1176268886 GCF_040938575.1 Ambystoma mexicanum
CTCCAGGACCAACCAGGAAGCACAGAGGGAAAATGAGGCCCTCTGTCAACACAATGATAGGCTCCAACAACAGGTAGCGATGCAGGAGAGACTGATAGAGTCTAGTAAGGCCTTAACTGAGGAACTGAAGGCACAAATGCAGGCTCTTGCATTGCAACAGGGAGCAGGGGCGGATAGAGATGAGGTTCGCTGGGAAATGGAAACTCCGGAGCATAACCTCAGGAGCCCTAGTACTAGAGGCCCTCATACCTCTCAGTCCCTGGACTCTGCCACCCCCATGTCCCCTGGTGCACATGAGCACAGGGCCACAGGGATGGCAGATTACTATCCAGCCAGAAGCATGGGGCTCATAGGCCAGTACCACCCAGGAATGGAGGGGCGGGCGTCCGGGTATGGGCACCCAAGCACAGTGCAATTTAATGGGGAACCCCAGGAGAGTAGGCCCATTAAGGGCATCCTGAAAACCTCTGCCCAGTTAGGTCAGTGGAGGGGGTACCCATCAAATCCTGGCAGCAAGGAGGAATCTGAAGACTCCTCTGAACTGCGCAGGACACAGGAGACCAGGTCCCCACATTCTGCCAGCCATTCCCAGGCTCGCAGAATCCGGGAAAACCTGGAAGAGCAGACAGGAACCTCTGGGAGCAGTGCCTCTGAGTCAGAGGATGAATGGACAAGGGTTACCCGAACCAAAAAGGCCAATAAGGCAAAAAGGGCCTTGCTTAAGGACCCCTTAAAGCAGATTAAGGCGATCAGGAGCGTCATCACGCCTTACCATAAGAACGCTAAGTATTCTGTTTGGGAGCACTTAGAGTTGTTTGAGCAAATGATGGAGACTTTCCATTTGAAGGACAGCCAAAGCTGTATTCAATATGTAAAGTGGACCTTCTCCCCGGAATACTCCAGTTTCTTTGCGGGGCTGGAGGACCAAAATCATTTAAGATGGTCCACCTATAAGGCGGCCATCTTGAAACATTTTTCCATTCATAGAAATCCTCAAGAGGCTCGCAAGGCAGCCTACAATTTACAATGTGGGGAGGATCAGGCCCCACAAGAATTTGTGCAGGAGTTAAAGCGTGCTTTTGCGCAGACCACCAGAAGGGTGCGCACAGACAGTAGAGAATTCATTAATACATTTTTTCATGCCTTGCCCAAATACATAATGACCCAGCTCGTGAGGGATTTTCACGAGAAAAGATCTTTATACTGGGTCATTGAACAGGCTACCCGGATCTATGAGGTGCAGAAACCGTTAGATAGCAAAAGTAATGCCCAGAAAAACCCCAAAGCCAACAGCACCCCTGCTGCTGCCAAGGTGGCAGAGGTAAAGGTCACCCCCGTTTTGGATTTGGAGATGGGGGGGGCCTAAAAACCTACCTGCACCTAATAATGCTAGGCCCAGAAGGTCCTCGGGCCAGTCACAGACAGGGAGCCAGGGAGGCAGCCCCACAAATGGGGTCCCTCGCTCTCCTGATTATGTAAGTCCCCGTTACAAGGGAAATCGACCCATCCTGGGTTATGTGTGGACTCCTCCAGCCCAAGGGGGGGGATCCAGCCAAGCACCTAACCCAGGGAACTTCCCTCCTAACTTCCCACAGGAGGGCAGAAATTCTCCAAACCCTGGGCAGAACTTTTTCCCCAGGTATCCACCCAATTTCCAGCCCCAAAATCCTCCACCCTTCTTTCCCCAATTCCCTGAGCCCAGACAACCTAATCTGGGAGAGGGGAGGCCAAGGGTGGAGGGGTACCCAAATCTTCCAAACCCGGGGTATTACCAGAGGAGGGACAGCTACCCTTCCCGGGATCAGCCCAGGGGAGAAAACAGGGCCCCGTATCAGCCTGAGCGGGTTTCCCAGTTAGAGCGCCAGGTTCAAAACATGGCGCGGGATCTGGGTCACATACTGAGGGCTCAGCAGAACCCTCAGATGGGTGTGCCGGCACAGAACGCACCCAACTCTGGACCTGGTGCTCCAGAACAATGACGGGGGCAGCACCCCGATAACACACCGGTTCCCAGGGGGGAGGCACAAGGGGAAGGGGGGTGTAAAGCCTTGGAGGAAGCTTCCTTCCTCACTTGTAAACAGCCCCTGGAAACCCAGGAACCGGAAACAAAATCTCTTGCCCCTGAAAGTCTGCCTCCTAAGGAGAAGAGGGGGGGTAGGAGAAACAAAAGACCCAAACAGACTCAGTTTGAGGAGGAGGTACAGATCTTCCAATTTGAGGGAGAGGGATCCTCAGAGGATCCTGGGAAAAGGATCTTCTCCTTCAGAGAGGGGGGAACTCCTCCCAAAGAAAAATGGGTCCCTAGGGATGCAAATCCAGACTGGGGAGATGTGGAGACTGAGCTACCGCCGCCCACCATCTCATCCCAGAACCAACAGCAAGAAAATCCCCTGGTTCAAACCCATCCTGGTGACTGCCTCCAAAAAGGGGGGGGCGGCCCGGAACCGGAGCGAGGGGAACCCACAATGACTCTGATCTCCAGTTGCCAAATTTTTCTTTCAGATTCCCAAGGCTCTCCACAGAATTCCGCCCAAATCTCTTCGCTAGCGATGTCCAAAACCAGAAAGCTAGCCCACCAGTTGTCCAAAAATGTACATTATCTGTGCCCCCTTGAGGAGAAGGAGGGAAGATATTATGCCCCGGTACAAGTACAGGGGCAGGGTACAATTTTGGCACTGGTGGACACTGGATCTCAAGCTACCCTTCTGTCCAGAAGGGCCTTTGACGAACTGAATGCAGGAAGGGGAGAGAATTATCGTATTCCTCTCACCTCTCTTCCTGGACAACTCCAGAACTTCGACGGGAAGGAAATTCCCGTTGAGGGGACGGTAGATTTGGACATAAAAATTGGGCGACACAAGTTGAAACACCCGGTCATAGTTGTGACCCCAGAGGGCACCCCTTGTTTACTAGGGAATGACCTCCTGAGAAGGTTGTCACCCCTAATAGACTGCGTAAACAAGGTCCTCTGGACCCAGACTAGCCGACCAATAAAATTAAAACAGAGTGTCAACCATGTTAGTTTAAACGGCACCTGCCACATGGTTGAACAAAAATCTGACCAAGTAGAATTTCACTTCCAGAACAGCCAAATTCCAGACGTGACGGTAATAGCAGTAGGACAACAGACTGGTGATGGGGGGTCCTCTCTATTTCTGAAAATCAACCTTCCTTCCAGTTTAAGGTGGTATTCCACACTGGAAGGAAACACCCTGAAATTCTTTACTAATCCACAATCAGAAACTCCTACTCCTATAGTCCAGAAAGATGTGAAATCAGCTCAGAGCCTGGCTGAGATTCAGCAAATTGGAGAGCAGTTGTTCATCCCTGTCCAATTAAATGATGGGAAGGACTCTGTTCTCGCTCGAGTGTGCGTGAACAACGGTAAGAGCTTCATCAGCAAAGCCATGTTCCGCCAACTCCCAAAAGATCCAGCCATTCCCACCTTCAAACTGATAGACAAATGGGAAATGGACCTGGAAGCACCCAATTCCAAACATCTCCTGCCAAGCAGGTGTATGCTCAAAATCTCCATTGGCAACAAGAGCATAGTCCATAATTGTTGGGTCGTGCGAGACGTCACTGCCGCCTTTTACTTAGGCAGTGACATTCTCAATCGCTTTGCCATTAGTTTGGACCTAATAAACTTCAAAGCTTGGTCCCGATTAGCGGATAATCAGATGGGCTTTGATGATCCAGAAAAAGCATTTAGGTCAGCTCAATTGCTACCTTATGCAGTTGAAATTCAGATCAAAGAGGAAGTCACCATCCCAGAAAGGACTCGACAATTCTCCCTGGAAGTGAAAGTTAAAAGGGGACAAGAGTTGAAAAACCCTGATGCTTACATACATCTAAACGCTTCTCTCCAACAGCAAGGGTTGGGGGTAAACCCAACTCCATTAGTCAACATAGAACATGACACCATTCCAATAGAGGTGGATAACAGCGACTTAAAGAGTATTACTCTAGCCGCAGGCACCATTATTGGAATGGCGGTTGATGACTGACATTTCTCCATCGATATTGGAAATGAACTGTTAGGGCCAATCCCCAAGGACTGCTTTGACAGTGACAGTGAAGACAATACAACACCAGACAGGATTTTTACCCGGCATGGGGGGAACTTCCTGGTGTACACTTCCTGCCCCTATGGTAAGGAAGATGTGACTTGTGACTTCAGGAGGGATGAGGTGATTTTCCAGGTCCATGAGGGCTGCCTTTCCCACCTGAAGCCTCCGGTCCAAATCAGCACTCTGACCAGGGACTTCTCCACCCAGCTGGAGGAGGCCGCGGAGATAGCCAAACCAGAAGTCTTTCCAGGCTTCAGGCAGATGGTGGAAGAGAGAGTCAACCTAGCTGATGCCTGTGTGACTCTGGAACAAAAGCAAAAGTTGAAACAAGTTTTCTTGGATTTCCAAGATCTCTTTGCGGTAGACTCATATGACTGTGGCCGCACCGACATCCACACAACAACAATCCCCACGGACCCTGGCATGACTCCAGTGTTTGTGAAGCAATATCGCTTGCCTCTCGCATCAATGGAGTCCCTTACTGAAATAATTAAGAACCTTGAGTCCAGGGGAATAATCCGTCCAGTCCACAGCACCTTCAATAATCCGGTGCTGGGAATATTGAAGCCAAACGGCCAGTGGAGACTCTGCGCCGACCTCAGGGAGCTCAACAAACGGGTCCATACTTCCCGATGGCCTCTGCCCTACATTGACCAAGGGCTGGCCCAGATTCAGGGGTCACAGGTATTCACTGCAATAGACCTGACCAATGGATACTGGACCGTGCCTGTCAGCAGGGAGGACCAATACAAACTGGCTTTTACCTTTGGGGGCCAGCAGTACACATGGACCCGGACTCCCTTCGGATACCTCAACTCCGGCAATGAATTCAACATTTTCCTACATAAGGCCATGCCCGACCTGGGTGCGAGGGGTAACCTGGCTTATGTAGATGATGTCCTCATCAAAAGTTCATCTGTGGAGGAACACATAGCAGAGATCCGTTATGTTCTGACGCAGTTGAGGGCCGCCGGAGCAAAACTTTCCTTTCAGAAAGCACAGTGGTGTAGAACCCGTGTTAATTTCTTGGGGCATGAGATTACTCCTCAGGGCCTCTGTCCCCAGGAAAAGAAAGCGGAAGCGCTTCAGAAACTGAAAGACCCCACAACTCTGAGGGAACTAAGGAGCCTCCTTGGACTGACTAATTACAGCAGAAAGTTCATTGAGGGCTACGCAGAGATCACCAGACCCCTGATTCATCTCCTGAAAGGGGGGGTCAAGTGGGAATGGGGTCCAGAACAAGCCGAGGCAGTAAGACAACTCAAGAGAAGCCTCTCACAAGCGCCTTGCCTAGCTTACCCTGTCAGAAACAAGGAGTTCTTCCTGGAGACGGGGTTCTCTAATACGTGCTTGACGGCAGTATTATACCAAAAGCATGACAAGGTCAATAAAGTAATCTCCTATGCGAGCAAAACTTTATCCTCTGTGGAGGAAAAATTCAACGATTGTGAGAAGGCACTCCTGGCAACGGTGTGGGCATTGAAGAATTACCGCCCGTTTATCCAGGGGGAACACATCATAGTGGAGACTCCACACCAGCCTCTGCAATATCTCCAAAGTGACAGAATCCGGGCCGGAAATGTGAGTAATTCCCGAATTACTTCCTGGATTCTGTCAATGCAAGGCTTTCCTGTGGAGGTCAGATATGGCCAAAACAAAAAGAGTCCCCTCGCGCAAGGTCTGGCTGACTTGCATGATTGTGCCAGAGAAAACTGTCTCGAGGACGAAAGTCTAAAAATCAAGGACAACATGGAGGCATACCTTAATTCCCCACACAAAGTCTTTGAAGAAGACAAGTGTGAGGGAATGCCCACTGTCTATGTGGATGGATGCTCTTACCATGTTGACAACAACGGGGAGAAAGAACTGGTGGCCGGCGTAGGAAATGCATGGGTGAATGAGTCCCCAGAACCCTCCGCTGGATACAAAATTGGTCCCCGAAGTAGTCAGGTGGCAGAATTGATGGCTGTGCATCAGGCCATCCTCACTGCTGTCCAGCATCAACTCCGCGAACTGGTCATAATCACAGATTCGGATTATGTACGGAACGGGTTCGTGGAGCACCTGGTTAATTGGAAAACCAGAGGCATGTTATGTGCTAACAATAAACCCTTGAAACATGGGAAGTTGATCCAAAACATTGATGATCTGGTCACCTCGAATGAGATGACCATCTATTGGAAAAAGATCAAGGGTCATTCCAAAGTAGAGGGACCAGACAAAACTGGAAACGACTTAGCTGATCAGCTGGCCAAAACCGGGGCCATCCAAGGGGATCTAATTGAGATTGAGTCCCTGTTGGGGGAAATCCAGGTCACTGCTATCACTAGGTCCCAGACAAATGCTCACAACGACCTTTCAATTGCACAATGGAGTAAGGAGACCCCTGATGCTGATTTGATTACAGCTCAGAAGGGGGATCCATTTATTGGTAAATTTTACCAACACCTTGAGGACCTTGAGAACTTTCCCCTGACGGATACCGATTACATTGGGAAAGAGGACCTAAGAGTGTTGATGAAATGTCCAAAAATGTTCCGAATCCAAGACGGTTTGTTGGTAAGGAAATCCAAAGCTGGCCATGACCAGTGGGTGGTTCCTACCTCATTCCGAAGCCTGATGTTAAGTCACGCCCATGATGCGGCCACCGCCGGTCATAGGGGGTTTCACACAACATTGGAAATCTTAAGAGAGGTTGCATACTGGCCACACATGGGGCAGGACCTTGACCAATATTTGAAGGGGTGTCTTGTGTGTGCACAATTTCAGCCATCATCCCTCACGCACCGCGCGCCTCTCCAAAAGAGGGGGATGACACTGCCATGGTCAGATTTACAAATCGACTTTGTAGGCCCAGTGATTCGCTCTGCTAGAGGGAATAAGTACATGTTGACTGTGACATGCTTGTTTACCAAGTGGGTGGAATGTCTCCCAGCCCCAAACTGCAAGGCAGAAACGGCAGCTGCCTTGATGATTAACCACATCTTTTCCCGTTTTGGTCTACCTCAAAGGATTGAGTCAGACAGAGGTAGCCACTTCACCAGTGAAGTAATGACAAAGATGTGGGAGATACTGGGGGTCAAAAGGAAGCTGCATATTGCTTACAGGCCAGCTTCTTCTGGGGCAGTAGAGAGATATAACCGAACCATTGTGAGCATATCAAAGAAGTTTGTGGCAGATTCTGGGCCAAGTTGGGATATCCGATTACCTCTGGTCCTAATGGCCATCAGATCTACCCCTTCATCTGCAACCAAAATGTTGCCATTTGAGTTGATGACTGGGCGCAAGATGGTGCTTCCGCAGCATTTGCTCTACAGGACCCAAGAGCAGACACTGATAAATGCCTCCACTACTCATGAGTATGTGGAGAATTTAAGGAAACACCTCCAACATGCTTTTGCTTACGCTCAGCGGAATCTAGAAAGATCGGCTGATAGCATGAAGACCCACTATGACCTGAAGACTTCCAGGAAGGAATATCAGGTGGGGGACTGGGTCTATCTATACAACTTCCAAAGAAACCAGGCAAAACAGCGGAAATTCTTGCCTACATGGAAGGGACCCTTTGAGATCATCGACAAGATCTCCCCTGTGGCCTACAAAATCCACATCCCCAAAGGTCCTTTGGCAGCGGGGGAAGACAAGTGGGTCCACATAAACCAGTTGAAATGTTGCCATCCCAGGCACACTCTGCAACAACTGGAGGAATCCTCTGGAATCCTAGCGGGTACTGTCTCAGACTAATTCAGTTCCAACCATAAAACATACCACATCTAGTCTCTAAAATATTGTGATTTGCATGAAACTGTCTCTTAGTTATACTGTTCTTTTTTCAAAATAAGAATGTAATGTTTCGTTATGATGAAATGCATATGCTGCCCCACTATCTCAACAGTGGTGGAAATGTCCATGAATAGGTATTGCCGCTCTTCCTTTGTCGTCCTAGGAGAAAGCAAACCTGGAGACGGGACAAGGAGGACGATCCGGAGACCGGGAGCAGAGACGCAATGGGCCCGGGGTACCGCCCAATAGTCCCATCAGGACCGGCGAGGAGAACCGATCGATAAGTACCGGATGGAGGAAAAGATGCTGAACTGTGCCATCTACCGGAAGAAGATGAGAACTACATCCCAGATCTTGCGGGTCCCACCAGTGAAGGATCAGATGGCCACCGCAAGAAGGGGGGCTTGTGGGATGTATTTACCCATGCATCCGAGCCCTACCTCAAAACTGTGCATTACTGGCATTGAAAACATCATAATGGCCAGAGCTCCCCAGAAAATGCACAGGAAAATCCCATTTCGCCTATATTGTGAGCTCAGAGAGGCAATGCTGATTGCCAAAAGCAAACCCATAACTGTTGGGAATTCCTTTTTCTTGAAGGTCAAATATGGCAAAATCATGGGCACAGAATTACTTTACTGCAGAAACACACCAATGCCATGTCCTGAACATGGACAATATACTCCATGTAATATCACTTGCTGAAATGAATCAATCTAAAAAAAATCCCAAGGATGGATGCAGTAACCACAAAATCCTGAGGGTGGCGCTAGCGGTCTAAACTCTGACAGGAGAGCTGTCTTGCAAAACTGTCTAGTGCAAAGAAAGGGGTCTTATTTCATTGAAAGTTCAAAGGGGTTGCCTGTCCTGAGAACTCTTGACTCTTCAGAACTCAACACAAGAAGCCAGGAAATCACAGGGTTCTGTTAATTAAATGCAAAGTGGCTCCCTGGCCTCCTGATCTCAGCTTCCCAGAGACCACACAATGGCCCCTCTCCTCTGAAAGGAATATGTTGATTTTTACTGTTTCCTGTCAACAAAGGCCTGCCTGCCCGGAGGACACATGTGATTTACCCACCCAAGTCTTGGAGGCGGACTCCAACACTCTGAGGACTGAATTGAAAGTAAAATATATATTTTACAAAAACACTGATAACTCTTTGTAATCAAATGACAGAAATGTATAACTTTGAGAGACTTAATTTAAAAAATGTACCTTTAATTCAAGCCCAAACTCCAAATTGTGGGATATTCTGGGACAAAACCCTGCTGTTTATTAATATTACAGACTCCCTGTTTCAGCTAGACAAACGAAAATGCATTGGTATGTGGGTAGATATGTGAGGAACAGTTGTATAAAATTTAATGAAGATCCAATGTTGTTTAGCACATTAAAAAAGTGCTAAATGTTGCCATTTTTGAATGCAAGCTCTTAGAAACAGCAGATTTGGGACAGAGTATACCTCATGTGATATGTGACATGGGTATGTAATTTCAAACAACTGTGTAACTGTGAAATATGTATTTTGATCATATATAGATTTGGGTGCACAGATGACAGGGGAGTTTTTTTCAAGAGATCATAAATGGCTGACATCACTCTGACACAACTTAGCTCCCCCAATCAGCGGAGAAATGAAAGCTGGACCAATGACAAGTGAGAGGGGCAAGTTTAGTTATGACCAACACACACACCCACTTGCAGAACATATAAATGGACCACTGAAACTTAGGTAGAGACATTCATTTCCATCTGCAGCGGGACGCTCTGCCGGAAAAATCCATACCTACCTCCATCAACCTTCAAGGAGCCAACACTTAGACTCCAAGATAAACAGAGACTACAGAACCTTAACCAAAAAGGCCACTGCCAGCAAGAGTATTTGTCAACAGGTCTGAAAATCTTTTTGCAACTGAACTCTTCAGACAGCCGGCTGACGCCGTCTGAATTTTGCCAAGAACTTTTGCAAGAACCCGGTGACAGAAATATCCAAAGAGAAGGCAGGACCCGACCCAGAGAACCGGTGCCTAGCAGAGACCAGGCCATTGTATCCAGAGTGCTGACCCCGATGCTGTGAGCAGTTCCAGAGGCCAGGCGCTGTGAGCGGAACTCGGGAAGACCTGACCAGACTGAAGTCCGTGACCAAGTCGCTTTCCGGTTCAAAATCTCTTGTGAGTACTCAGCAAAACTCAGAACACATCTCTTAGTTAAAATCATATAATTCAATCCATTTTTAATCTAAGTAGAACTGCAGCTTAGCAATTTTGTTATTCTGCCATCATTTTTAAAGCTGAAAAAGTGTTGCGTTTAAAATTTGCAAAACCAAAAACGACCTTCACTAAATCGCTCATATCTCCGCGACCGTTTGTCTTAGAGACTTGCAGTAACTTTCATCTGAAAGCTTAGAATCTTAGCTTTTAATCGCACCACATTCCTACCCCTTATAGTTTTACCGCAATCGCGGAACACGCATTCGCGAATTTTGCCGCGATTTGCAAATTTCTTCACGTGTAAAAATCTGCTGCTGCTTGCCTTCCATTTGCCAGAAATTCGTTTAACCTGCTAATCATCCCTGAATCATTGCTAGTGTGAGCCTGGACTAATATTAACTAGATACCACTCACCCTGAACTTCTAGAGGGAATTAAAAGCAAATTTAGCATATTTTTCACTCCATTGCCAGCACATATAAAAGCATTTTGCCTGTGTTTTCAACTTCTGTAGTCTAAGTTGCTGGGTGAACTGAATTACATTTGAATTGCATTTCTGAGAATTGTGTGCCTTCCTTCCATTTCCCTGCATTGCATAAAAGGGGGGGTGAATTGTCCAAGAAAGTGATTACATTGTCTTTTGCTGAAATCCTATCAAGTTATTTTCTGTACTGCATTTCATTCCACATTGCATCCATTTGAACCCATAAAAGTATTGTTGCTATCTTATCCATTTCATGTCAACTCCTTAGTGATTATCAAGAAGTGTGCTAGTGCCAGATTCTCCGTTGTTAATCTTTATCATACCAGATTAAGTGTGATATTCAATTATTAATTTATTATAAAGTCTGATATATATATCTATTGTTTAAATTATCAAATAAACCTTTTAACTTGCAAAACAGAACTACTTCTTGGCTCAGTGGGGTCAGGAGGATTCCAAGAGAGGGGTGTAATATAGGGGTAGTCACCCAGAACGCATGAACTGGACATAAAGATATATCAATAAGGGTTTTCATTCAGTATTATAGACTAGGCGTTGACTTAGCTGTAGTGTTGAATTGAATCCTCTTACACAGCATGGAGTACGGCGTGCAGTGGGAATACGAATGGTCTTCTGGTGTGGTGTTGGTAATCCAGTCTCTTTTCCATGATTATTACTTGTCAACACAATTACTCGAAACAAATGTATTGACTCGCCCAAACAGAGTCGCGTCGACCTCTATCATGCAAGAATCAGCAGTGAATGATTCTCATTCTCAATCGATGGACATGGCACACAGAGACCCAAAAGACCCTCCTATTTTGGATCAGAAGCTAATGAACACTGACCCTCAAGTGAGCAATGAGGGCATAGAACATTATCTAGGCATACAACGCACACTAATGCAAGATAAAAATTCCATCACCATGACACACTCACCCACAAATCAGGACACCACCCTGGCCACTGTGGAGTGTCAAAATATGGAGTGTACATCTCTGGAACGCCTGTTTGCAATCTCTAATTCACCAGAGAGGCTGGACCCTGAAGCGGCCTGCAAGGTTACTAGCAGTCCTTGTGTGAAACTCCCAATGTCATTAGATAACTTAGAACTTCAACATTGTGTACTATCAGAGTGATTGTTTCTCAATATTGAAGAAATCAAAATTCACCTGGCCTCCCATAAGAAAAACAAAATCTCTCAAAGCACAGAACAAACCTCAGCGAAAATGAGAACCATAGACTTTATATAGAATTCACTGACCCTTCATTGCTACCTCAGTACAAGACCAATTGACTAAAAAATCTTGCAGTCAGATAACGGGAAGAATGTGAATACATGTTGACCAAGGAAGAGGTGATAGGAAGAACGACATAAGCACCTCAACAGTACTGGCAAACGGCAAACTAAGCCAAACTCAAAAAGCAACAAAATAGCATTGCTTACCCAAATGAACCAGATGACTTCAACGCATCCCTGCATAGAGGATAGAGTGCAGAAATAGAATGCCAGTAGGAACATGACTCGGTCTTCCACCATGACCTACCAAAACACAATCTACAACTATCAGCTGAAGCAATCACCCAACTGCAAAATAAAATCATGGTAGCCCTCACAATCTCAGTGTCTCCTTTCACTAAATTGTATGAATCACTGAATGAGACTGTGAAAGACCAGGCAACTCTTCTGGCTATGATACACACCAAACTGGTCTTTCTAGGAATACTTGACATAGAGGCAGCAACATTGCAAATGTGGCAAAACCGATTGTGCGACTTGGCGAGACATGAAGAATGTGGCAAAACCACACTCATGACCAGCTTTCTAAAAAATTGCAACTGGATGAGAGCTCAAACAACTAGCCACAAACCAACTAAACCAAAAACGAAGGAGCTCAAAACTTGCTCGACACAAACAGTGACTATCTGCGGGAGACCAGACAAAAGCCACCACGGGAGAGCAAACAACACCTCAGTGCATGAAAATGTAGAATCTTCAAATCAGTTGGTAACTGCAATGCAAGATCTAGGAGACAAATACACCCCACACGAACAGAGCGTCCAAATAACCAATGATACTTTTAACTCATCAACTGGAGAATCACTTAGAGTGCCCATGACATCGGACCTGACAAACAAAGTTTCAACCATCTCAGCCGACCCCACACTGCAAACACAGAACAACAATGTGGACAAACAAATCTCTATATTTGAAAAAAATTTAAACAACAGGAACCTCATGTCAAAATAACCCTATCTGGCATAAACACAAGAATCATAAAAACCAACCAATGGCACAAAAACCCAAATCTAATGGGTCAAGAGCCTTCATGACAAGACACTTCTAGAGAAATTAATATAAAGCGGACAATAAACAACACAATGCCCGCAACGAATAACAAAAAAAAAATGGACTCACTTCCCAAGGATGATAAATTGTAAAATGGGTTTGACCCCAAAGACAGGAACAAAACAGTGGTGACTCCAACAGATCGCCCAATGCAACCATAGTTGATGATGAAATCATTGCTCTTCTCGATGAAGTCTCATACAACGACGAGGAAATGGATTCAAACGGCATCGAGGGAATAACAGAACCATGCAATGACTGTATTCCATTAACAACAGCAACCACTGCAATGTTCATCCCTGTCAGAAAAAATACCTGATAAAATAACAAAAACAGTAAACAATGAAGGGCAATACAGCAAATTTGTAACCCTTGAACAGAAACGAGTGGCTGAAAATGCCAAACTAAAGAGACAGACGAAGAAACCAAAAGAAGACCCCAGACTTGACCGAAAGATCCACTTTAGCCATGGACATGACCAATAACTTAATAGCTGTCAAGATTATTATGCGTGCCAATGATAATCTAATACTAAATGGAAGAAACATCATATAACTAATCCACAACAGTCCAACATTGAGATATATCACATCAGATGACATCAAAATGGCTGAATTTAAAAATGAAAACAAGATGCACTGGGTAATTCTACACCTGGAGTCTGTACTAAGAAAAGACGCCCTCTTAGAAGCGGCAAGTAGTTTCTTATTGCTAGGGTTTGAATTTACGGATCATAGCAACCCAGCGTCAGAAGTGCCCACAAACATCAATAAAGACCCAAGCCCACCACGAAAAACAAGGAGACTCCAAAGAAATAGAAGTGAAAACAAGCAATCAAAAAGCCATGACTCAAAAATAAACATCTATAACGTTCCATCTTTGAAAGTACATTTAAGCAATGATACCACTAGCGCTCTCATGGCAGTGAGACAAGTAGAGTTAAACCACTCTGAACTGAACGACCAGACTGGTCGTAGATATCCAAAGCACTATCATCTACTTGCGATCATTAGAGCCATGACAAGCCAAGACAATGGGCTTTAAAATTTGGATCTTGGAACTCTCGTAGCTTTATTCATCTCATCAACACCAAAGATCTAGGCTTAGAGAAATATGACATTTTATGCCTTCAAGAAACGTGTCTTAGGACAACTTCCTCCTGTAAGGGATATGACTGTTACCTAAACAGTGCCCAGAAAGAACTAGTCGGTAGACCTTAATCCCACCTGTTTACGCTCATGAAGAGGGGTGTTGGCTTATGTGTGAAAGAGAGCACAAAGTCCTAATCTCCTTTTGAAAACAGTGGTAATCGGAAACAGGTATGATGACAACTTGCAGAAAATGGTAATGGTCCTATTCAACTTATACTTCAACACAGATATGTGCACATATATAACATTTACCACAACAATAATGAACAAGTTGGATGAGGTATTGATGACCTATAAAGACCCACACATACTTTTGTGTGGAGACCTAAACATGATATTCATAAGCGTACAAACTAGCTTACTGTTAAAAATTAATTTACATATAATACATACAAATACAAATAAATACATATAAATAATAAATACAAATACATATAAATTGTCTGAAGAAATGTCAGAGCGCAACCTACATATGCTAAACATCCAAACCAGGGGAGATATCCCAGCTAATTGGACCTGGTTGAGGGGAGAGACAACAACATATCTAGATTACCTGTTTCTCTCCACCAACTGCCTACAACTAATAGACCAATTTAAAATTGTACAAATACCCACAAGCGACCACAATCTTCATGAAGCAACATGTAATATTGTAATGGTGAGAACTAAACATCACCTTAAAATTCTGCTACAAGTCTCATATGGACGAAATAGATTGAGATTAAGCCCCTCGGATATCATCACACTGACCAAAACGTTCAACAATGCTTTAAAGGAATCAAGTGAGAGCCCAGAATATACATGCCTACTCCATGAAATCAAAGAAACTGTGAAAACCGATGAAAAAGTGAAACACACACATGTGCAACATGCAAGTAGTAAAAGCAAACAAAATCTTGCGCACAGACCTAAGGAAGATCAAACGCAGTACTCAGATAGAGAATACCCTCCTTCTGAGAAAAAGAAAGCAAAAGTATAAAAATTGGCTAATCTCCACAAAAGTCCTCAGATTCCAACATGATGCGGAACAAATGCTGAGAGCGGCCGACAGTCAGAACATGAGAAACCTGTGCAAACTCATCACCAGTGGTGGTACCCCCCCCAACTGGCCCTGGAGTCTTCTAATGTCTCTGAGTCCACATGGGTGACACATTTTACCACCTTATTTGCTCTCAATCCAGGAACAACAAAAATGTAATTATTAGTGACACCAAACCCATGGGACATCAACTGTGATAGAGAAAACATTGAAATGCAAATTGGCAAACTCAGCTCATCTAGGGCTCTGGGACCAGGTGGCCTAACTAACAGCATGCTGAAAACGGCATGGTGCGCATGGGCAGAATTTATCTTGCTCCTGTTTAAACAGATTCTAAAAACCAAAACAATTCCAAGCTCTTGGAAACAAGCCATAATAATACCCATATTCAAGAAGGGCGATAGACAACATCCTCAAAATTATCGACCCATCACGCTTCTTGATATCATGAGCAAATATTTGGGATCTATATTGCTCCCAGGCCTAAACCAGTGGGCTATGACGAATGGACGCTTGGATCCCAGACAAACAGGATTTGTGAAAGGAGCGGGACCCACCATGAACCTTCTACTTCTGAACCTGTTAAAACTCAGAGTGATCCAAACTAAGTTAAGCTACTATGCTGCATTCATTAATTTCGAACAAGCATTCAATATTGTTAACAGAGCAAAACTATTGTAGAAACTTCAAAAATGGGGATGCCTGAGCTCCCTTTTGAACGCCATCATGTCCCTCTATTCAGAAATGTCAGTTGAAGTCAGATTCACTATCAGGGAGATGTCACCCTACAAATCAGCTGAAAAGGGTGCGCCCTAGCTTCATCCTTATTTAATCAATCTCTATCTATCAGACGTGCAGGGATCACAAAGCCAAGTCTGGCATTTTCCACCCAAGATCCAGAACCAACACGTCTAGTGGATACTTACCAATTTCTTAACTCTAAGCACTTGACTATACGGGAGGTTTTTAATGAGACTCGGTTGGTGGAAGCTGAGTCGATGTAGCAAGTTATTACGGTCTGTTGGTTTGCGAAAGATGGTGGTCTGGTATCCCATATTGGTAATCTTAATACCTACATCCAGAAAATGAATATTTACTTGTGAGTATTCATACGTAAATTGAATTCTTGCATCTATACTGTTCAGATATTCGAAAAAATTGAGTAATTCTCCCTCTGTGTCTTTCCATACTCCAAAAATATCGCCGATGTACGTGATCCATAAGCACAACTTGAGGTGCCATTGTTCGTTCTGTAATATGTGTTCTGACTCAAATTTGTGCATGAATGAGTTCGCATAAGAAGGAGCCATAGTGGCCCCCATGGCTGTACCAGCTACTTGAAGGTAGTATCGGTCTTTGTATCGAAAGTATGAGTTATTGCTTATGAATTCGAGAAGGGCCATTATGAACTCTTTTTGTGCTGGTATCTCTTCGGCTTTGAGAAGCATCCATTCTACGGCCTCACTACCTTGATCGTGGGGAATCGAGGTGTAAAGACTCTTAACATCTATGGTGAAAAAAAAGGTTGTTAGAATCAAATGGTGTTGAATTCAACAGTTGTAAGAAATGTGTTGAGTCCTTAATGTATGTGTTGGTATTTTGGATGAGTGGTTGTAGAAAATAATCCACATATTTGCCAAGGGGTTCCAATATGCTGTTCATCCCTGTTACTATTTAATTTAACATGACCTAGGTAGGACAAGTTAATTAATTACAAACCTCCAGACATAATACATCATACTGCTAGCTAACTAATCAGTGCATTTATTTTGTTTTTGTTTTCCTATGCGCATGGATGTTTTTTACACATGATATGGTATGTGTTTCCGTATTGATTCAATTGAAATGTTATGGTTTGTTGTCTGAAGATTTATAAAATATGGATGTAATATGAGTTATGTGGTACTGATTTTGCCTTAATACCGCCCTGAAGAAGGTTTAATCCGAAATGCATTGGCACTAGTGTATTATAGGCAATCCAAGATGGAAACTCATTTATCGATATGCAAGATTATGTCATTTTAAGGAAAACTCCAGGAATGTGAATTAAACATATCCTGCTATAAAACATATACTTTTTGAATTAATTATTCAATTTTGATCAAGACTGTTAGGCGTACTTTATATTTTACAAATTAGCAGCAACCACAAAGGGCCAACTGAGAAGCGCCATTCCTAACAAAGTAGAGTTACTTTGTTTTTGGATACTTCAAATAATCAAAATATGTCATTTTTCCTGCATGAATATCCTTAGGTCAGGCCGGTGTCTGCATTTGCGGCTCCTCTGTCATTTCAGCCCATCACTCCCATCTCTGTTCTATGGGAGAAGTGACAAGTTTGACTGCCCCGTTTTGCTTTGGAGGTTGGAGTCGGAATGCTGTTGTTTCATCATTTCTCAAGAAAAGATGAAGCCGAACAGATCTGCAAAATGTACAATATGTTTTGCAAGAAGTTGATATGGTTAACTTTCTATGCCACCTCTACAACATGGCCACACTGCTACACCTTTCACTGTCCTTGTTGACGCAATTGACTGCAGCAGGCTGCACTTGCTCGACACACTTCTACACGGTGCGCCGAGGCTGGTAGGTGTTTTTTAAACACTCTTCCTCTACACCTGTAAAAATGAACTGTTGAGAAACACCACTTCTTGGCCAAATTCTGCCTTCATATAGTGCACTAAGCTGCACTAGCTCGCCGCATTTCCACGCGGCTCAACATGCACGCCATGCCCATTGCACCCCTTTGCTTCAATTGTCAAAATGAACTGTGGAGAAACTGCACCTCCAGGCCACATTTTGCCTCTTTAAAGTGCAGTAGACTGAGCTTGCTTATTGCACTTCCGTGTGGTGCTCTGTGCCTTGGACATGTTTCTTAAGCACCCCTTTGCTGCAGTTATAAAAACGAACCATGGAGAAAAACTGCCATGGAGTGGTAAAAATGATTTATGGAGAAACATCACCTCCTGGACACGTTCTGCATCCATAAAGTGCAGTAGATTGCTTTTGCTTACGGCACTTCCGTGTGCCGCTCTGTGCATAGGCGTTCCTAGTGGGCAGCAAAGGGGGCAATTACCCCAATTGCTTTTTTGCCCCCCCTAACTGGTGCCTTGCACCTTCGCACCCCAACAAACAACTCTTTTCAAGCACCCCAGAGGTGTTCCTTTGACCAGCCATGGGCAATCACGTGTACAACTCTTTGTTTGCTGTGCCTGCCCTTTCTTCTGACCTGAAGCAGACACAGCAGGAATAGATGGGCAATGAATATCATTGCGGAGAGAGGAAATCTATGTTTAAAGCAGGCTTTCCATATTTATTTTTTATTTTTATTTTATTTATTTGCATTTTTAAAGCCCCCGGGCACATGTGGCTTCAAGCTTGGCACAAGAAGCAATTACCTCACTCCTAGCATTGTACCCATAGCCTCATTACACTTATATTGCCTTCCCAAATTGTTTTTTTAAGTTGCGTAATTGTTTGCTGGGCACACCATTGATTTGGCAATGTGCAGCTTCGAATTTCACTAAAAACAAAACACGAAGCATTTCCAAAATTAAACATGCTTCCTAAGATTCAGTCTACCAGTTTTCTTTAAACCCCCCACAAATACCTTGTGATTTTTAAGCACAAGTTTTGAGTTTTATGGCAAGGTATACTTCTAAAACTGTTATTTGTTTGTCAAACTGCTAAATTGAAAGTAAATGATTCTATTGTGCTGACAGCAATTATTAGGAAATTAAGCTGCAGGTTCATAGGCACTAACTTTTGATTCTTACTATGGTGCCAGAAATTCCCCCAGCCCTTCCCTGAATAGGAGAAAGCTGCCAGCCCAACCCATCCCCTGGCCGAACAGTGCATTTTACAGCACCTATATTTATATTTCAAGGAAAAAACTTTAGTTGCAAGGACTTCAAGGTGAGAACTTAATGCAACAAAACCCTGGAAATTCAGCTAAAGCTACATTAACTTTGCGCCCCCTGTTTTGCAGACTATGACCACAATGATGATATTCCAGATCACATCACCAATTACATCATTAATTACATTACAGCAGTAACTGGCCTTAGTCATGGCCTTCAGCCATGGTCAGTGTGCATGCCCAAATATATTTTAACAAAGGAAGGGGTACTAGCGATGGCCTTCATCTATGGACAGTGGTCACAACCTTCATCCATGTGCACTAACAGGTTACCGACCATAGATTCTGGCCTTTACCATTGTATATAGATTTCAACCAGATTAGGCACTAGCCATGGACTTTAGCACAATACTGGCGACTGGCCACAATCGTTGGCTCTGCCCACTATATATTCTAGCATATAAATGGGCCACTAGCCATGGCCTTTGACCTTGAGTAGTTTGTAAATCTTTTAGCCATGTACACTGTATATTTAAAAAATAATAAAATACAATAAGCGATGACTTTCGGCTATGCCCACTATGTAGTACACAACTCTAACCAGCCACTAGCCATGGTCTTCAACACAATACTAGCCAGTGGCCACAGCCTTTGGCTGTGCCGACTGTATATTCTGACATATTAATGGGCACTACCTATGGCCTTTAGCCATGGCCACTGACTGCAGCTGTCAACCATGCCCACTGTATATTTTAAAACAGTGATGGGCTACTAGGCATGGCTTTGAACCATGCACATTCGAATTTTTTAACACTAACCGACCACTAGCTGTGGGCTTTGGTGCTGGCCAGTGACCCCAGTCTTTGTCATGGCCAAGTCCACAACCTAAATTGTTATTAAGGTAATCAAAGTTTTCATGAGCTAACTTATAAACAATCTTATGTCTAATTCCATTATTGATATAGTCAGTTATATACAATGCAATTAGTGTTGTCACCAGTGATGGCATCAGTGATGTGATTTGTAATGTCATCATTGTTCTCATTTGTATTTTACAACATGTTATTAGTGATGTCATCAGTGATGTGATCTGTGATGTCATCATTGTGGTCATAGTGTGCACAACGGGGGGCACTAAGTTAAGGTGGCTTTAGCTGAATTTCCAGTGTTTTGTTGCATTAAGGTCTCACCTTAACGTCCTTGCAACTAAAGATTTTCCTTGAATTTCAAGGGTTTTGTTACAATGTATTGCTCAACTTAACATCCCTGCAACTACATTTTTTTCCTTGAATTGCAAGGGTTTTGTTATTCCACTCATAATTAAAATTAATAATAAAGACAATTCGGCTAAATAAAACAATGTACTATGTCTAGAATGTAAAATAAAAAGCAGTTGTGCAACCACATTCCCCCCAAATAAACCTGTTGTTACAAAAAATGTGTTCGTGTTTGCATATGTACTTAACTTTTTTAAGTATTTACATGTATATGTACTGTTCATTAATAGTTATTGAAGTATTACAGTAACTGTGAAGAAAGACTACACCATATATTTTAAAATAAATATGTACAAGACCACTGCCATATATATGTAGATATATATACATATTTTTCTAGTGGTTTTATAGCTGCGTCTACTAAGGATGCATGCACGGATACATGCAGCAACGATTGGGGGTTACCCGTGTGTGCAAATGAGCCAATAGACATCAACATCCTTCAACACGGTTACGTATCTTTGCGCCGAATATTCAAGCCAATCATATCACATGACCTTTCTTTGCATCAACGAATGATCTAATCAAACATTGGGATGTATTCACGTGAATACGCCTATGCCTTCTGACGTAAACAATGCATGCAAAATGAGCCAATAGGACGTCAAACATCTTTAACGCATCTACCAATCTTTGCGCATGATCCACCAACCAATGAAATCACGCGCTGCAGCTCCGCGTCTACATGTGACTTTTATGCACGTGAACGAATGAGCCATTCAAATGTTGCGATATAATGACGCAGCTACACGCACGCCATTTGATGACATCCACACGTATGAGACTGTCCAATCAGATGGCACGACAGTCTGTAGCCACAAATAATCACCTAACCCACAAAAAAGAAGTTCACATTTATCATTGCTTTCTGTACTTGCTAGTTGAAAGGGTTTCTCAGTAACTGTAAGCACTTTTGGCACTTTACCCCTTAAATTCTTGATCCTTTTTACCCACCTTTCCACTAAAGCACTGTGTACATGTCACACAGTACAGGAATGTGATCCAATGTGATGTATCATTTTGCACGTGTCACTGCAATTGCCTCAAAGTGCGGTAGGTGAATGACCTAGGAGGACACTAGTCCAAGACATCACTGAAAAGACAGAGTCACTTGTGATGTTGGTGCATAGTAGCAAACAACATGCAAAGGGACTCGGGTCAGAAAGCACAGCATTCTAAGCCCCTGCAACTAACATCATTTGAACAGGCATGTGTTGTGGTGATGCAAAGGAATCCTGAAAGTGTGTGAGAGTATGTGACCCAAGCAGACGTATGATGTGTACAGCCACAAATAACCAAACTCACATGTGATGAAGAAGCAATACAGTGGGAGAGGTGCTGCATGACATGAGACCACAAACTGTTGGTTGGCTGATGTGTGATGGTGGGTGTCCATGCATTGTGATTCCCCCCACACCACCACCAAACATAATTTGTGAGTGTATGCCACTCCCCACAGTTTGGCCCCTAACCCACATGATAGTCACATAACATCACAAAATAAAACAAAAACACTAGGACCAGCACTGTCCCGATGTGTCAGCTGCCCCACGGATGCCTGTTCCTGTGCATGTGCCTGGGCAGGCTCAGCAACCACCTCTGATGTACCTTTATTGACTTCCACCTTAGACAGTGACGTGCTGACCGCCAGACAGGGCGGCGTGGGTAGGACAGGAGGAGAGGTGGCGGTGATGGGAAGTGGCAAGGAAGGCCCCCCCGGAGGATGACTGGGGCACAGAGGAGTTTGTGGAGGAGGTGGAAGCTGAATGTGCCAGTGCACAGAGACCGCCCGAGAGTAGCGCACATGAGAGCTGGGACATTGAGACACACATTGTTTGGTGATGATGTGAGAAGAGCTCACAAATCTCTCACACATCATCATAAATTCCACCCGTATGCCTCACAATCCAAGCCAGCAGGGCATGTGCCCCTCCATCCCTGCACCCTGTAGCACAGCCACTGAGGAATCCCCCTCCACAACAACCTCCTGGGACATACCCCCAGCAGCTCTGCCCGATGGAACTAGTGCTCCCCCAGTCAACTCACCCTTGGATGATGTAGCCTCCAGTAGGGCTGGCCGGGGTTTGCGATTTTGCCTGGTGGCTTTGTCCCTGTCCTTTATCTTGACCACAAATTGGTCGCTATTGAACTTGCAGCATGTCCATTTATTGGCCCACTTCTTGAGACTGCAAAATAACCACAGTTAGGCACATATGAATTCTGTTCCGACTGTGTTAATACCACACACATTTCAATAGTTGATAAACATTGTAGTTTATTTCATTTTATTTTGACTGCACTGAAGTGTTCAATCAATGCTTATGTGTTTTAAGGTTTGTATGTCTTTATGTTGTTGTAACACTCATTTGTTCACCAAAGTGTGTTGTGATATCCTGCACACTCACCTGAAAAATTTAGTTTTCAAATACTTTAAATACTTGTAAAAAGGAATAATTCAT
Organism: Ambystoma mexicanum; assembly: GCF_040938575.1. NCBI lineage: Eukaryota > Metazoa > Chordata > Amphibia > Caudata > Ambystomatidae > Ambystoma > Ambystoma mexicanum. The sequence goes on from NC_090925.1 coordinate 1,175,988,538, forward strand.
AAATAGCGGCAACAGATTGAACCGCAGAGAAAAACACATGTAGAATGTAATATATGTGCTCTATTTTGGAGGGAATACCAACACCTGTGGATTCCATGTGTGTTGACCTGGCACATCCAGGACTCATTTAGTTTTTTGCAGGCTGATTCATTCCGGCTATAGTATATTGAACTTGATACATACTGGACTGAAAGTGTGTCAAAATGTATTAGTGGAAAGACCAGGCCCCAATGTTTCTTAGCTTTATTTTGCCCTTTCGTCTTTCAACTTAGGGGCCCCCCTTCGGTTGTCTACACATACGCCCTAGAACATTGTCCCACATAGGTGCTCACCAGCTGCATCCAGATGTCATGAACTTCATATCACGCCCCTTTTGGACCTCCTGGTCCTTGTCTCAACGGGGCTTACATTCCGTACTACTTCCAACATGGCCGTCCCGAGCTGAAGCCCTTGTTCGCTCCATTCACTGAACGCAGCGTGATCTATTTATAGACCACGCCTTCTGCGGCTCCGCGCATCTCAATGCTATTGCAGAGTAGCCTCAGGCGTGTGTTCGTAGCTCGCGGTATTGTTTCCTTTGTCCCAGTGCTATTACCCGCTCCTGAACCTTTCCCCCTTCCTGGTTCTGAGCATTACTAGCAGACTCCCGGATTCCTGGACTCCGCGCTCCCGGAACTAAACGCAACCTGGAACCAGACGAGACTCGAGCAGCGCTGTTCAAGACCAGGAGTGTTCTCAAGAAGGCAGCGATCGAAGACACCGGCAAACACCGGACCCAGGTGAGAAGGGGGGAACTCCTTGACAGTTTCAGACGCCACCCGATCGAACCTAAAAACGAGATATAAGCCGCTATGCAGGACTTAATGTGACGCATGCAAGAATTATCAACCGAGGTTCAAAATCTTAAGGCGGAAAACCCTGCGCTCAAACAATTGCTCTTATCCCGGGATTCTGCTACAAAGGAGGGTGCCCTGTTGGGCGGTATTGTTGACAAGTATTATGGTTCAGCAAAAACACTTAGCGGATTCCTGGATTCATGCCTGGTCCACTTTACCTTTAAGCCCTATTATTTCTCGACTCCTAGGGCTAAGGTGGGTTTCATCATATCCCACCTTTCCGGCAACACCTTAACTTGGGCAACACCCCTTGTTAACTCCGGCGATGCCCTCCTAGACGACTATGATGGGTTCATACAGGCCCTTAAAGGCATGCTTGACCGTCCAGAGCAGGTCTATACTGCCCAAGAACGCTTGCTGGACTTTCAACAGGGCTCCCAAGATATGCTCACTTATGTGACCAGGTTTAAATAATTGGCTATGGAAGCAGACTGGTTCTCTGAGGCTAGTTTTACCCTGTTCAGGAGAGGCCTGAACGATGAGATCAAGGATGAATTGGCCAGGGTGGCCAGACCTAATTAATTCCAAAGCACTAATGGACCTGGCCTTGCAAATAGACTTTCGCATCCAGGAAAGGAAGGCTGAAAGGAAGAAATCCAAGGGAAACCCACCCAAGACGTCCTTTGAGAGCACAGCCAGAACGGACACAAACCCAAGTCCAGCCCCAGAACCTGAACCCATGCAAATTGGAGCCTTTCGTCGACCCATATCACCTCAAGAAAGATTGAGAAGGATCCATACGTGTTTGTGTATGTGTTGTGCTTCAGACAAACATTTGGTCAGGGAATGTCCTCTGGCACCTCCTCAGCATTCGGGAAACGCCAGCTCCGATCTTAAATGGAGCAGAGATTCGGGAGAGAGATGTTTGCTCCACATCAATTCCATCCTTGAACTCTCCTGGACAAAACAGTTTGGTGATACTACAGGCCTTCCTGTCGCCCTCCAAAGACAAGACCTATGCCATTCTGGCCTTGGTGGACTTCGGAGCTATGGGAATTTTCATTGATCAAGACTGGGTTGTTAGTCATCATATTCCGTACGAGACACGAAACACCATGCAGCCGGTTGAAGCAATTGACGGAAGACCCCTCTCTTCAGGACCCATAAGCCTGCAGACTAAAGAGATCCAACTTTCCATAAACCATCAGAGCGGATCACATTCGACATCATTAAGTCAGCCCATTACCCCATGGTTTGGGAATGCCCTGGTTACAAAAGCACAATCCGTATATCAATTGGACAGCAGGATCATTATTCCTGGGCTCAGAGTTCTGTATGTCCCACTGTCTATCCCTGGACCCCTCTTCGGTAACTTCTAAAGAACCACCAAGAGACCAAGAAACACCACTCATGGTTTCCAATATCATACAAGTTCCAAAGGCCTATCAGGGATATGCTGATGTATTTTCTACTGCCATAGTCCAAGCCTTACCCCCTCACAGGCCCGAAGACTGTGCCATAGATACGGATCCCTCAGCTGGAATTCCCTTCGGCAGAATGTTCATTCTTTCCGAACCCGAGAAAAAGGCCCTTCGGGAATACCTAGACACTAATCTTGAAAACGGCACCATAAGACCCTCGAAATCTCCAGCGGGTGCTTCGTTGTTCTTCGTTCCCAAGAAGGATACCAAGGAACTCAGACCTTGCCTCGACTATAGAGGCTTAAATCAATGCACCCTCAAGGATCGGTACCCACTGCCCCTGATCTCGGATATCCTGGAAGCTGTGAGAGGAGCCGTAATATTCACCAAATTGGATCTCAGGGGTGCCTACCATCTGATCCATATCCAGGAAGGAGACTAGTGGAAGACCGCCTTTAGAACACCCTTTGGCCACTACGAGTACCTGGTCATGCCCTTTGGACTAGCCAATGCCCCAGCAGTAGTCCAATGTTTTATGGATAGGGTGTTCTCTGATATGTTGTTTCTCTTCGTCATTGTCTATCTGGACGACATATTGATTTTTTCCAAGGACCCTCTGAAGCATAAAGGACATGTTAAGGCAGTTCTACAAAGACTGCGGGAACATCACCTCATAGCCAAGCCTGAAAAATGTTTGTTTTACGTTACCTCTGTGCACTATCTGGGATTTCTCCTTAGTCCAGAGGGGATTGGCATGGACCCTTCAAAAGTAAAGGCCATTCTCGCCTGGCCTACTCCCACATCCGTGAAACAGATCCAATCCTTCCTAGGACTAGCCAATTTCTACAGAAAGTTCATAGCCACTTTTTCCGAGATTGTACAACCTATAGTGGCTCTGCTAAAGAAGGACACCCCATTTGTCTGATCAACATTATAAGAAACTGCATTCCAGCATTTCAAGACCGAGTTCACACAAGCTCCCATTTTGGCTCAACCCGATACAAGTCGACCCTTTTTAGTGGAAACGGATGCCTCTAATTACGCTATAGGAGCAGTGTTGAAGCAGAAAATGGAGGACAATTTGGAACACCCCGTTGCTTATCTTTCAAGAACCTTAACTCCTAGTGAAACACACTACTCCATCCTGGAAAAGGAACTCTTAGCCATTCGCCAAGCCTTCACTGAATGGCGACACCTACTTTTGGGAGCCAGACATCCTGTCCAAGTCCGTACTGATCATCGAAACCTTCAGATTCTACAGTCACTGGAGTGCAGGAACAGTCGTCAGGCACGTTGGGCCTACTTTTTTGCCTAGTATCAGTTCCACATTACCCATGTCCCTGGATCACATAACCTGATCGCTGACGCCTTGTCTTGCCGTCCTGACTACGTGACCACTGAAGATAAGGCATTTCCTAAAATGTTTTCTCCCACAATCTTCGTAGCCCAAGCAGTTGATCTCCTGGAAGAAGTCCGATCACAAACCCAGTCCTCTGAAATATGGAAAGACATTTCAACAAGAAATCACTGGAAATTAAGAGCCAAGGAAGGCTACTTATTCAAGGACAATGCTCTACTCATTCCTACACGGAGGTTACAGCAAAAAATAATAAACCTTTGTCATGACACACTCCATTCCGGGCACCGGGGTATCACCAACACCCTCCGCCTTATACAGAGACAGTTCTGGTGCCCTAAAATGAAGTCTGACTTACAGCTAAACATCCAGGCTTGTATAACCAGTGCCCAAAATAAACATGATAACAAAAGACCGGCGGGTCTTCTTCTGCAGCCCACTCTACCCTCTAAACCATGGGAAATTATCGCTACAGACTTCATAGTGGAGTTACCACCTTCCCAAGGATATATTACCATCATGGTCACCATCGATTTGTTTACCCATATGGCCCACTTTACGCCACTGATGAAACTACCCTCCTCTTCAGAGCTAGCTGGAATATTTCTGGAACACATATTCCGCCTACATGGGCTTCCTTCGAAGATCATATCTGACCGGGGTCCCCAATACATTTCACAATTCTGGAAACACCTTTGTCGGGTACTAGGAATCCAGCGTGCCCTCTCTTCAGGTTATCACCCCCAAACAAACAGAGCCACAGAACGTGCAAATCAGACCCTGGAACAATATCTCCGATGTTTCGCCACCAAGGTCCAGGATGACTGGTCTCTCCTGATACCCGTTGTGGAATTCGCCTACAACAACTCCGAACACTCAGCGCTACAGACCAGCCCTTTTCATTGTAGTCAGGGGTTCCATCCATTGGTTTTACCCTTGGTTCTTCCTTACCCTACACCAGTACCTAATGTTGACTCCTGGATCGAAACTCTTATCAACATTCACCGGGAGTCTAAAGAACACTTAGAGAAAGCCAGATTACAGATCAAGAGGTATGCGGATTCCAAGAGAAGACCAGGTCCTTCCTATACGGTCGGTGACAGAGTGTGGTTGTCATCAAAACTACTCCCCCGACACTTGCGACCAAACAAGCTGGCTCCCCGCTACTATGGTCCATTTCCCATCAAGGAGAGTATCAATCCTGTCTCATATCGAATCAAGCTACCTGACTCCTGGAAAAGAATTCATCCAGTTTTTCACACATTCTTATTGAAGCCCTACATCCAATCCTCTCGAATATCCAGTAGACCTCCTCCTCTACTGGTTGACAACCAACTGGAATATGAGGTGTCCCGGGTTTGTGACTCCAGGTATAAGCGGGGCCATCTTCAATATCTAGTGGCGTGGAAAGGATATCCTCCTAGCGAAAGGAACTGGGAACCTGTTTCAAATATCAAGGCTCCTCGGTTGCTCAGAAGATTTCACCTAATACACCCGGGCAAACCTGGAGGGAAAGGCCTTCGGAGAAGGCATGCTGTCATGAACTTCAGATCACGCCCCTTTTGGACCTCCTGGTCCTTGTCTCAACTGGGCTTACATTCCATACTACTTCCAACATGGCCGTTCAGAGCTGAAGCCCTTGTTCGCTCCATGCGCTGAACGCGGCGTGATCTATTTATAGACCACGCCTTCTGCGGCTCCACGCGTCTCAATGCTATTGCAGAGTAGCCTCAGACGAATGTTCTTAGCTCGCGGTATTGTTTCCTTTGTCCCAGTGCTATTACCCGCTCCTGACCCTTTCCCCCTTCCTGGTTCCGAGCATTACTAGCCTTTCCATACTCCTGGATTCCTGGACTCTGCGCTCCCGGAACTAAACGCAATCTGGAACCAGACGAGACTCGTGCAGCGCTGTTCAAGACCAGGAGCGTTCGAAAGAAGGCAGCGATCGAAGACACCGGCAAACACCGGACCCAGGTGAGAAGGGGGGAACTCCTTGACACCAGATGTCTTTTTCAGGCAAAGAGCTGGGAGTGGATGTCTTCATAGAACCTTTCAAGAACCTGCTGCTGTATCTGGCTGAACCTGTGCTAGCCAGCGCGGTACCCCTCCACAGTGGGTTCCATGGAGAGGGCTGCCAACACCGTATTATGGCTGTGGGTCTTGATTTCATCCCAGTGTTTCTGGACTGCATCCCTGGGCCAGACTGCCACCCCCTCCACGTTGATGACAGCCATGATATCTTACAAGATCCTCTTCCTTGCGTTGGTGCTCAGTTGTGTAGATGGGTCGTAGGGGGCATCATAGGCACGCAGACCCGATCCACCAGGATGCCAAGTTGGGAGTTAGTGGAGTTGGCCACCCTTGTTCTCAACGTGTGGGTGCTGCCCTTCGCAGGTGATGAGATGAAGCAGACATGGCACACCCGAGTCAGGTATGGGCCTCCTGGGTCCTGGGTCCTGCGTAGGTGTTGTGGAGCAACGGCGGTGCTGGTTGAGGTGGAAGTCCTGCAAAGTACAGAAGAGGTAGTTGCAGGCCCAACACAGGAGTCTAGGAGAAAGTGGGGCAGCTGGCACATTGAGACAGTACAGGTTCCAGGCATGCACTCACTCACGAGCAGGCAACAGTACTATAGGACTAAATGAGGCAAAGCATGGCCAGAGGAGGCAAATTCAGCAGCAGTTTAGGCAGGGGGAACAGTGGTGTGCGTCTTGCATCCACTGCAGCCAATAGCAGAGTAAAGGCCCTAAACGCGTAAGTTATGGTTTGTGTGCAGTGACGCTGCTCACCTACGTGACACCCCTAAGCGGCTCACAGCAATGACGCCATAAGATAAGTCATGCTAGTTGTGCATGAAGGTTGCGATTCGGAGCAGTTACAAACTTGTATGTCTATTTTACTCCAAAATCCTTACCTTCAGATATTGCGCACTCATTTTTCTTCGGGGGGTATTTGCCTCTGTGTATATGTGCATGTATTTGTACACAGGTGTGTTGCATATGCAATTTCTATATATCTGGGTGCCTCTGTGTATCGTGTACCACTCGTTTTACTTGACGGATGCTTTCTGGGTAACATATACACAATTCTTTTTATTTCAGGTTGCCAGTGTGTATTGCATGCTGTTTTTTTTCCATTTTGGGGTACATTTGAGCCTTGTTGGACCACATATCTACGTTGTACATCACATAGACTGTTCCCTGGCTCATATTGCCCAGGACAATAACTTGGTGTGCCTTCCATTCATCCCTTACACCTGTGACAGGAGTGGAAAGGCCCCAAGACGGAAAGGGGGCAGATAGGGTCGGGTTGGGGGACATGGTGGTGAAACATCTGCCTTAGCTCCAGCTGGTCAGGGGTGTGGTGTGGAGACACCTGCCCCAGTCCCATGGGGTTAAGAAAGTGGTGTGGAGACATATGCCTTAGCCCCATGAGGACATGGCAGACCCCAGTCCTTAGGTGGCCCGGCACCTAGATGCCAACGTGGTTCCAGCCAGACAGGGGCAGCTCCAACACCATGTGCCACTCTTGGCAAGAAGGGATTCCCTTCACAGTATGAACAGGCTCAACCCCAAGAAATGGCACAGGACACTGGCTCACAGAGGAAGAAGAACTTCCCTAATGAGGAGCTACAGGTCCTCATTGACTATGTGACCGATCACCATCGTGACATGTGCATGTATGCGGGGAGCACACATAGAGCCACACAACGTTTGGTGCATCGGTCGTGTGTCACAGAATAGCTAAACACCTTAGGGTGGAGATACGCAATGCTGGACATGTTCAGAATCGCTGTAATGGTCTCACCCGGCACACTAAGCACAAGTAAAGTGTCAACTTGTCCTCTGCACTGGAGAACATAGGGGGTCCAGCAGAGGAGGAGCAGCTGACACTGCATGAGTAGGCCACGAGCCAATTCATCCTCCTTGAGCAGGTGCAAGGCATGGGAGTTAACCTGAAAAGGGGGGGGGGCAGAGAACAAGTTTACAGGGTAATGCCCTTACTCTGAATACTTTTTAACACGATAAATAGGGCAAAACACATCTGTGTCATTATTTGTTACAGCCAGTTATATACAGTTTCCAACAAAACAGTTTACAGAAAAACCGTTTTCGAGAAAACCACTGTGGTTAGCGTAAAAAGGTACTGAAAGAACAAGGCTGTGGCGAAGGACAGTAAGGATACAAAGAGGTTCTAACTGTCCCTTCCTCCTATCCCCACCTCAATCTAGGAAGCGCTGATGTATCGCTTATCAAAAAGGGATAGGAAAAGAAGACAAACTAATCACTTCTAACTGTAGTCATACATTCAGCCTTGTAGTTTTTTGCCCATAAACTACTGTCTTCCACTATATGTGCGTATTGGAAAAGACAAGTAGCCAGTGAGTAAAAGGGAAAGTCAATGCATCAGTGGTTTTGAATACAGAAATCAACTAGGATATTCGTAAGTGTTAATGGCCTAGAGATTGCCTGTTAACCCTGGTGCACTGAGGTTTAAAAGACACATACTACAAACAAACCATGTTTGTATAACAAAACAACATGAAGACAATACACACTCCACTCTTCGTCTCAAAGATGTTAATGGTTAATGAAAGGTGGGGTTAGGTAAAAAGATTGCTCACAAAGGCAATAGATCAAATTAATGCCTCTAAAGTGTAACAATCACCGTGTACCGGTTTCAGTGGCGTCAGTCTTATTGGAGCCACTTTCATCAGGACAGTCTTCGTGTTCCCTGATCTTGGAAGGTCAATATAGTACTTGCCTAGTTCCAGAACCTATGAGAGGGTGGGGGTTATACTTTTCCACATTCTTACTCGTGCCATGGAACTGGATCAGTCAAAAGGTGAACCTGTGGGTAAAAGAGAATACACCACAGTCACCTATAGGCTAGTAACCACCAGATTAATGCCTATGAATGGGCACCTAGTTTATTGCCATTCATCTCTTCAAAGAGGGGTAATATCCATACCACATTTACCAACAATTGCATCAAGCTGGGACATCATGTCCGCTCTGTTCTAACATTTTCTTATTCATAGATGCTAGCCGTTAGTTTCATGATTTAACGTTTTAAAATGTCTAATGGGAAGGCAATTCTAAGCCGTAACGGCCTAAGCAGAAGACACAAACCAGGAAATCACTGACCTGGAGGGACAGACCATGTTCCTTTTCAGGTTCAGCCGTGATCGTGCAACTGTGTCTGTAGTGATTTCGATCAGCGGTGGGTGCTCTCAACCTATTTAGAAAAAGAGTCCCATGTGTGAAATTGTACGCCACAATTTGTCAATAATCACAGCTAGGGTTTCTGCAGGTCGAACCCTCAGACATATTAATGCATATCCCTGGCTCGATCGATATTGCTCAGTGTGCCCAAGCGTTATGCCCGGTCTGCATCGTCGAGCATATATTGCGTTGTACGCCCACTGTGTCGAAACGGTAATGCCACAAGTGGTAGCAAAACTTACTTGCTTTAGTATGTTGAACACGGTGTCCCATCCACCGGCTTCCAAGTAAGTCACAGTGCAGAGAGGATGTGCCTGTCGCTTATGGTATACATCACATCATGTTGAACACGTGACACGTGACACGTAACACTGAAGTCACATTGTGCATGTGACACGTGACACAGAAGTCAGGCAAGCCCTGAATCTGTTAGTATCACATTGTGTTCGGCGGGCTCCGAAAACTGACCCGCCCTCTTGTTTACACTATTAGGCTTTCTCATTGGGATCAGCTGGGAGCCTAATGTATAGATGTTTTTATCAGGATGATTTGTTGGCATACATACAAGCTCTGCGGTTTCTAAGTTAACACGATAGAAAGGCATCCTCCTGTCAGGTGTTTCCTATTGTGATCGTGAGGATGTTAATGTAGATAAGCTTCTTTCGGAGATGGACATTCCTATGTGGGGAAATGTTAACGCTGAGTAAAAATATTTAGCTCAGGGATATTGGAGAACCAGATGTAATTGGTCTCCAGTTGATAAAATTTGAGAAACTCCGAAGTGAGTGTGTTGGTACAGTATCATTGTGGGTTGGTTGGCCATCTCGGGGGCGCACGCCAGTATAATAGTATAATAGTGGATATCCGCTAGTGGATGCCAAGAAATGCTTGGTCTCTGATTGATGATAGGAGAGTCTCATATGAGAGCATCTAGTTGCAGCATCAGTGTACATATGAGTAGGTTACCAATAGTAGGGCCACAGGCAGACTTAGTAGGTGCTTACAGCTAGTGAATGCCAGGGAATTATTTCATTCAGGCCAGTTTGGTCTGTCTTTAGGCGGAAGACCCATTTTTGCTCCCTTTTCAATAACAATTTGACCATGTCACCCCTTCTACGAGGGCACTTCACTTTCTCAATTATGGTCCATTCAAATTCTGGGAGGGAGGCCTGAAGAATTATGAGGACACATCAGGTGAGTGTCTGTCATTGCACCTCCTGTGTTTTGCCGGTCATGCACCACCCACAGCATTTGTGTTTTGCCACATCTGGCTGCATTTGTATGACAGACCAGGGTAAAGCATGTCCTGTGACATACAAACTCATGTCAAATGGCCATCATACTGGGAGTACCCAATATGTCTGCCATTTGTGGCACATGCCTGTGTGTCAGGACTCATCCTCCACAGGGTAATCCCCCATAAATGTGCACCATATGACAACCACATATAATGTTTAGTGCTACATTCTCGTTGCATTTCACTCTGCACTGCTGCACAGGTGCATGCAGGCAAAGTTTAACTTTCACACCATGCCATGCAGAGTTGCATGCCCCATTTGTCATCTGCTCCTATGGGTTTACTTGTCACAATGCATAGCACAGCTGTCTGTCAATGCACCGTCTGGTGATTCCCAGAGTAAAGTTGCATCAGTGTCCACAGACAACATCCACAATGACTCTATTCCTGTGACACAGAGAGACAGTTTATTGTGATGCATGCTGTCTTTTACCCTCCCACACTCTGGGACGACTCCATGGGGCCACTCCCCTAACCATGTTGTGACTCAGTGGACCTTGTTGAGGAGAGATGAGGGTAGGCACCACTTTGTTCTGTTCAATCTTGTAGTGTGGATATTTACAAGTTTGCACAGTGTTGTAGCGGAGCATACCACTGAGGCCTAGGCACCTAGGTATGAGAATTTCAGAAAAAGTGAACTAGAAAGGCTTCTTAATTCGTGGTTTGCTCATGGTGTGCTGTAATGGTAGAGCTACGCACAATTCTTCCCCTGGCTGTTTATATAGTTAACAAAACGACTTGCAATCTATTTTGTATAAAACAGTTCCAAATGTTTGAATCCTTTAAAAAAGCAGTATGCATATCCAGATAGATATCGTGTCACTGAGAGCCAATGCATTTTGGAAGGGATTTCATCATCAGGGCTAAACACAACATATCTTAAATTGGGTTTATATGTCATTAACAAAAAATCCAACACACACGTGATCAATAGTAAATGTAAGAGATGATTCGCACAACATTCAAAAAGGCGCATTGATATGAAAATGTGTAGGTACCTACCAATTATGTTATATTTGTCCATGCAACTGAGTATAGCGAAGTAAAAAAAACAAACAGAAAGCAAAATCAAGACATGTCTCAAATGTATGTGAAAGTGTTCTCCTTGCAAATAATCCACTAAAACATAAAGTGCAAAAATGTTGTTTACCTGATAGCTTCCTGATATCTGTGCCAGAAACAATGGCAATAAATAATGTGGCTGTGTTAGGGAAATTTAAACAAAGTTTGGTGCTATTCAAAGTCAAAACAGGGATGGTCTGGTCAAGAAAAAGAAAAAAGTGCCTGAAACATTTATGGCGATGTGTTTGCCATCCAGACACGGTCTAGTACCTTAAAGGTAAAATAATTATCTGTAAGGTTGTGTATAGGTGGAATTAAGAAATCTGTGTGGGAAAGGATTTTCCAAGTGTCTCCTACCTGTCACCTTGTCTCGGGTTGCCTGTTGGTGTACAGGTTGCCACAGAACTCACGGGTCAATTAGAGAGAGAGTTAAGATGGAAATGCTTACTGGCGACGCGTCGGGTCTTGTCCTGAGACACCGACGGCATTCACCTCGTGTCCCATGCTTCCATGGAAATGGAAGCACGGGATGCCTGCCATTTTGTGGACCTTGTTAATATCGGCCAATCCACTCTCTGTCTCTCTGCACTTCATAGACCTTGACTACAAGTCACACTTCCGACTGTAACTACTCATGGGCTTTTTCCCTTTTCACTCAATGGGGTCCATGAGTCCGCAGTGGGCCAGCTGTCTTCACAAAGCCAGTCAGTGGTTGTCCCCCCATCTGCAGTGGTTACGGCTGCAAGGCCAGCCTCCCATGATTTGGCTTCAGGTCCTGGGATTGATGTCAAAGGGAGGTTTGCAGACCTGCAGCCAATGACAGGGGCACCACAACAACAGGCATGGTCCCTTGCAACAAGCCGCTGTGGGCCCTGCAAACGTGGGGGACTTGTGCAGGCTGGGGAGAGAGAGTGGGAGCAGCAGATGTTACGTGCTGCCCTCAGACATGGGAATGTGTTGAACAAGTTATCAGTGGGGAAGGATAAGATGGTGAAGTCCATGAACCCACCAGCGGCCTGGGTAGAGCATCAGCATCAGGTCATGTGGTTCTCATGCTGCTCCCACAGACTGCGCATGGAGGCAAACATCAAGGGCAGACAGGCTGATCTGAGGTGTCTGCAGGAGTCCCTGCATACAGATACTTAGGCACACAGAGAGGCCCTGAGTGTTGAGATGCAGGGCATGAGAACTGCTATCCATGAAGAACTCACAGCCACAAGGACACTGATCCATAAGGAGATGGATGCCTTCAGGCAGACACTCTCTGAACAACTCAATGCATCACGGATGTGTGCGCCTGCAGACTCTGCAGCCATCTGTGAGGAAATGCATGCAGACATCATCAACCTCACTGTGCTTGTGCATTCGAGCGTGTCATGGCTGGCCATGGCCACTGAAGACTAGGCCCTGGCACTGCGTGGTAGGAAGGCTCCAACACCACAGCCACCTGCAGATCAAATACAGGACGGGGGTCCCAGCACATAACAGCGTTCCCCCTCCACCATTGTGGTGAGGTCCATGAGCCCATGGAAGAGATTTTTATTTTCTTATTTTTGTGTGCGCTCATGTGGACGGTGACATGCACCCTACCCCTCACCCCTCCTGGGTGGACTTACCCCCCCCAGTCCATGATGGACTCATTTTTATTTTATTTTTAAAATCACTGTTACCATTATTGTTATGTATTTCATTTGAGTCCCCTTGATTCATCATGGACACTTTTTTTTGGTATTCCCCTGGCCCAGTGGTTGGCATGTGTTTTGCACTTTCAGAGTTGGATTATTATTTTTTCATTTTTTGGACCTTGAGATGTGCAGTTGCGCTCTCATGGGCATCATGAATGGAGTTCAGGACAAGCAGCCGAGCACAGTGATGTCAACTTGCATGGTTGCATCGTGGTCAACTGGAGGGCATGTGCAGGTACCATTGGGTTGAGTGGATCATTATACATGTGTGCTGTATGCATGATTGTGAAATATGGCTGTTGTAATGCATTGTTCCATGTTTTTGCAGTGCTACAGAATCGTACAGTGACTGCACTCCATGGGAGGTCCACCCTGCACACTTTCACATCCCTAGTCCCCATGCCCCCCACCAGGCACTGGTCCTTCTCTCACACAATTGGAGGTACAGTTCCTGGTGGAGGTGATGAGGGAATCACATCATGCCAGCTCAGTAAGCAGGTAAGCATGGGCACTGTCTCACATGTTTTGTCAGTGTTCTTGGTCACTAAACTATTTGCATGAAGTACACATCTTGAGATACTGGTGGGTTGACCTTCTGTCACGGGGAATGTCTGGGCAGATGTGTGTCTGTACACATGCATGTGTGAGTATGTGCATTTAAACTTCGATGCATGTGCATTGTGTGGGTGGACGCACTTAGATAAGTGACACCATGATTGGAAGTAAATGGACAGCACTATACACACTTTACCCATTGGCAGTGCTTCATTCAGTCTGAATGTGCGTGCTGATTGATGACATGCATTCACTGTGCATCTGCATGACCAATAGCAATGATGCGTCCTTACTGCCACCCTTCAACTCTCCCTGTACCAATGTTTCCTACTGTGCCCTGCATGTGTATCCCTGTGCACACTTCTATTTGACCTGGGCCACTTCACAATCCAATCCCTTCTCCATTTACATGACCTGCCCAGACATGCCACTGTTCAACATGTGTCACACACATTGCTTCTCATATATCTTCATACTCCGTTGCAGCGCTTCATGGTGTAGCCTGTGGAGAATCATTCTGGCCTTTTATGTGCATTTACTCATCAGGACATGTTTGTCACACTTGATGCATATCCAGTTGGCCAAAAATGTGCATGTGTTCCCGTAACTGAGTGCTTCTGTGTTGCACAATGATGTCACTTTTGCTACAGTGTTTAATTATGTTGGTTATCTGCAGCAGGGTGCGTTACATGTTAATTGGTTTGGATTCCTTCTTAATGTCAAATGCCAAATTCAGCGAGTGAACCCTGCGTGCCCACATTGAAGACCCATGCATGTGTGAGATTCTACACTCCCCACAGCTTGTTTTCATCTGTTCTGAGTTGCAAGTGCACCTTGTAATCCATGCACACTCACTGGGACAGTCTCAAACATGGTGCGTGGTGTGTTGAAGGTGAGTGAATGGCTGCATGTTGTCTGGAGCTTCATTTGCAGTGTTGGGCACAGGGTGGTATGTTTGTTGCTGTATGGTCTGAGTATATGTTTGGAGTGCCTTCTTAGCAGGGATGTGGAGTACACAGGTCTTTTTCATGATTTGCATGCCATGCTGGGTGTTGGCCGTGTTGTTTCTGATGTAGAGCTGGCGGTTGACCTTTCACATGTGCACATTCTGAACTTCAGCTTCACCCTCTTTAGTCCTTCATGGACCACTACATGTGGTTCTATTCCATTTCTGAATGTGCCGTGCTCTCATATTAGGATGCTACTTCCAGAGGTATCCATGTCCCCATCTTCATCCCGAGGTTGCCTTATCTATGCAGTCACCCATTGTGGTGTCAGACATGTCCATTCTCATCTCCCCTGCAGACAGTCTCCTCCTTGGAATGCTCTTCTCCTGACCCTCTCTGCCTCTCATGCTCCACTCCACTCCACTACTAGTCAATCGCCACTCTGTGTCCTGTCTACCTCTTGCACTCTGTGATCCAAGTACACTGGGTTTTACAAGCACAATTTCTTGTTCACTACATACGTTGTCAGGGATGTCCCATATCTTTTGATTGTTGCAATGCATGTCTGTGAAATATGTAAAAGTATTTCCAGGTGTGATGCAGTTGATGCAAGCCAGGTGGGTACCCTGTGCAGGTAGTTGAAGGGCACTCAGAGTTTCACTTGTCTTGGGGTTTGTGGCAGGTAGCCTTGCACTGTGTGTGGTTGGTTTTGTTTTCCTTTTTTTGTGGGTAGGGGTCCAGCATTGTGGGTGCATGTCACACATGGTGTTATTAGGCTGGTGTGTATATGCATGAGGTTTTGGGCACACATTGGTGGTGGTTTGGGTTGTAGGATCCTATTGGTGGAGTGGCTACCACTGTAGGGCCTTTGTTGTTGAGTTTTCGTTTTCATTAGGGTGGCATGTCCGGCTGGTTGTGTGCTGTAACACGTGTTTATGGTTGGGTTGGGAGTGTTTACTTGCACTTTCCTGTTGCCTGCTCCATTTTGTGTGTGTTTGTCCTTGGCCTCTGTTTGTCATTGTTTTGTCATGTCTGCTTGTGTCTTTCAGGCCAGTTGACTTGGTGTCCAGCCTTCCAGACTGACAGCTGTCTCTGTGAAGTGTGCCTTCTGCAAGATCCGTCCTTCGGTGCAATTGGTGAGATTGTTGTTTCACTTTTTGGGCTTTTCATCATCTGCTACCCTGACAGTGTTTGCTGCACTGTCCCACTGCCACATTGATAAAGGTATGGCATATCATGGCATTGAGAATACTATGAAGGTGCTGCTGGGTTTCCCTCCTCTACGTGGTCTCTTTTTGGGATTCCTCTCAGTATCATGCTGGATAGTTGTGACATGGTCCTTCACTGTATGGCACTGGGGGGGGGGCAGTGTAAGTGTTGTGGGTGGGTGAAGTATCCCTGTGAGGATGAGTGGGTAAGGTTTCACTATGGGGATGGGTGTGTAAGGTGTCACTGCGGGGATGGGTGGGTAGGTGTCACTGTGGGGATGGTAACTGTTTCAGTGGCATGAGGTGGCTGGATGTGGCTGCATGTGTGCCAGGACACATGGTGATGGGTGGTCGGTGAGTTATTGTATGCATTTGTTGTAGGTCACTCAGGGGGACGCAGGTTGCCCTATGTCAGGGTGCATGGATGTGTTGCCTACCCTCACATTGATTTGTATTTCTCTGCAGATATATTTTTCATGGAATGATGGATACAGCAAATGTGCAGGGAGTTCATTCTGGATGCATACATGGAACACTGCAATCGTGTGTGTTGGTTTACAGTCCAGCAGAATTTAGGGGAACTCTACCGTCCAGCTGCTGCTGTCTCACATGGGATGAGGTAAGAGGTGCATTTATCATGCAGTGCACTTTTATTTTAGGATTCTACATGAATGCTTTGATGTGACTGTGTATTGTGAGCATAGTGCTTGTCAGGGAATGGGTTGGCCAGTGAACATGTTCATTGTTGTGTAACACACACACTGTGCGTCCAGGTTCTGTCCTCGAGTTAGTTTGTTAGCATCTATATTGCACTATGACTTCCTACTTGTGGTCTGATGTGTTTGGTTTGATATCTACATGTTGTACAGTTGTTGTTGCCCAAGTGACAGTGGTCAGGCACTTTGTTGCTTGTGGTTTGTGCTTTTGGGTGCACTACATGGACACTGTTGGTGCAAGTTGCTATTCCTGTGTTCATTTCAGCATTGGCATACATATTGGACCATGAGTCTCGGGCTGTTGTCAAGTGTGATTGCACGATTATTTTGCGCCTCTGTAAATAGGGCCCTTGAGGTGTGTAAACCACTTTTGGTAATTTACAACTTGTTTCTCATTCAGTGTTTGTTTTGATTTGGGGTCAATGTGTCCATATTCCCAATATGTATGTCACACATGCAGTCTTGCACATGTCTTTTCACGCTCACAGCTATATGGATATGTTTTTACCTGGAGTGCACATGGTCACACAGGTCTTTAATCAGATTGGTCTTTGTTGATGTGAATTGGTGGTATTGTTGTT
Source organism: Ambystoma mexicanum (assembly GCF_040938575.1). Taxonomy (NCBI): domain Eukaryota; kingdom Metazoa; phylum Chordata; class Amphibia; order Caudata; family Ambystomatidae; genus Ambystoma; species Ambystoma mexicanum. Next base: position 1,176,005,425 of record NC_090925.1, read on the forward strand.
GTGGTGGCCAAGAATGGATGGGTGCTAATATTTGATTGTTGCTTAGTTCATGCATTTTTCATTCTCAGCATATTTTTAATTGTTCATATATGTTTGGCATTTGTACAGTTGTTGAGCCCCCAGAATGATTTCTCTCCACACTTCACAAAGTGGTAGTGGTATACTTCCAGTTTTTTCTTGTACCTCTGCTTGTGCATGTTGTTTTATGTCTAATGGGCACACATTTGTGCACTCCCAGGGGCACAGTGTTGTTGTGGGCATGGATGATAGGCCCTAATTCATCATTGAATGGCACCTGCCATGTGGCTTCACTGTGTGTACTCCACAGGGGCTGGTATGTATGTGAAGTCCGACTGCACCAGCTGTGTGTGTGAAGCCTCTTCACATGCCCTTTGGCCACCCATGGGCAAGGGTGGTGTCTGTGTGTGCTACCTGTGTCCCACATGCATGTCCATTGGTACACCGTGCTGTGTGGCTACATTGTGCAGGACACATGCAGCCACAATGATTCTATGGACTACTGGTGGTGCATATAGCAGCACCCCACAAAAGTGGTCAAGGGAGCAGAACCACGACTTTTGCACATTACTATGCCCCTTGTGGCTACATGTGCGGTATTGTACCTTACCTGAGCTGCTGTTGCGGGGTTCTGGATGGGCGTCATCATAAAGGTAGGCAGTGGGTAGGCACTGTCCCCTGTAAATGTGTACATGGTTGGCATTGTCATTTATTGCGAGGTCTATTGTTCAGTGTCTGATGTGCATGCATGTGCATGAGCGTTCATACTCACCAATGAGCCATGCGTTGCCATGTTTTCCAGATACCAGGCCCCGGTGCAGAGGTGACATGCAGAAGATGTAGCTGTCATGTGTGCTGCCCGGGTAATTAGCATAGACTTCCATGATGATGCACTTGGTATCACACACTACCTGCACATTGATGGCGTGCCAGTGCTTTCTGTTCTGGCAGATGTGCTCTGTCAATCAGGGTGGCCGTACCGCAACATGAATGCAGTCTATTGCACCTAGTACACAGGGGAAGCATGTCACTGCATAGAACTCCTGCATGACTGTCTGCCTTTCTGCCAGTGTTCGTGCCATATATATGTGCCTGCACACACATGCATGTGCTGTTGTACAGGACAGCACCTGGTGTAAAAAGCGTAACTGGGTATCCTGTGATATCCCGGTGGAAATATAGGTGTAGAGGAGCACTCCTGTTTCAATCTGGTTTGCGTTGAATGCTCAAGAAAGTTATACAGTTTCTGAATACAAACTCAGGTGCTAACAGAGACTGATTCTGGGCTACAGAATCCAATCTAAACAGACAAAATAAACAGGGTCACTCTACACCGGAGTGACCTATTCTCTGTGCACACTCTTATGCATATAACTATGCAAATTAAATCTTACTTTTCAATCATGATTTACTCGTCAATGGTTAGAACTTTTTAATCAATTTTTTGATATTTCAAAATAAAGTGAATTCCCAAAACGTAATTTATATCATTCTCGCAATTAATTTAGCATTGCAGGTTATTGTGTAAATAACTTCATTGCTTACATAAAAAAACTATTATTTCAAGGGACTACATTTTCCCAGTGTGATTCTTTACACATGCATACAAAATGTGATGATAGAATTAACCACTCAAATTTACATAATTAGTCCACAATTTCCTATTCCCTGTCTTTTACAGATGGGGTAGTCCAAATGTGTGGCTTCCTTTCTTTCAATTTGATTGCTTTTGTGTTGATTTTTAATGCACAACGCGTTTCGGGCTATTCTAGCTCTTCATCAGGTGCGAGTTATTCACAAGTTCCAATAAATCAATTTCTGTAATTTAAGTAAAGAAAAGTTCTAGTCAGTGTCATTGTTCACTCATTGTTTCAGAATACTTATTAGTACCCGACGAGAGTCAAGCAGAATGCAACACGCATTCTGATTGGCTCTCGCCTGGTCCTTACCCGGCCGAGAATCCTTCGATTCTCGGCCGGGACTCCAGCTGCCTTGTCCTCAGCGGGGGTGTGGCAGCCCCTCAGCCAATGAGGAGACTCGAAGCGGGGGCCATCCACGCTACGAGCCTCCCCACGGCTGTGAGGCTACCTCCGCCCCCCGCTGGGGACTCGGGTAAGCTTTTTTTTTTTTTCTTCCCTCCTTCCCTCCTCCCTACCCCACCCCACTTTCCTTCTTGCTCCTGCGTCCCTGGTGGGTGACGATGGCAGCCTCCAGCAGTGTGGAGACTCTGCGCCTCCACACAGCTGGAGGCTTCCATCGTCCCCTGGCAGGGACGAAGGTACATATATTTTTTTTTCTCCCCCCTTCCCCTCCCTTCCGCCCTCCCAACCCCACTTACCTTCTGCTTCTTTTTTTTCGGGATCGGACGCGCTTGGAACACTTGTGTTCCCAGCGCGTCCGCTCCCGAAGGCCACCATGGAAAGAGAAAACGGACTCCCGTTTTCCCTTTCCCGGCGGCCATTTTCTTGGTCGTTTTTATTTTATTTATTTTTTCTGTCCCGAAACGCCGCGGCTTTTCGGGACAGAAAAAAATGCTTTTAGTGCCCCGGTCACGCATATAATGCGGGCCGGGGTACTAATAGCAATATGACCCCTGCGGCGGGGGCATTACTGACTCTGGTAATGCCGCGGGGCATTCGTTAAGGCCCTCGCTTCGTTTGGGCCTATAACTATGGCCCCCTGGGCCTTACCTGAGTCGGTAATGCCCCCGCCGCTCGGGTCATATTGCTTAATTACGTGCTTCTCAAAAATGTTAATTGAAAATACCTCTGACCTTCAGTTTCACTGATACAAAAAATCCAGTGTTCTTCCAAACACCTTCCACACTTGGCCGGTAGATTTTTAATGATTTGTGTTTCTTTAGCATGCAACGAACATTCTCTTTGTTAGATCTGTTGAGAAAACAATAAGAGATTGTTTTCACTCCATACAGTCTTTTTTCTGGGGCGTTTTGATGCATGTTATGCACCGGGATCAGTCGCTTGGGAAGAAGCGCTGGGTCCCAGTGTCATAACCCTGATTTTTAACATTTTCAGGAAGAGTAGATGTTAATGCGCATTCGAATCATGTGCTCACCTTTGTCCTAGAGTTTCAGTGCCGTGTGTGTTCCCGTTGCTGTAACGGGGTCGCCGTCTGTGTTGAATCAACCGCTCACCGATCTTTTGCTTGTCTCGTTTTGCTTCTCTCCTACTCCGGCGTCCACCGCTTGATGTTTCTGTGTATGTGGAGCGTTCCACTGTGGCTCAGTGTTCCCGTTCAATTTGGTTGTTATGGTAACTGTTTTGTTGAGGAACTAGACGAGGTGACTTATTACTCGTATTCCATGGGCGCCATTTTAACATATCCTTACTAGTTGTGTGATCGTATTGAGATGTTCAATCTTCATATGGTATCCCACCAACTACTGCACTGGTCCGCTGGAAGGACCCTTTGGCAAGGAAATGTAGTGCAGTCAGCACTTCTTATAGCGGGTTAAGGGCCTGTGAGCAGATGGTGGGTGATGTTAGGCCATCTTCCCACTCCCTGACAAGGTCTAGTGTTATATGGGGCGGGGGATCTGTTCCTGCCATAGACCTGATCATCAGGCATCCCAAAAAGAATGGTGCATGTTGTGAAGATCTGGGCCCTGGGTATTCTCCTCCTGCTGTGTCCGTGCACAATGGCTCTGATTATTGCTGGATTCATTGAGACTGTAGACATGTGTTTGGTTTGTATTGCGTGCTTTTTACGCATTTTTTCCTATGCGAGTTGAATGCACTTTGACGTTTACGCCTGCTATCATGTGGCATATGGGTTATAGTACTTTTTCGCAGCCCTAAGTTTTCAGTTAAAATCCACTAATACGGTTATATTTGCACAGCGATAAGCGTATAATTGCTTGGTCGTGTACCGTCCCTCAGCACGCCCACATTTTCATGTGTTCTTCCTCGTTCTGAATGTTCCACCCCCTATTTTGGTCGATGCGTAGGCCCGCACACACTCTGCATGGAGCCTTGTGCATCGTTGACTCGTAGAGACGTGCCAGGCCTGCGCGAACTCCACTCCACGCAAGTCCCAGGAAAGTCCATGCAGTCTGTTCCATGAATCATGGAACGTGGATTTGCACACAGTTTGGCACGCAAGTTCCCTATTTTCCTCCCATATAATTCCATGAATCAGGGCCCTAGAAATGAGCAATACCAAGTATTTTTATCAGTACTGGTAAAACACCTAAAAATTAGCATTACTGGGTGCTTTACCACTCTGCCAAGTTTTTTAAACTCTTTTTACAGTTTACAGTGTTCATTTCGAATCTTTTTAGAATGAATCGTATATCGAATATTTTATACTGAAAATGTTTATAGTGAATGCATTTAGTGGTGGGATAAAGGGTTAAATATTTTTGGAAGCGTTGGGGTGGGTTTTTAGAGGTGGAAAAAGGGGGTTTGAGGGATCACCAAAAGAAAGTGCATTCTCTATTAAATGTTTCAATATAAAATATTCAATATATGTTCTTTCTCTATAAAATACTTCAGTATAAAGACATGTAACCCTTTTTACCAGCTACCTTTGTGTGATGGAAGTTACCACCACACACATGCAGTGCCACATGCTATATATACTGGGAGTGGCAGTTACCAGTTGCAACAGAGTCCTGTTGGACTTCAAAATGGGAAATAAGGTTGGCATAACTTGTAGTAATGCGTAGCTACTGGGGCACCTGCTAATTACCACATGAAACAGAGTTTGACAGAGTTTTGGCAGTATAACCACTAGTAATGTTGCAAAATTCATAATCAGGTTAAGTGTCTTTGACTACCTATAATTTGAAACTGAGCTATGAGTGATGGTGGTCGGCCAAAAGGCCGAAAAAGCAATCTCGAATAACAAAAATCTCGAAAAAAAAGGCTGAAAAAAAAAAATATCGCATTTTTTTTATATATATGTATTTTTTGGGTCAGGTAAGTAAAAAAAAGGGTTAAAATAAAAAGAAAATAGAAAAAAGGGGGGTTAGGGGGAACCCCCCCATTTCGAAAAAAAAAGTCATAAAAAAAATTCGATATTTTTTTTTCGGCCTTTTTTTTCGAGATTTTTTTTTTCGAGATTTATAAGTTCGGTATTATGACTATAAACCATGAGTGATATCTCTTTGGCTAGGCTGACCATTTTTTAGTGCATGTTATTTGAAGCTAAGGTGGGAGCAGTTTCTCAACTGTTAACCACCATCTTTTTCTAGATATTATTTGAAGCTGAGCCTGGAGCAATGTCTGTTTAGTTCAAAGGATACTATCTCTTGCTTAATGCTCGTCTCATTGCAAGTATCATGTCCCTTGCCTGTATGGATATCATGCATAACAACAAGCTGTATGCCTTTTTCAAACAATGACTAAGAGCAGGTGAGTATCACATGTATAACACAGCTGGAAAATTAAAGACATCTAAAATGAGTCCATGTCAGATGTTAGATGATAAACCATTAGTGCTTGATTAAGAGTTTGGCAATTTTATCATCAGTAATACCACCAACCTGTTATCTTTACCCATGTGGTAATTACCCAGTGCCCCGGTAGGACTATATGATTTCAAGCCATGTGGACCTTTCCATCATTCCCCATTTTGGAGTCCCATGGGACTTAATTTGAACTGGTATTTACTGCATGCAATCATTACTGCATACAGTACTGCATTTGTGTGGCGATAATTACCACTGCACAAAAGCAGCCAGCAAACATGAAACTTTGATTTTTGCAGAGTGGTAAAACACCCAGTAATGGTCATTATTTGGTGTTTTACTACTACCGCTAAACATGTAATCAGGCCCTTAGCCTTCAGAAAATCTCTCAGAATCTGTCTGTTCACTAGACTGCAACAGAAAAACTTGCATGACTCTGCAAAAAAAACAAGAAAGCCCAACTTTCAACCTCTAGGACCCCCACCTCGGACCTAAGACCCACCAGAACCACTCAAATGAACCACCATGGTCCTGCAACTCCCAAGGCATGGGCCACTTGGATTTTACCATAATAATAGCCATCATTAATTTGGACACAGAGACCAATCAGAGCACCAACCTCTCAAAGCAGGAAGAAATAGAGACAGACATTTGCAGCAGCTTCACTGACATGTGCACTATGCCTCTGCACAACACTTAAATCAAGAAAACCTTAGACAGTGCTTATCATGTCCAAAAGAAGTGCAGGTACTCATCAATCTTTGCTTTAAATGAGCCAGGGTTCAACCCCAGCAGGGTCCAAAAATTACTCTCTCACTGGGGTCCTGCCGGGGCTCCTTGGGCCATTTCTACAAATCTCAGTCTGTATGTCCATTTGCATAGCTTTCTATGTCTAACTTTCCTCGTGTGTCTCGAACTGTGTGTACCTTTTTATTTGTCTCCTCACCTACCCCCACCCCAATTTCAGTCTGGTTCTCACCCACTCTTTAACTTTCAAATTCCCTCTTTTTTCTGAGCCTGGGCCTTGGGGGCATGATGATCTGAAACATCTCAGCCAGTGATTCCAACCAAAATCTGATTATAATGGTTTACTCTTAAGTCATTAACTTTAAATTGAAAGTCACTCTAATGTAGCAATCATTCAAAGATGATTGTCAATCGCAGATGGATTTTGAAGCAGTATATTGATGTACAAAACTTAGAGTTAGAGAACTCCCCGTTTTGGCAAATAAAGCAGCATGAGTTTATTATTTGCCATGGAATACAGAGATTGTTAAACTGTGAAGATGCAATGTTTTCACCCACTATGCAATTTAGACACCTGACCACCTGCCCACTGAGCTGCAGTTGGGATACATATTTAGGTCTTGGGTTTCAAGAACACAATCTTTTAAAGTTGACTTGTAAAGTACACAAATCGCATACTAAAGTAACCTGGCATTATGTATCCATACAAACACATGTTAAGATAAGTATCATTGTGGCTATACTTTACACATCATAAAGGACAACTACAAGTCCCAGGTGGCAAAGTAATATGACCCTAAAAATAAACCCTTTTTTTTACACTACTTTATTTTCAGAACAAAGAGGCTCAAAAGAAATGTGATAAGGTCACCTGCCTAAATAATTGTTTTAGACAAACCTTCAGCTTCTCGTTATGCATGGCCTTAAAAATATTTGAACACCCACATAAAAGCAAATTGTTTCTTTTTACATGTCAATCTAGCAGACATCATAGATAAAAACTACAATTAAAAAGTTGAGTTTGATTATTTTATCACTTTCGTAGCGTAGTAAGAAGTTCAATATTTTGTAGGAAAATGGAGTGGTGTGTTGGCATTCAGTTCTAAACATCTCATCACAGTCACAGTTTCAACCACATAAACACATAAGAAAAGGCACTGCTATTAAAAAAATGAACCTGTTGAAAAGTAATTGGCAGGCCTTCTTAAGGTGTTGCCTGTGCAGGAGTCTCCCAGACACTATAATCATTAATTTGTCCTCCACATGAAAGCTCTGAAAGGTCCTGTGAGCGACAGGTGCAGCTCATTTAGGCAAATGGCATTGTTTCCCCAGTAAACACACTAGCAGCCTTGCAGATATATGTTTAGTTCTCCTTTTGTTCTGCATGGTGGGCCCTGAAGGAGACCTATGGGCACTGTGAATGGTGAAGAGAGAAGGAGGAAGCAGGCTCCACTTTACACAACAAAGGCTGGAGTGGTGTATTCCTTCATCACTGTACAATTAAATGAAATGCCTCATTTTTCATCTGCTCCCATGATTGAGTACTGGTACTCTCCTTCGTCTTGCAGAAGTCCATGTACTCAATATGGTAGAAATTAGAAGTGCAGGTAATGCGGTCCGGTTACAACAGGCCCATTTAAAGCACTGATATTGGAACTCTCAGCTCAGTCATGTCAGTCTTCCCAACTTTTTCTCTCCATCACACAAATGACACTGACACCACCCCACAGTCATAAAATGGAACACCCAACAGTAACACCACCTCATCAAGATAAATAACAATACAACTTGAACTCTACTGATATAACCCTAAAGTTCTAGTTGGCCTCCTCGGGAGCCACCACATACAAGGACTATAACACACACAACAAGCAGATGTATTCCTGCTAGAACCACCCCAACCACTGGAATCTTGTGAAGAAGCTCATCGCTCATCGCAGAGCCTGCTACATCTTTAGCCCTATCACGTGCTGTGCGCTGCCAGCAACTTTCCCAGTGTCCAAGCATGGTCTTCCAATAGAACACATAGTCAAGTGTCAATACCACATAAAACCATGCCAGCACTCTCCTTTTGGCACTGCGCCCCAAAGAATACAGTTGAGTTCCATGAAAAATGTGGTCCAATTGTACAATTAGCTCTTCCACCTTTCCTTCTCATGCCTTTCTGAGCCCTGTATCTATCCCTCGCCCTCATCCCAAATACCTACTTTGACCTTGCTCCTCTCTACCACTACTGAATTTTCTGTCATACTCCTCTGTTGCCTCTCTGGCAGGCAAAAACGCTTTTACACCATGAACTATAGAAGTAGGCAATATACAAATGCAAGATAACAACGCAACACTGAGGACTCTGGTACGTCCAGCCCACACTCAACAAAGCCACATGTTTAGTGTCTACCTTTCGCTTATAACCACCCCCTCTTTTGTTCTGGTAAACCCACACATATATCACATTACCATTAATTTGGGCAATAATTACACTTGTATAGCACTTACGCAATGGAGTTATCCACCATGAAGCGCTAAATAAAATCGTGATGTGATTATTGTTGTTAAATTTTAATTAATAGACCAGGATTAGATAGAACATTGTTATGGATGAACTGTTTAAAACACACACAGGGCACATTAAGGAAGACCGTCGAAATGTCATTTTGGAGTTGCAAAATGTAAGTTTAGCTGGGGTGCCATTTGGGTGCTATAGGTTCGACCTTGAAGGTTCTTGATAAAAGGGAAGCTTGGGAGAGATGTCAGACTGTTCATTTCTGTGGTTATCTAACTTTTAATTGTTTTAAAGATACAGCAACAAATAATGAGCTATGTTGACTGAAAAATACCCTTGAAAGACACTTTTTTTAGGGCCTTATTTCAACTGTTGAACATGAATTAAGTTTCTAGGGTGTGCATTAACTTGGTGCAAAACTTGTATTTACTTAAATGTGCTCTGAACTTGTATAATGTCACCTTTTTAACTAACTTTTTAAAATATATATTTACTCACACCAGTTTGCCCTGTTGACTCTTATTTGATGTTGCACGTCCCCCCACCCCGTTCTATTTGTGCCCCCTGGTTTGCATCCCCTAATATTGATTCCTAGAGACGCCACTGGCGCTGTGCTTGGTAGATGGTTTTTAAACACTCCTTTGCTGGAGTTGTAAAAATGAACCATGGAAAAATCCCACCTCCTGTCCAAAATTCTGCCTCCGTAAAGTGCAGGAGACTGCACTTGCTCACTGCATGCACTTCGAGCCAAATTGGGAAATGTAAAACTGTAATGGCATTATGGAAAGTGGCATGAGAACTGGAAGGCCTACACTTTGAGATGGACACTGGCATAGTTCAATACACTTTGGTTTGGTATGTTGGAAGAGCTGCCTTGTTAGGTGAGCATATGTGGCGTACTTTTATATGTCACACCCTGCCATATGTGAGCAATGCCCTGATGTTATTTTGCACATGGCTCATTACTTGAAAACAACTCAGCTAGAGCTTTGAAATAATGTTCCACATGGTGGCCGCACCCTGGCATATAATAGCATGTTTCAATGTGTTTGATTTTCGAGAAATTATGATTGCTTTTATTAACTAGAATGTGGTCATGTTAATGTTTCACCAGCCGTATTATTGTACATGTTTGTAATTATAAATCAAGGCACAAATGTGCAAAACTAGAGTAATATCTACTTCCATCGCACTTTTGACTACGCCAGTGGCCATCTAGGACGCATACTACTGTATTGGGCACTGCTTTAGTAATGTCATTGAACACCATTATTTCCTCTCTTTCCTTGGAGGGAGCACTGTTGGTGGTGCGGGCAGAGGGGCTGCAGGGCGGGGCATAGAGAGTGGCTCAGTTGTGGATACTTAGGCGCCATTTTGACAGTTATACAGCCTCAAGTGGCTATGCGATTTGCAGAACCGCTACACGTTGTGCAAACCAGATCGTTTTCTTCATTTAGAGCAATAAAGATACCACAGTTTAATTGAAAATGTACTAAATTGCAAGATCTTTTGCAATCATAAGCAAACGCCTTGGTTTGCAATTGTCCAGTTGCAGTGCGTAGGAGGAATGTTCATGCGCAGTTCTGCAGCTCATCTCTCCTGGCTGAGGCTGGTGTTCCTACTAAACAGGAATACTGAAGATGGATTTGCACAAGCCTGCTAGAAGAAAACGACATTGCATTAATGCTGAACGATTTCCTCTGACCAGGAAGGTCTGTCATTAAAAGTACGCAGCTTTAATTAAAAAAGAAAATGCTGGGTCCGATTCACGAAGCATCGTTCTGTGTTAATTCTGTTCCAAAAACTGTCAAACGGGTAATTTGCAAGTTTGCAATACAAAAACGCAATGCAAAATAGCTATTTGCAATTGTATGGGAGGTACAAAGGTGGACCTCTGGACAACAGCACTTTCTATGTGAAAATTGGGGGTGTTTGGAGGGGAATCAATAAACGGGCGATATAAATGAAGAGCCGATTACATCATAGTGCACACAATTCACAGGATTCTTTTTTAAATGTGCCCTTTTAGCACTTTGCTCCAGTTTCAAACTTGTGAAAGTCAAATATGAGGCACGGGTAGATCTGCAGAAATAGGTTTCACTTCTTTTTTTGCATTTTACCCCGAAAGTATTTCACTTTCCCAAAAGATTGACAGTACTTTCAGATAAAAGAAAATTAATTTCCTTTTTTTAATTTGTCATGTCTACCACTTTTATTTTGCTGGAACTTGCACCTGCATTGCTTTTTTTTCTCTCACGAATCCTGGTCATTTGCACGTGGAAAGTGTGGTAACTACAAATTGTATACGCATCAAGTCTGATTACTGGTGCATCCCCAAGCGTGCGCAATTTGCGACCGGCTGCAAATGCAGTTTGCGGAGCAGGCCGTCTAGGCGCGACCATTGGGCGCCTGACATTCTGGCGTGGCTGTTTTGCCACAGGTCCCCTTTCGGCGCACCCTAAACGTGGCGTACCGTGCAGTTTGAACGTAGCACGTTTGTGAATTTGGCCCACATCCAAAATAGGAGTTAATTAGCTGATTTTACGCTTTAGGCAGTACTGCTTCTTACATGTATTTTCAGGCGTGGCGCAGGTTCCTCTAAGAATTGAGAACACGATTTCGGCAGAAAGCGGGTAATTATACCTCGACGAGCAGGAGACATGGGTTGGGTGGGACATGTTATGCTTACATGCAAAGACGTACACGCCGCTGCTGCAATAATTATTAGAGTATAGGATACAATGATGCACTTGTGTTCTGGCGCCTTTTTTTTCTATCCGTTGCATCGACAGATATTATTCTTGGACCGGCTCACCTGATGATCTAATGAGCCCTTTGTGGCTTTCTCCAATCATAAGGTTTTTTAATGATGTCCACACAACTGAAATATGAGGAATAAAATTGATGGCATGGCAGTGGGTAGTCGCATGAGTAAGCTGCACTTCAAAGTCAGAAGCAGCTGCGCTGGTTCACGTCAGCTCCAAGGTAGCTTAAACGTTTTCAAAAGTTAAATATTAATGAAGGGAAGTGTGCAAAGATGGTCCCCGAGTGGCGATAAAGCGTCCTGGCTATCTCTCTCGACGTCTCACGCAACAAGGCGTTCTGTGCAGTGAAATTGGACATTTTTAGACTGTGCAGAAAAGCGAATCATTTTTAATGTACCCCCGAAGAATAAGCAAGGGAACCTCCCAGTACTGCGCAAAGCAGCCATAACGAACACGGCAAATGCGTTCCGCGGCTTCTCACAAGTTTTATATTTTCAACTAAATTCTACTTGTTCATCCAACGACCAACCATCGCATTATTTTCAATATACATTATTTTCTATCAAACCCTTTGCGCTGCTTCAAATGTCACGTTGTTATATACTTCTAATACTAGCCCCAACAACCCACAGGAGGAAAAAAAAGTTCAAATAAAAGCCAAGCTCGTAGCTATAACAACTTGGCAAGGGGCGCTGGGGCGGGATTCTGGTGTTTTTCCCCGGGTTACAAAGGGATTTGACAAACGTTATGTGACTTGTTTCCAGGTAATTGAAAAACCACGGAAATGAGGGGATTTAAACTTGCGATGGTCGAACCAGGTTTCGAATTAATCGGGCTCCGACTTGTTTGCAGGTTGGAGTGGTTCATAGAGTCCTTATTTTCTCCCCTTTGACCTCCAGCCCCGAGCCCAATTGCAGTTTTTGCAGTTCTGAGTATATTTGAGAAAGTGCCCTGTGTTTGGACTTTGTTAAAACAATTTGAAGCCCTTGCTTTTATTGCTTTTCATTTCATAGTACATAGAGTTTTCCGCTCAAACGGTGTGCATTAATTACTCCTGATAAAATAATATTTTCGAATACTGGAGTTCAGCAGAACAGGGAAAAATGACAAAAATCCCTTTGGAACAGTGTTAAAAACCCCCCAGAAACAACACAACCATTTCTCTGAAAAATCTCATTGACAAAATGCTGCACAAAGTCGTTTGAGACACCCAGGGCCCGATTCATAGAAAAAGCGCATAGTCCCTGCAAAGTAAACAGTGCATAAAACAACGTTGCGTCTAGCTGCACGCTAAATTATGTTTTGCGCGTTCCGATTATTCATGGAATTCTAACAGCAAAGTAGACGCAAAGAAAACAGAGTAGCGCCCGGAACGCCCATGACACGCCCCCACGCAAAGCAAAACTAGCGACACCAACCTTTGCACCTGCCTTATACCCAGCAGCAAGCACCCCGGCAATACTGCGGGGCATCCCCCCGCTACCAAGGCAGCACCCATGTGACACTGTGTACGAACCCCCATAACTCAAAAATGCACCCCGATTATATGCATACCATTTCTCGTAAAACTCAAGGCAGCGGTTAACCTGTGTACGAACCCCCGTAATTAAAGGCAGCACCCCACTAATCTGCATACAATCACCCCTAACTCCAAGCGGCACCTCAAATACGTGCCGTCACCCCTAAATTGCTATGTAAACCTGACCTTTGTGTATTGGATAATATGCGCATTGTGCTTTGCACCTCTTATCATGTGGCAGTGAATTCACATAGTTTGCATGCGATTTTACCCATCCGTGAAGTTGCGCTTTCAAATCCATGAATTCGATTGGGTTTGCGCTTGACTGGGCATGCGATTTCTTTGCGTGGCGCGTCTCTCAACACGCCCACATTATTCCTTGTTCTTCCTCATTTTGACAGTAGAATGGAGAATATGCATGTTCTGCCCCTTATTTATTTCTTTGCATAGGCCCGTCCCACACTTTGCATGCAGTGTCGCGCAAAGCGATTGACTGCATGCATAGATGTGATGGACCCGAGCAAAGTCCCGGAAATACACAAAGTCCAATCCATGAATTGGGAAAACCAGTTTTGCATGCTCAAAAGTGCGCATATTCACTTTTCAGCATGCAAACAATTCCATGAATCAGGCCCAAAGACGTGACGAATCCGCAAAAGTCCCAGAAATACACACAAAGTCAGATTCATGATTTGGGAAAGGAGTTTTGTGCATTGAAAAGTGTGCAAAGTCACATTTCAGCGTGCAAAAAATTCCAAGAATCAGGCCACCAGACTTCTGTAAGCCAGACCATAGCCCCTGGTGATAGTACACTTGATATAAAGTGCTACCCGTGCTCATCATCGCATACTGAAATGATCCTGTCTCTATTTTCTCTTTCTGACACTAATATAATATCACTCTCTTTACATCCAAAACCAATGACTCAGTAAAGTCCATTCGACTTCTCGTACACTTGAAAATGCAGATGGACCAACATAAACTCCTCCAATTATCCCCCACTTTCCTGCCTGGCCCCCTCTTTTCTAATATATATATATGCATACAAAAAGGAAAGATGGCAGGGGCACTACTCTGGGTCCCAGCTGCAGTAAGCTCAAACAGTCCAAAGATGTTCTCCTCCTAGTGCGCTTTCCTGCCTCAGCAATCTTCAGGGAGGATGATTGGTTTCAGGTGTTCAGGGTTGACTCTCTCTGGTAAGTACCAGGAAGTTGCAGCAGGGAATTCTGGTAACTGTAGTGTAGGGCCAGGCAGGATCCAACTCTCCCGCATTTTTCAATATTAGCCCTCACTGGAGAGGGGGGTTACCATTAGTATTGAACTCCAAAATCCGTCCAGTAGTTTTCTTTATTAAAACAGGCTAAAAGCAGGTAAAAAAAATGAGTGATATTTGGGTTCGGTCTGCGGACCCACTTCCCTGTTCGGTCCACGGACAGGCAACCGATTGGCCCAGAGGGGGACGTGATGTCCACGGATATTGGACACGCTTCCTGATTGAATGGTGAAAAGCGTGAAGCGTGTCAGATTTTTGGAATCGCCCGTCATGTTGGATTCGCTGACAGCCACTGGTTTCCGCAGACATCGTGGTAAAAACATATTAAAAAACACAACATTGCACTTGTCAAACTTATCAAACAATCTCTGGGAAGGTGAGAGGTGATGAGTATGGGATGGAATATGTCCTTAAGAAGCCAAAAGATTATTGCTTTTCACCCCAGAGTCCGGGAACAGTCTGAAAGTTTGTGAACCCTCGATTGATGTTCGAGAACACTCAGATGTTCGGGGACAACTATGACTATTTCTGCAATACAGGGTTGCTGAAAAGCAGTTTTTGGATGGCCTATAACTTTGGCGCCACTCAATGAAACTCCATGAAATTTTGGAATTCTGTTCTAGACCTGATTATGAATGGTAAGATTCTGTCAAGAGGGGGCAAAATTAGGGGGGTCTCAAAATATTGTAAAGGCTTATAAATGTGGTGCTATTTGACGAATCGTCCAAAAAAGAAAAGAGTGGGCACTACGTTGTTAATGTTGAAATAATCTGTACTTGATAAGGTATTTGGTCCTGTCGCCAGATGCCTCCCCGTTGCTTAGGGAGGTGAGAAATTATGGCATGCTGCTGACTGGTTGATTTTCACCAGTCTGCTGGAAGGACCTGTGTGGTTATCCCACTAAACTTTTTTTGAAAGTATTTAGTATTTCCCAATGCTTGTTGAAAAAGTACTCATTAATTCAATTGATTCTAGTGTAGATATGTTTATTTGTCAATTTACATCTTTCTGAGGCCATTAGCAAACATTATATCGTCCAATGCATTTCGGTCTTTGCTAGACCTTCTTCAGGGACTAATGGTAATGAAAAAAATAAAAATGAAATTAAATATTAGCTGAAGTACTTGTATAACTATACATTCACAAATAAACCATTCCTATATTGTAAATTTTGCTTAAAGTCAGCAATACTAAACATGTTGGAAAAAAGTACCTGTGTAAAACGTTGCTTATAATCTTTGACCTTGTTTATTTTACTTCCTTGTTGGAAAATTATCCAATTCCTCTTCACTTGAGCGTGCTAATTTACATCTGCTGTTGTCTGTCCTCTATGTGGCTTCCTTTATATCCTGGCAATCTAGATAGTAACCAATTTACATTAAGAATCTAACAAATGTTAATCACAAATAAGTCTTTCAACTACTAGAATTTAGCCTCCCCACAGGGGGAGTCTTACCTGTCATTCAAAGCAGTATAGTAGCAGCGGGGCACCTCGCTCGCGTGAATACACGTTGCTGGTTGCCCCGTTTGCTTTTATGTTGAAAAAAATGGCGCCGGCACGTAGCGCGGTGACGTCATCGGCGTGATGACGTCATCGGGCGCCGGCAGCCATTTTGAAGTGATGTAAAACGTCAATATAGCGTTAGCTGATCCTGTACAAGTTCTTATGCTGTAACATTAATTATACATATATTTAACATTTGAAATTAGGATCTCTCCTTACTAAACTAAGTAGAGATAACTAGTAATAAACAATAACATATCTGACAACCTGATCTAAAGGTTAACTTCGTGTGTTGTTCAAATTATGTATGTGATCTTTTAGTTATTTATGCTATTGTAGCTCTACTTGGAAATTAGCATCAACCTACATTCAACATTGCTCAATGTAAATACCTAGTAATCCAAACTGATTAAATACTTGTGTAGTCTTATCAATTCAACTATGCATTTAAGATTACATGTTATCATAAAAGTCAACCTTTTGCACATGTTATTTGACATTCAATGATCAGCAGCATACTCACGTTCCATGTGTTTGTACATAGTTTCAACTTAATCTTATTAAATTTACATCAAAGAAAACATGCACAATTGCATTCCTCATTGAGACCATCTGGCTGCATGGAGTTGAGTTTTTCGATCCAGAAAGTTTCTTTCTGGTTTAGGAGTCTGTTAATATCCACTTTCTTGCCTTGGGTAACTTCCAGTACATCAAGAATTTGAAATTTCATTTGCGCTATTTGGTGCTGGGCTTCTCTGAAATGTCTCGCTACTGGAGATTTAATGTTACCTGTACGGATGTTAGAACGATGTTCATTCCATCTTATTTTAGCTTTTCGGGTAGTTTGACCCACTTAGTATTTACCGCATGGGCACTTAATGCTGTATACAACGTTCATAGTGTCACATGTTGCAAATTTTGTTAAGTAGATTTTGCGACCTGTATTTGGGTGAAACATAATATCCCCCTTCTGAACCATGTTGCAATTCGAACATTTCAAACATGGATAAGTTCCCTTCTTTTTTGGTCTTTGCTTTTGTACTTGAACGTCACTCCGTATGAGCATATCCTTAATGTTATTACTTCTGGTGTAGGCATACATTGGCGGAGTGGTGTAAAGATGTCCCAATGTCCTGTCTTCTGACAAAAAGTGCCAGTGCTTCAAGACAATATTCTTAACCTTATTGCTTTCTGTAGAGTATTTGGTCACGTAGAAAAATGGAGTTTCTTTAGTTTCTGTAGATTTCGTAAGTATCTCTTGTCTATCCAATGTTGCTACTTTGGAAATGGAGTCATTGATCTCTTGTGCTGAATAACCTCTTTGTAGAAATCTCGTTGCCATCTCTTGTATCTGTTTGCTACATTCAACTTCGTCTTGTACTATTTTCTTAACCCTTAACATTTGACTGTAAGGAAGGCTTGTAAGGGTATTCTGAGGGTGAAAACTTAGACGGTGTAGTAAGTTGTTGCGATCACTGGATTTGCATGTATGTACATACATTTTGATACTATTGAAAACTAACACATGGGCGGAACTCCAGAAAACTCATGTAAGGAGCATTGGCAAGGACCTTAAAGTGTGGTTTTGCAAATGTGCTGTGTTTTATTTTTTTGACAAGTGTCATAATATAGGTACAAAAAATAGTGATATACTTGTGGTGACTGAGGTACACCCTATGGGCTGTGGCCAGATTGTCCAGGTCATGGCATAACATCATGACCCAGACAATCTGGCTACTGGCCATGGCCACGAGGGACAACAAATGGGGTTAAAGTGGCCATGTCCACCTGGGACCTACTATGTGGTAAAGTTATTCAAAAGTGGGATAGGTTTGAAAGGGAAAACATTTTTGCGTCTGGTAATAAGGTCATAGGGTTCTCTCTTCGTCTTCCAGAGACTGCCATGGAAAGGGAAGAAGGTCTCTGTACAGAGCCCCACCTTCCCTTTCATGGTGGCCATCTTGGAAAAGGATTTTACTTCTTTACTTTTTTTTAGCACCACGGGTTACCACTTTGCGAACCCGGGGTGCTAATGGTCTTCATCCTTCATTGCAGGGGCTGGAATGGGGGATAACGATCCGCAGCCCTCATTATCCGCCCTTGCTTCGCTTGGCCAATAACCTGGGCTACCTGGCCGTTATCCCCCGTTCCAGGAGATGAACACCACATTATTTCCATTAGCATAACACAAAATGCAAACGGAAATGTTGGAAAATCTTATTGGGTCTATGTACTTTACTGAGAAATTTAAAGTAGATGGAGTCTATAAGATTTGTTTTTAGTTCATTTTTTTTACTGTGAAAGGTGGTTCCTAAAGGAACCTTACTTTTGTTGTTGTCTGATGTATTTTTTTTTGCAGTAGAGGTTAGAACATAAGCTGGGAAGGGAAATGAGGGAAGAGGCACCAAGCACTAATATGGAAGGGCAGGTGGACAGGGGAAGATGTTGCGCGTGTGTTATTTCTATGGTAGCGGCAATGTTTCTCATGCTAGTTGATTACAGCTTCCAAAGCACTTCGAAATTGCTTCCCCCTGAGTGGTGTGTTGCAGTACATACAGAGGACTGTTGTCTTCGAAAGATATGGATCAACAGTTCTTTTATTGCTTCCAAGGTAGGTGCTGGGATTTTGTGTCCCACAGAAGTAGGCTGTGTGGCTACAGTATTGGTTGAGGAAGATGAGGTGGAGGAAGACAGCCTTCTACTTGCTAAGAAATGAACAACCTTTCTGAGAGCATTGCAGTGGTTGGATTTGGTGTGGCATTGCATGGAGCTGGTCCCGTAGGAGTACTGTCCAGGTAGTCCGCGACTGAGTTCAAAGCTGCACTTAGTGCATTTCACTTTGGTAGTTTTAGCCTTTGGTACATTCCCAACAGTGGTATGAACTGCCACACCCATGATTCTCTCTGGGTGCTAGAGGTAGGCACTTCCTCTACCTTATGTTCTTGGTCGTCTTCATTGTCTTTGGAAATACTGCTCTTTCATTGTTGTGTAGGTCCCCCAGCTGGTGGTGGTGGTGGGTCTTATGGAGGAGAGATGCAATAGCTGATGCCATTTTTAAGATAAATATCAGCTTTGCTAATATTCTTCCAAGTATGTGCTTTGTACTAGATTGTTAATGGATAATGAGTAAGTTTAGGTTTAGGAGCTGTGCAAGGGTAAATTTTGAGCTTGAAAGTTCCTAGATCGGTAGAAAATGCAGTTCCGAACTGTCCTTGAGGCATGTCATCATGCCGCGCGAGTGCATGGTCACGTGACACTGTCCGGAAAGTCTGCGATGATGTCAGATATTCGTGGACGTCCACTGATGCAAAAACAGTGGAAAAAGTTGCAAAAAGTGTATAGAAGTGTTAAAAATGATGCTAGAAGGTGAGAAATGGCAGAGCTTTAAGGTGACACTTTGTAAATTTGATGAAAATGTTGCTATATTGCGGTAAGTATGAAATTAGTAAGTTGTAGGAAAATAGTATGCACTGGTAAAAACACATGAAATTTACTGAAAATACTTTGTTAAAGGGACGTTATGGTTAAGTTGCACTAATGAAAACCTATTAAATTCACTGAAAAAATGTTGTTAAAGGGACGCTATGGTTACAAGTAAAACCGAAAAACCTCGCCAGTTATGGTAAGCTAAGCAACCATAACTTGCGCCACCACCGTGCACTGCTAAGACTAACACCCAAGACATCAAAGGTGACATCACAAATGTCATTGATGACATAACTGATGACATCACATATCTGGGCCACTTGTTTTGTTCTGGCGATTTCTGAGGTTTTGCAGTTTTACTTGTAACCATAACGTCCCTTTAGCAACGTTTTTTCATTGACTATATATATACATATATACATGAATGATATTTTTCAAATACATTTTATTCAATTTGTCAAATAAAAGAAGGCATCATAGCAGACAGTTTACATTAAAACTAAATTAAGTTGTATTAAACATGTTGGCATGATTTACAGAAGAGTTTTTCAATAGGAAGCACCCACTGAAATACCCTTAGCCCTGTATGCTCTTCTGTAAAAGAAGAGCCAATCAGATGTATAAGAGGACGTAAGCAAGTGCAGCATTAAAAAAAGTGTTAAATGATCACAGTTCTTTTAAGTACAAGTTGCATTCCCTACCTCAGGAGTTGAAGACCTGCAAAATAAAAGCGAAGCATTCAGCACTTTAGTGATGTTTTCTTTATTAAACAAATGCTATGGCATTACATAAATATTGCACCTATGAAGGCTGCATTTAGCATTGGGGCAAAAGTGCAAAATGTATTCTTTCAATGCATTTTAGCACCAGCGCAATGTTTGCACTAGTCCTAGACTTGTGTCCTGTTTCAAAAATACATTGAAAGTGCATGTTTTCTGCACTTTGGCTATTTTTGCTGCAGCGCTAATTGCTGCACCAATGCAAAGTGTATGCCGTACCGCCCCCGG
Organism: Ambystoma mexicanum; assembly: GCF_040938575.1. Classification (NCBI taxonomy): domain Eukaryota; kingdom Metazoa; phylum Chordata; class Amphibia; order Caudata; family Ambystomatidae; genus Ambystoma; species Ambystoma mexicanum. The sequence continues at coordinate 1,176,025,618 of NC_090925.1, forward strand.
TTTGCAATCTGCAAGTAAGTGTTTGAAAAGGTCCTTCTGTGAAACGTGGCAAAGAGCAAATTGAAATTGGTGTGCTCCTCCTCATTGCCTCACGCCATGCTACCAGCCCTTTAACCATTGTGAACCGGAGAGTCATCCTCACAGGGGCCACATTACCGCAACTGTACAACAATTATTCCGAGCATTAGATTTGCCCTGGTGCAAAAAATACACTTTCAGTGCATTTTTGCACCAGGGCATTTATGCATAAGGTTCAGCATTACCCTTGCACTGGTGGAGAGATTCTGCAATGAGACTCAAAGAATGGTAACAGTGACCTTCATCAAGGGCTTGGGTTGGCTGAATGTATGCTCTGCGTTACACTGAATGCCGCAGGTTCCAATTCTCGCTTCAGGAACTCTGTTGCTCGTGAAATTTGCTGTAAAAGATGAAAACTATGTTTTCATTAAATACCTCGTTTTCCCACCGTTTGAGGGACAACTTGTCCACTAGTCATTTCTCAGTCATCGGAAATACTCAGTTAAAAGAATGTGCAACATGTGGACAACATCTGTTGATGACCTGGACGCAAGACTTCATCCATTGGGTCTCTAGATGTGATGCTGATTGTTTCAGTCCTCTCATTCGTGATATCATAGTACTTTATCTGTTGCAGTGACTTTGTCCAAGGTGATATTATGATGCTGGAATGCTTTGGAGGGACAGGGCCTCCATATCCTTGTCCTTTATTGCTTTATCGTGTGTGTTCTGTCTTGTTTACCGTGCAGGAGTTCATGTGGAACTCCTGGCGGTGCAGCTCTTCCTCTTTTTGGTTTGGTGAACAGACCCTTGGCATACCCTTATGGCACCCATGGGTGGGAGTATAACCCTGTAATCCTAGTGTATGTTTTTGGGCACCTGTGTGTGGCCCACAGAGCAGGGTATGTGCTAGTGGCAACTCGAAGCTGAATTTGACAGGTTCTCTGAATATCCTCCAATTTGGGGATACCCATGCACTGCCATTGGAATCAGTTGATCCTGATCGGAAACAAGATGGCATCTGTGGCCTATTGCTTCTATCGCCTTTTACCTTATTTACCCGAAGTCCCGAGAAGCCCTGACTCTGTCCTTTCGCCCTGACTGGCTGTTAGGTGGAAGTTCCATATATGGTAGTGTGGGGAAGTCCAGGCCAGACTGGCTGGAGCTTTCCCAATGACTGTATGTTGTGGGTACGCACGTGGGGTGGGACCTGGGTGAATAGAGTGTGTGACAAATATGCATTTCATGTTATGGGTGTCTAGTATCTGGTGTTTGACACAATGACTGAGACAGCCCTGGCCGAAACTGGTATGAATGCAGTGTGGAGTCCTGAATGGCAGAGTGCTTGTCTGAATCCACATTCCGTTTTGTGAGTGTCTGGATGGAGAAGAATGGCCTAAATGCAAAGTGAGCCTGATTGGCTGCCTGCCTGCATGAATGCCCTTCTGAATGATTGGTTGCCTAAGTGTGACTCAGCAGAGTGAATGGGAGATCAGCAGCATATCTGAGGGCCTCTCACTGATGGAAATCGTTCAGAAGCTGAAGTTGATACTTGATGTTTAACCTTGAAGCCCGCTGGAAGAAGAAGAATTGCTGCTGCTGTCCTTCGCTAATCTGAAAGCTGTGTGAATGTCAAGGAACTGATCCAAGAGAGGATCTGGCTAGGAGACCTCTTCCTGAGCTACAAGGGACCATCGTGCACCAGCTGACCTTTGCCAAAGCTCCCTGGATGTCAGACCCTCGAAAGGCTGCCTACCGGAAAAGGGGACCGCCCCAGAAGCATGAAGCGAAGCGCCCGGACATTGAAGTCCATCTGACCCTGCTCCCATCACATGTGGTGTACCCCAGGGATCATGCGTCTCCCCTACCATGTATAACATCTTTACCAAGCCCCTGTTCGAGGATCTGTACCTTGTAGGTGTTACCTACACTAACTATGCAGATGAAACCCAGATTCTCCTCCCACTTTCGGGGGATTATGAACAGGATTTGGCCTTGGATGGCAATTCATGGTCTATGCCTGAATGATGACAAAACGGAAATCATCATCCTGGAGACGACACCTAACATCAAGAAACTTAGCCAGGACTACACAGCCTTTGTTATAGATGGACATACAATCAAAGTTGCTAAGGAGGTAAAAACACTAGGTTTTTACCTCGATTCTAGCCTCACACTGGCAAAACAAGTGAATGCTATGGCATCTTCCACAGCCTATACTTGTAAGCTTATTAGATCAGCGAAACCATACCTCTCCACAATCAGTTGCACCACCTTGGCAAGAGCATTTGTGCTGTCCAAACTGGATTACTACATTGCGGAAGCAGAGCCTGGTTCTAGGGCTGCTGCTGTTGACCCACCCAAAGAGTTTTTTCTTCACAGAATGCTGGTTTTTGCGCACACAAACACAGACTTGGTCTCCTGGAAGTAAGGGAAAAGCGGCCATCCCAAGCATGGGCAATGACGCTGGGTGGTTGTTTTTGGTTGGGGAAGTTCTGGGAGTTATTGGGAAATTTGTTTTGCCGGTACTGTTTGTAAAATTGCAAAATACGCCAATAAATGTTCGCCCTACCGATAGAAGTACAATAGAGGGGCCGTCATTTGTTACTCTATATAAAGACGAATCACTTGCGACAATACGTAACGCCCTCTACTTGGGAGGAGCTAATAAATACATTACTATGAACATTTAAATATTGCAAAATAATGCCCTTAGAGCAGCCCTAGGAATGCCCAATAGAGAACACATATCAACGATTAGAAGACAATCTAACTGGCTCTCAACTACTGACAAAATCAAACTTAAAACCACTTCCCTTACATATAAATGCCTCAACAATCTAGCCCCTAGCTACCTGACAGAAAAATTCAAAAGAAGAGCCACGTCCAGACCCACCAGAACAGTTTACACAAACTGCATAGCAGTTCCCCCTTTCAAAATGAATACAATATGAGGGAACAGCTTCCCAGTTAAAGCAGCCCAACTGTGGAACTCCCTCCCACTCACCTTAAGGACTGATCAATCTTACCCACACTTTCGATTAAACATCATCAAGTGGCTTAAAAAAATGATCTGTACTCCAGCATTACCGGCTACTCCTAGTACTTGACCTGTAACCTAGTTCGGACCCACTTCAGCTGTGGCAACATACTTGTAACTGAATATGTATTATATGTTGTATTGTTGTACTGACCTGTTGCTCTGCTCTATGACTATATAATCTTGTAACTTGTATGTAAGCTTAAAGTATTCTTGTTTTTGCGTCGTGATACCTTCGGGACTGGCGCGCACTACAAATAAAATAAAGAAACAAACAAACAAATAAACCATTGATGACCGCCGTCACCGACCGGAGCCGCAGTGCTCCTTTGCCTAAGACATTTGATCCAAGGACTCCCTTGCTCATCAACGTTGATCGCTTTCACCCTGCCGGAGTAAGACAAGGCCTCCAACTACCGACGAGAATCCGCCAGTGGGTTTCCCGCTACCCGAAGACCACAGAGACACTGATGACCCGACGCCCTTGCAGGGCCAAAGTTCTTCATCGACTCTCTGCGACAATGAACACTTGTCTACGAGGTGCACTGCATGCCTCAGCTTGCAGGACGTTTTTGACCGATCGACAACGAGCACCACAAGAAGCAAAGCTGCTGCCGCAACGACAGTGTTCACCCTTTTTCTTCACCGACTCTCGACGACCCATGGCTCCTGCCTTAAATGGAGTGCACTCAAGCAGGGCCCATCGACGACTCACCGAAGAACTCTACGAAACCAGGTACTTTGGGGTTGTAGAACATTGTAGAAGGAGTCGAGACTATATCGAGCATAATTGGACTGGGCTGGTCAAATAAACTTTATTTACAAGTTTCTCAGGTGGGGGGATCCTGGCACAGAACTGTCTTTAGGTAGACGGTGGACTGTTCTGCCATTGCTTGATCTAATGTGTTTTCTTTCTGTAGTCTATCGTTGATTCATCTTATAATCTGATTCGTATGCCATTTTGAACTGTTAGCAGTTGATGCATTTCAAAGAAATCGATGGTTAAGTGTGGTACCACGTAGACCTGTATACATTTGCCATTATTGTATTGCCAGAGTACAAAGTGTGTTTTTGTGATTGTGTATATAACTTTGAACCTTATTTCTATAAAGACTGTGTTTTCAAAAACATAGTGTGTGGACATTCCTTTATGAGTGCTTGGAGGATACTGTACTTAAGAACTAGCCTGCATCACCCCTGCGAGTTTAAGGCTTGGTTGCTCTACCACGATATCATAATAGAGAATTTTTGCTGGGGTGCTCTCTGCCTCTACTCTGCCATATAGAGAGCAGGAGTACAGATACCCCCCTCCAGTATTTACAGATATGATATGATATGATTGTTTTTTTATAACGTGCTTAATACCCAGAGGTTTCTAACTGCAGACCTGGGGATCGAACCTGTGTGGCTCCATGTCATCTTGCTTCCAAGGCGAGACGAACACGTTGCCCCTGAGCTATCCTCCTGAGGCTGACACTGCAGTCTTCGCACTGATCCAATGATACTGCTGTTGTCTTTTTTCTATATCCATAGCCTCAGGACTAATCTCTCCAGCTCAGCTACAGTACCATTATGCAATGTGCTGCACATGTTCCTGCCAGGAACATTTTAAGATGATCCCACTTGAAAAAGAAGAAACAGGCTTTTGGTCTACCCTCAAAAGCAAAAGTGGTCAATTGTAGACACACATGATTGGTGAGCATCTAGTTCTGGTTGCAAATGGTTGTGTTCTGTTTTCCCACAGACTTTGATTGATGTGAAAGAGAGAATAGACATGATCAGCCACAAGAAGGTGGAGCCATAATTCACATGGGAAATACAGTTTGCAAAATTCGACAAAATTCAACTTTGTGGGGAAATAGAAAAGTACATATGATGATTACATCTCAAGGAATATTTCCATGGGTAGAACGAAAATTAAGAACATAGGAGCTCAAGTACCTTAAGATTCTAACATGAAAAATGCTGGTCAGTTTATAGTCATAGGATTTATGCCAGACTATGGCCTACTTTGAGACTGGAGCCTTCAAGGCAACCACATCGACAGTACCAGAAGAGGAGCTGCCGTTCCAATTCTCACGTATCCAGAACCCTAAATGAGTAAGAACAAAAGCATCAAGTGTGGTGATTTTCTATGTCTGATCACAAATTCATTGGTACTTATTATCGAACATGCTCAGCCAACAGTGGCTTTCTCACCCTTCTAACAGTGGTATAATGTTTTTGTATTTGCCACTTTGTGTGCTTACTTGGATATAAAGTGGCAAATATGAAAATTTACCACTGTAAAGCACTGTCAAACATGAGACATAATTAAGATAAATTTGGACATGGCACATTGGAAGCTTAAGGAATATTTCTGTATTGGTTCCACCATATGCATACAAGTAGGCATAAATACATCTGGTGGACCTACTGTGCATCTCTACAACAGCACTGAGGCTGCAAAAACATGAACTAACGTCTGACAATGTTTTTAGTCCCAACCCTCTGGTGCAGGGTGCATTTCTTAGTCCGGTTTAACATTATATTCACTGCAATGAGTTATTTGTCTGTGGCTGCCAGGAAGATGCTAATACACATTGTAATTGGAAAAATTATTAAAATTGTTGAGCTTAAGTGTTTGGTTGAATTACGTGGCTCTGCTTGAAATATAATTTCTGAGTGGCGATAACTGCTTCGCAGTGTTTGAATGTCTCCTTTTAATTGTATGGCCCTTTTGATAAAGGGGGCATGCAGAACTGAATTTCTTCCATACCTCTGCCTACAGCCAATGGAGTTTATCGTGGGAGAATGCCTTCTTTTTTTTTCTTTCTATATAAAAGCGATGTCCAGCTCTGTGTGTGATTTTCTTGGTTACTCATTTATCATGTGACCACCATCTGATGAAGAAATCTCTGGGACTTCAAAAGCTATTGATACTACCATCTCAGCATATTATTTTTAGTTAGTGCAATAAAAGGTATAACACTTGGATTTTGTTTGATTAGAAAAATTGGACTAACATGGTGCCAACCTATTTCTCTGCACAGGTGCTGATATCACATTTCTGCATGTGACTGATATCCCTATCTGGATGCGACCAGTGGGTGGTACCTACATCATTCCAGAGCCTGATGTTGAATCGCTCCCATGACATGGCCACTGCCGGTCACAGGAGATTTCATAGGACATTGGAAATCTTGCCTGAGGTTGTATATTGGCCACACATGGGCCAGGACCTTAACCTTTATTTAAAGGGGTGTCTCGTGTGTGCACAATTTCAGCCCGGTTCTCTCACACACAGCACTCTCCTACAGAAAAGGTGAATGATACTGCCTCGGTCAGATATGCAAGTCAATTTCATCTGGCCAGTGATTCGCTCCTCTAGAGGAAACAAGTACATGTTGATTGTTGCATGCGTGTTTGCAAAGTGTGTAGAATGTCTTCCTGTCTGAATTGTAAGGCGGAGACAGTTGCTGCGCTAATGATCAGCCACATCTTCTCTCATTTTGGCCTCCCGCAAATTATTTAGTTGGACCGAAGGAAGTCATTTTACCAGTGAAGAGATGATGAAGATGTGGGAGATTCTAGGGGTTAAAAGAAAACTCCACATTGCCTACTGCCTGGCCTTGAGTCGGGTGGTTAAGATATACAAAAAGTCGATTGTGAACATCTTGTAGAAGTTTGTGGCAGACTCTGGGCCCAGTTGGGACATTCGGTTACCGCTTGTACTAATGGCTATTAGGTCTACACCATCTTCTGCAACTCAAATGTGTCCATTTGAGCTTATGACTGGATGAAAAATGGTGTTACCTCAGCATCTGCTTCATAGAACTCAGGAGCAGACACTAATTAATCCGTCCACCACTTGTGAGTACATTGAAAATGTAAGGAAGCACCTCCAGCACATCTTCACTTATGTCCAGCGTAATTTAGAAAGGTCAGCTGAAGGAATGATTTACTACTATGATCTAAAGACCACGAAGAAGGAATACAGGGTAAGTGAAAAGGTTTACCTGTACAATGTTCAGAGGAATCAGACCAAGGGGCTGAAATTTCTTCCATCTTGGCGTGGCAGCTTTGAAATTGTAGATACAATATCACCTGTTGCCTAGAAGATCTGCATCCCAAAAGAAGAACACGGAGGAGAAATAGCAATCAGTTGAAAAGATGTCATCCCAGACAAGTTTTGCGACTGATTGAGGAGCCCCACGAAGTTCGAGCTGAGAAACAATCTGAGAGATGAAAGGTAAGGGAATAGTTTCTTACCTGTAACTCCATTTCTCCAGCATTGCTATCTTTCATGGATTCATATGCTTAGAATATTCCCCGTCGACAGACTGGGAACCCTCGGTAAGCTTATATAGCCTTTTCCTATAGGAAAACCTTCGACACTTTAGTGTCCTATCTATGTCGTTTTGGGCCGCGCACGCACGCCCTACCAAGACGTAGCGGTATAAATGCCCCGCCCCTGCGGCTCCTTTCAGATTTCGACCCCTGCAAGTGGAACGGGGTGAAACCAGAAAAAATGCGAAGATTTCATTTTGGGGAGGCCGGAGGGCGCATGTGAATCCATGAAAGATACCAATGCTGGAGAAATGGAGTTACAGGTAAGAAACTATTCCCTTCTCCAGCATTGGATCTTTCATGGATTCACATGCTTAGAATAGAATGCACAGCAGTGAACGTGAAACAATGAAGGAGGTGTAACTGCAATCGAGCAATCACCCCATTCTGCCAAAGAAAATCAACCATGATTACATAAGATTCGAGATCAACCACCTGTCACCTTACTTCATACCGCAATATATGTAAGTTAAAAAAACAGGGTACATAAAGCACGCATTGACATAATTAAAAGCGTATACGTATCTATATATCTATATATATATATGTATATATATATATATACCCATATCTGCATGTATAAACCCATATCCAATCAGCATAGAACCCTCTCGAAGAGAAAGGGCTTACCTTATTGAAAGAGATGCCGCAAGACTGCTCGGAAGGTAGATTTTTTAGGTGCATCATAAGTATGCTAACACATTGGTCAAATGGGGTGCTCACATTCAAACTCAGAAAAATAGTGGGGCCACCCAACTCGGCGTACCTGTCCCTAAGGAAGAACACCCTAGCCCTGGCGGGGGTGTCTCTCCCTGGGTAGCGCGTGGTGTATCGCCTACTAAATAGATATAGAGGAGAGAGCTGTCCCTCAACCTTCTATACTGATGGCTGTGTCCAGTGACAGACACATATTGTCCAAAAAAGGAGAGAAAACAGAAAATAAAAAATGGTATTCTCCAGACGGATGAGCAATGTTCAACAAGGTATGGATTAGATCTTGGGGCTGCTTGATCTAGAGGGTAGGTACAACCTGCAGGGCAGGTCAACTGTTTTTTCCTTTCCAAAGTGTATAACTTTACTGGTGCCCGTGGGTCACTAAGGTTGGGATGGAAAACAATTCGTCTGGAGAAACCACTGGTGGATGGAGAGGTAAAACACTGCCAGGGAAAGGCTGGAAGGCTAAAAACTGGCTCTTGTAAAAGTGTTGAGCTCACTCGGTGGTGACGAGCGTGCTGCAACAGGTTATTCAAGAGAAAACTCTCTGTCGTTGTGCAAGAGATCAGAAATGGGTCATGAAAGCCCTCATGACCGAAAAGGGTCGACCGGTTTCAATGGCGATAGGGAATTGTGCCATCTTCGTCAGGACCGTTGATTTTAGATGCAGGCTGGGTTGCCAAGGTTCAGAATGCAGCTGAACATGATCGAGAAAAATTCTGGTGTCTCCTGTAGGGAGACAAAAGAAGGGGGGGGGAACAGGGGGAAAGCACGATCAGGGCAAAAAGGGGTGGCACTGGTAATTGTAAGAACAGTGCAATTGCAGAGATGAAGCTCTTACTGTGTTTGGGTGAGCATAAGAAGCTTACAGGAGAGATTGAGGGTGCCTGGGCACCTGAGGTGGGTCTCACCGCCGGGGGCTGAGAACGTGGGGGCGATAGAAGGGAAAGGACTGGTGTGAAATTTAGGGGTGAGTGCACCATATACACTAAGGATGGACGAGGTGCCATGGTGGTCAAACAACCTATGGGCCCCTATTGGGAAAAACCCAGGCTACTGCAGTTACTTGGTGCCATTGCAAGGTGCTAGAAAACAAACAAATTGTTACCTCTGGGCATAAGTCCAATGTAGGAGGGAGGAGGCTGATGGACGTCAAGGGTGGTAGAAACAACACCACACAGTAGAAGCCCAAAACGGCAAACAGGGCTCACAGGTCAAGCGTACCTGTTAGGAATATAATTGATGTTAGAGTGGACTCCGGGGGCTGTGTGGGGTCACAGCTGTGGGGACTGGGTAGATGGCGTACCTGTGATTGGGCTGCTGCTCGTCTCCAGAGGGTCCGTGTCCTGTGTTGGATAGTACAGCTCTGGACTAATGCTCCTGGGAAAAATAAGGCCCATCGCCTATAAAAAGAACTTCGAAACACGGTTTCGCGTTGGCGTCGCCTTGACGCTCCTGGCTCCAGGCCAACGTCAAGGGCGTGTGCCGTCAGCCGTGAGACAAGCCTGAGTGCCTGTCAAAAGCACAGGAGAGCAACTACTCGGGATAACAATGGTGTGGCAAGTGTAAGGGCTAAATGGTGCTGTGGCTTACTGTCTGAATAAACAAGAACGCGTGGCTAGCAGAGGGGACTGTATAGGGCCATTTGTTGGTATGGATGGTGGATGGCCACAGGGTGCAACTAAGAAGAATTAAAATAAATAAAGAAATGAGGAAATTAACAGAGGAGGTAATAGATGATGGGCAACAATTGGCTGGAAATAAAAATAATGCATGAAGGGGAAGAGGGGGGAGGGAAAGGGGGGGAAAGGAAATGTGAAGGAATAGGGGAGAGGAGGGGAACGTGGTGCCATTAATGCACAGCGCATGTGGTCTCAGAAACCGACCAAGGCACAGAATGAACGGGACAACTATGGTCTTGTACAGGGTCATAGTTTTAAGATAGTACTGCTAATTCGTGCCATTGGATTTGTTCATTCAATCCTTCAGAGTGAGTGTTGAGTCTATAAATCCACATTTGGTCTTTCTTAAACAGCATGTTGTTGTAATTGCCGCCTCTGCGGGGTGGTGTAACTTTTTCAATAATTGTCCACGTGAACTGTTCCGCAGTATGTCCTTTGGCTACAAAATGGGACACCAATGGTGCAGTGAGTTTGTTCGTTCTTATACATGATCTGTGTTCGGTCATTCGAGTTCGGACTGGCCTGGTGGTCATGCCAATGTACCTCAAGTTACAGGGGCAGGTTATCATGTAAATGACACCCTTGGTGTTGCAATTAGTGAATGTGTTCTGTGTCCATGGAGTTTTCCATCCAATCTCTATCTGTGTAGTTCTAGATGTCTGGGCGCACATGGAGCAATTGCCACAGGGCGCATGTCCCTTGGTAGGTGGAATATTCCACAGGGTCCCCTGGGTAGAAACTTCCTTAGGTGTACTGGGTATCAGGGTTTTGACTACCTTGTCTCTCACGTTACTGCGTCTCTTAAGAGCAAAACGTGGGACTGCGATCTCAGAGGCGCCTGTGTTGAGTATGGGCCAAAGTTTCTTGACTTCCCGTTTAATCTTGTTGAGGAGGGGTGAATAGCTGAACACAGCTGTAAAAGTGTTGGACTCACTCGATTTAACATGTTGTTGTAGAGTGATGGAACGTGGGATGTTCCTAGCTCTTTTGCAGGTATCTTTGATGATTCTCCTTGGATAGCCTCTCTCGGCAAGTTGTGTTTGGAGTTGTTTAGACTGTCTAGTGTAGTCTGCGGTCTGTGTACACAATCTTCTGTAGCGCAGGAACTGCCCAAAGGGGAGATTATCTCTAAGTGCCTTAGGGTGGTAACTAGAGTAGCACAGTAAAGAGTTTCTGTCGGTAGTTTTTTTGTAGACACTCGAGAGTAAGTGCCCACTAGAGGCTTGAATGGCAAGGTCAAGGAAATGGGTGTTAAATCTGTCTTTTTCCATTGTGAACTTGAAGTGGGGATTCAGGGAGTTAAGCCAGATGTGGAAGGCTTCTAAGTCCTGTTCTGAGCCTCTAAATATCACAAAAATATCATCTATGTATCGCCGCCATAGGGTTACCTTGGTGAGATAGGGATTGGTCTCAGGGTAAATGTTTAGGCGTTCGAACCAGTCCACGTACAGATTGGCGAGGGTGGGGGCAAACGTGGCCCCCATTGCGGTGCCTGAAATGTGTTGGAAAAAGGTATCTTCAAAGAGAAAATAGTTCTTGGTCAATGCTATTTCTGCGAGTGATAGAATGAACGTGGGTGGCACTCCGTGTAGGTCCATACCTGATTGTAGCATTCCGCTAAGCATTTGTAGTGTCTCCTGCTGTGGTATCCCAATCACAGGTACGCCATCCACCCAGTCCCCACAGCTGTGACCCCACACAGCCCCCGGAGTCCACTCTAACATCAATTATATTCCTAACAGGTACGCTTGACCTGTGAGCCCTGTTTGCCGTTTTGGGCTTCTACTGTGTGGTGTTGTTTCTACCACCCTTGACGTCCATCGGCCTCCTCCCTCCTACATTGGACTTATGCCCAGAGGTAACAATTTGTTTGTTTTCTAGCACCTTGCAATGGCACCAAGTAACTGCAGTAGCCTGGGTTTTTCCCAATAGGGGCCCATAGGTTGTTTGACCACCATGGCACCTCGTCCATCCTTAGTGTATATGGTGCACTCACCCCTAAATTTCACACCAGTCCTTTCCCTTCTATCGCCCCCACGTTCTCAGCCCCCCGGCGGTGAGACCCACCTCAGGTGCCCAGGCACCCTCAATCTCTCCTGTAAGTAATTACCCTCACAGTTCCTGCTTCTTATGCTCACCCAAACACAGTAAGAGCTTCATCTCTGCAATTGCACTGTTCTTACAATTACCAGTGCCACCCCTTTTTGCCCTGATCGTGCTTTCCCCCTGTTCCCCCCCCCTTCTTTTGTCTCCCTACAGGAGACACCAGAATTTTTCTCGATCATGTTCAGCTGCATTCTGAACCTTGGCAACCCAGCCTGCATCTAAAATCAACGGTCCTGACGAAGATGGCACAATTCCCTATCGCCATTGAAACCGGTCGACCCTTTTCGGTCATGAGGGCTCTCATGACCCATTTATGATCTCTTGCACACCGACAGAGAGTTTTCTCTTGAATAACCTGTTGCAGCACGCTCGTCACCACCGAGTGAGCTCAACACTTTTACAAGAGCCAGTTTTTAGCCTTCCAGCCTTTCCCTGGCAGTGTTTTACCTCTCCATCCACCAGTGGTTTCTCCAGACAAATTGTTTTCCATCCCAACCTTAGTGACCCACGGGCACCAGTAAAGTTATACACTTTGGAAAGGAAAAAACAGTTGACCTGCCCTGCAGGTTGTACCTACCCTCTAGATCAAGCAGCCCCAAGATATAATCCATACCTTGTTGAACATTGCTCAACCGTCTGGAGAATACCATTTTTTATTTTCTGTTTTCTCTCCTTTTTTGGACAATATGTGTCTGTCACTGGACACAGCCACCAGTATAGAAGGTTGAGGGACAGCTCTCTCCTCTATATCTATTTAGTAGGTGATACACCACGCGCTACCCAGGGAGAGACACCCCCCGCCAGGGCTAGGGTGTTCTTCCTTAGGGACAGGTACGCCGAGTTGGGTGGCCCCCCTATTTTTCTGAGTTTGAATGTGAGCACCCCATTGAACCAATGTGTTAGAATACTTATGATGCACCTAAAAAATCTACCTTCCTAGTATAACCGTTGTTGTTGTGTTACCATATGTTCTCCTTGTTAACGGTTTAAAGGACGATCACGGTTTTACCGTGCACTTTAGCTTTCCAAGCATTCCCTGTTGTTTTCAAGAAAGACTGCTCGGCCCATTTGAACCTCGTCCGCATGCTGTCGTTCTAAGCAGTACTGGCGGGTGAATGTATGGGGCACTGACCATGCTGCTGCTCTGCAAATATCTGCCAGCGGGATCCCCGCCCATAATGCCGTCGACGACGAGGTCGCTCTGGTCGAATGGGCTCTCGGACGTCCTTGCAGCGGCTTTCCCGCTTTCGAGTGACAGAAAGCAATCGTCGACGAGACCCATCGAGCCAGACCTTGTTTCGAAATTGCTTTCCCCTTTGCTGAAGGGCCATACGCAACGAAGAGCTGCTGTGTCGATCGAAGTTGCTGGGTACGATGCAGGTAAAATTTTAGAGCTCTCTTGACATCGAGGGTATGCAGAACCTTTTCCGCTGCTGACGATGGCGTTGCAAAGAAGGTGGGTAGGACCATGGTAGAGTGTTTATGAAAAATCGTAGGAACTTTCGGGATAAAACAAGGACTCGTCGACAAGATCACCTTGTCCTTGAAGAATCTGAGATACGGAGGGTCTATGACCAATGCTTGTAACTCTGAGATTCGTCTAGCCGACGTTATGGCTATTAGAAAAGCCACTTTCCAAGATAGAAAATTCATGGACGCCGTAGCCATTGGCTCAAAAGGTGATTTCATCAAACCTGCAAGTACCAAGTTAAGGCTCCACGTTGGTGGAAAACGCTTAACGGGGGGAAACGTCCGAAATAAACCTCTCATGAAATGTTTAACCAATCTGTCACTATACAAAGGCGTAGAGTTCCTCCTTCTTGTGAACCCAGAGATGGCCGCCAGGTGAACCTTTAGAGATGAAAAAGACAAGCCACTCCTCGCCAAATGTAACAGATACGGGCAGTGGTCGAAGTGTACGAAAAGAAGTAGTGGAACTATGTTCTCTGCTGCCCTGCTCCCTCTCACCACAAACCCCATCGCCACACCCACTCCCACACACAATACAAACCCCCAAACACTTGCACCTGCTGTTTGAGGGAACGTTCAGTGCAGTGCAATGAAAGTGAAGCTGCATCGTCTTCCTACACTTTTATTTTAAAACAAAACCATTCCAGAACGGTTTCTTTTTAAAATAAAAGTATAGGAGCTGTAAAACATAATTTAAAAAAGTATAGGAGTTTTACAAAGGTAGCGGGTGCCCCTCTCTCGCAAGAACAGACATGATAACCTGTTCAGTGGTTATTAACCACTTGAGAGTTCGCAGCCACTGCTTTTACTCACTGTGCCTTTCACAGATGGGAAATATCCATTTGCATATCAGTCTTTGTCCTGCCCAGGGGCAGTCCAGCACCGAAATACAATGGCAATTCCAATCTGAACGAGAGTACCACCAGCAACCCCATACACGTGTTTCACCCTTGTTGGGGATCATCAGTGAGGTGAAGCTGATGCCTCTCTAAGCACAGTGAGAGGGAGACCACGTCTGGTTGCCCCCAGGAGACCTAGGGTTACCAATCCCAGGTTCCTTAACAAATAGTTTTACAAAGGTAGCGGGCGCCCCTCTCTCGCAAGAACAGACATGATAACCTGTTCAGTGGTTATTAACCACTTGAGAGTTCGCAGCCACTGCTTTTACTCACTGTGCCTTTCACAGATGGGAAATATCCATTTGCATATCAGTCTTTGTCCTGCCCAGGGGCAGTCCAGCACCGAAATACAATGGCAATTCCAATCTGAACGAGAGTACCACCAGCAACCCCATACACGTGTTTCACCCTTGTTGGGGATCATCAGTGAGGTGAAGCTGATGCCTCTCTAAGCACAGTGAGAGGGAGACCACGTCTGGTTGCCCCCAGGAGACCTAGGGTTACCAATCCCAGGTTCCTTAACAAATAGTTTTACAAAGGTAGCGGGCGCCCCTCTCTCGCAAGAACAGACATGATAACCTGTTCAGTGGTTATTAACCACTTGAGAGTTCGCAGCCACTGCTTTTACTCACTGTGCCTTTCACAGATGGGAAATATCCATTTGCATATCAGTCTTTGTCCTGCCCAGGGGCAGTCCAGCACCGAAATACAATGGCAATTCCAATCTGAACGAGAGTACCACCAGCAACCCCATACACGTGTTTCACCCTTGTTGGGGATCATCAGTGAGGTGAAGCTGATGCCTCTCTAAGCACAGTGAGAGGGAGACCACGTCTGGTTGCCCCCAGGAGACCTAGGGTTACCAATCCCAGGTTCCGTAACAATTAGTTTTACAAAGGTAGTGGGCGCCCCTCTCTCGCAAGAACAGACATGATAACCTGTTCAGTGGTTATTAACCACTTGAGAGTTCGCAGCCACTGCTTTTACTCACTGTGCCTTTCACAGATGGGAAATATCCATTTGCATATCAGTCTTTGTCCTGCCCAGGGGCAGTCCAGCACCGAAATACAATGGCAATTCCAATCTGAACGAGAGTACCACCAGCAACCCCATACACGTGTTTCACCCTTGTTGGGGATCATCAGTGAGGTGAAGCTGATGCCTCTCTAAGCACAGTGAGAGGGAGACCACGTCTGGTTGCCCCCAGGAGACCTAGGGTTACCAATCCCAGGTTCCTTAACAAATAGTTTTACAAAGGTAGCGGGCGCCCCTCTCTCGCAAGAACAGACATGATAACCTGTTCAGTGGTTATTAACCACTTGAGAGTTCGCAGCCACTGCTTTTACTCACTGTGCCTTTCACAGATGGGAAATATCCATTTGCATATCAGTCTTTGTCCTGCCCAGGGGCAGTCCAGCACCGAAATACAATGGCAATTCCAATCTGAACGAGAGTACCACCAGCAACCCCATACACGTGTTTCACCCTTGTTGGGGATCATCAGTGAGGTGAAGCTGATGCCTCTCTAAGCACAGTGAGAGGGAGACCACGTCTGGTTGCCCCCAGGAGACCTAAGGTTACCAATCCCAGGTTCCTTAACAAATAGTTTTACAAAGGTAGCGGGCGCCCCTCTCTCGCAAGAACAGACATGATAACCTGTTCAGTGGTTATTAACCACTTGAGAGTTCGCAGCCACTGCTTTTACTCACTGTGCCTTTCACAGATGGGAAATATCCATTTGCATATCAGTCTTTGTCCTGCCCAGGGGCAGTCCAGCACCGAAATACAATGGCAATTCCAATCTGAACGAGAGTACCACCAGCAACCCCATACACGTGTTTCACCCTTGTTGGGGATCATCAGTGAGGTGAAGCTGATGCCTCTCTAAGCACAGTGAGAGGGAGACCACGTCTGGTTGCCCCCAGGAGACCTAAGGTTACCAATCCCAGGTTCCTTAACAAATAGTTTTACAAAGGTAGCGGGCGCCCCTCTCTCGCAAGAACAGACATGATAACCTGTTCAGTGGTTATTAACCACTTGAGAGTTCGCAGCCACTGCTTTTACTCACTGTGCCTTTCACAGATGGGAAATATCCATTTGCATATCAGTCTTTGTCCTGCCCAGGGGCAGTCCAGCACCGAAATACAATGGCAATTCCAATCTGAACGAGAGTACCACCAGCAACCCCATACACGTGTTTCACCCTTGTTGGGGATCATCAGTGAGGTGAAGCTGATGCCTCTCTAAGACGTGTATGGGGTTGCTGGTGGTACTCTCGTTCAGATTGGAGTTGCCATTGTATTTCGGTGCTGGACTGCTCCTGGGCAGGACAAAGACTGATATGCAAATGGATATTTCCCATCTGTGAAAGGCACAGTGAGTAAAAGCAGTGGCTGCGAACTCTCAAGTGGTTAATAACCACTGAACAGGTTATCATGTCTGTTCTTGCGAGAGAGGGGCGCCCGCTACCTTTGTATAACTATTTTTTAAGGAACCTGGGATTGGTAACCCTAGGTCTCCTGGGGGCAACCAGACGTGGTCTCCCTCTCACTGTGCTTAGAGAGGCATCAGCTTCACCTCACTGATGATCCCCAACAAGGGTGAAACACGTGTATGGGGTTGCTGGTGGTACTCTCGTTCAGATTGGAGTTGCCATTGTATTTCGGTGCTGGACTGCTCCTGGGCAGGACAAAGACTGATATGCAAATGGATATTTCCCATCTGTGAAAGGCACAGTGAGTAAAAGCAGTGGCTGCGAACTCTCAAGTGGTTAATAACCACTGAACAGGTTATCATGTCTGTTCTTGCGAGAGAGGGGCGCCCGCTACCTTTGTATAACTATTTTTTAAGGAACCTGGGATTGGTAACCCTAGGTCTCCTGGGGGCAACCAGACGTGGTCTCCCTCTCACTGTGCTTAGAGAGGCATCAGCTTCACCTCACTGATGATCCCCAACAAGGGTGAAACACGTGTATGGGGTTGCTGGTGGTACTCTCGTTCAGATTGGAGTTGCCATTGTATTTCGGTGCTGGACTGCTCCTGGGCAGGACAAAGACTGATATGCAAATGAATATTTCCCATCTGTGAAAGGCACAGTGAGTAAAAGCAGTGGCTGCGAACTCTCAAGTGGTTAATAACCACTGAACAGGTTATCATGTCTGTTCTTGCGAGAGAGGGGCGCCCGCTACCTTTGTATAACTATTTTTTAAGGAACCTGGGATTGGTAACCCTAGGTCTCCTGGGGGCAACCAGACGTGGTCTCCCTCTCACTGTGCTTAGAGAGGCATCAGCTTCACCTCACTGATGATCCCCAACAAGGGTGAAACACGTGTATGGGGTTGCTGGTGGTACTCTCGTTTAGATTGGAGTTGCCATTGTATTTCGGAGCTGGACTGCTCCTGGGCAGGACAAAGACTGATATGCAAATGGATATTTCCCATCTGTGAAAGGCACAGTGAGTAAAAGCAGTGGCTGCGAACTCTCAAGTGGTTAATAACCACTGAACAGGTTATCATGTCTGTTCTTGCGAGAGAGGGGCGCCTGCTACCTTTGTATAACTAAAAAAGTATAGGAGCACTGCTCCCGACCGCTCCTGCTCACTTCGACCACTGGATACGGGAGGATCTGTTCCGGAGTAGCTCTCAGAGGCTCCACTTCCGCCTGCCCTTGGCACCACACACAGAATCTTTTCCCCTTACCCCTGGAAGGCTTGTTGGTGGACGGGGCCCGCGCAGCCTGTAATATTTTCCGACAGTCCGATGGAATGGTCAAGGCGCCAAACTCCGAAAAGTCAGGAGCCAAGCCGTGAGGTTGAGACTGTTCGGGTTGTTATTCCACACCGTTCCTTCGTTCCGGGACAAGAGGTTGGGCTCTTTTGGGAACGTTATCGGGTGGTCCGCTGACAGATGAAGGAGGTCGGAAAACCATGGTTGTCTCGGCCAACACGGCGCTAACAGGATGACTCGGCACCTGTACCTGCGTGTCCACTGCAGAGTCCTCCGTATCAGGGGAAACAGAGGGAAGGCATAGAGGAACTTGTCCGTCCACGGGAAGGAAAAAGCTTCTCCCACTGAATTTTCCTGTGGCCATCTGCTGGCGTACATTTTGCACTTCTTGTTTGCCTTCGTGGCAAAGAGGTCCAGCGTCGGTTGCCCCCATTTCTGGAAGACCTTTGCCAAGTGATCGTCGTTTATTTCCCACTCGTGAATCTGGTCCATCCTTCTGCTGAGCCAGTCTGCCTGCTCGTTTTTCACTCCTGGCAGAGGATGGGCTATGATGGATACATCGTGCTTCAGCGCTCAGTGCCACACCTTCTGAGCCTCAATGGAGAGGGTCCTGGACCGCGTACCGCCTTGCTTTCGTAAATAAAACATTGTCGTGTTATTGTCCATCAGAACTCTCACTGTGGATCCCCTGATGTGAGGCAGGAACGCTCTCATGGCCCAGCAGACTGCTCTCAATTCCAGAATGTTGATGTGTAGGAGAGATTCTTTCTGAGACCATCGGCCTTGTGTCTGCAGAGTGCCCATATGCGCTCCCCAGCCGGTTAGGGACGCGTCCGTTACAACTGTGAACTGGAATTCCGGTTCCTGTAGAGGCACTCCCTTGGAAATGTTCTGACGATTCCTCCACCACCGTAGGGTTGACATGAGCTCGACATCGTTGATGGTCAACTTGTCTGACCAAAGGCCCTGAGACTGCGTCCAACGATCTGCCAAAAACTGTTGAACTGGCCTCATGAAAAGGCGACAGTTGGGCACTAGATGAATGCAGGACGCCATAGCTCCCAGGATTGACGTATATTTTCTCACCGACAACCTGGAATTGATCTTCAGCTGGCCTGCCAAATGACTGAACCTGGTAATCCTGTCGAGGGATGGTTTGACTAATCCCAGCTGGGTGTCGAACTGGGCACCCAGAAACAGTAAGCTTCTGGACGGCGTTAATGAGGATTTGTCGAAGTTTATCGCAAACCCCAATCGTTCCAATAGGTTCAATGTGTCCTGTAGACTGTCGTGCATCGACGACGGGGAAGATCCCCTCACCAACCAGTCGTCGAGATACAGGTATACATGGTGGCCCTGCCTCCTCAGCCATGCTGCCACCGGAGCCAGGTATTTGGTGAACGTTCTGGGGGAAGATTTTAGTCCAAAAGGGAGAACTGTGAACTGGTAGTGATTGTGTTCCACCACAAACCTGAGGTATTTCTTGTGTCTCGGACACACCGGTATGTGAAAGTACACATCCTGCAGGTCCAGAGACGCTAGAAAATCCCCTTCTAGAACTGACCTTATTACCTCTTGGAGCGTGAGCATCTTGAACTTTATGTCCTTCAACGACTTGTTCAGTTCTCGCAGATCTAGGATGGGACGCCATTTTCCATTCGGCTTTTTCACCACAAAGTACCGGGAGTAAACCCCTTGACCCCTTTGCGACCCCGGGACGTGTTCTATAGCCCCTTTTTTAGCATAAGTGCTACTTCCTGCAGCAACACGCTCAGATGGGAATGAGCTACCCGCACCAGTGGAATATGCGGAGGGTTGCTTTTGAACTGCAGGGCATGTCCGTATTCTACGGTGTCCAACACCCATTGATCTGTGGTGATCAGCTCCCATTCCTTGATGTAACATGATACTCTGCCCCCCAGAACGTTCCATGCCCGTCATTGCTGACTCTTAGCTCGCTTATCACTCATCGACGACGAGAAACCTGCCCTTTTCTTAGGGGCTTGGTAGTCCCGGCGCTGTCTAGCTGCCTGTGAAGCTCGTCTGTATCCTTGAGAGGAATATGTTGATCTACCGAAGGAACGGTCCCTGGAAGAGAACCTGGAGTTCCCCGAAGCTCCTCTGAAGGGACGAAAAGACCGGGAACCCCGACCACTCTGGAGAGCTCCCAAAGAACACGCAGTGTCCGAGTCCTCCTTCATGCCCTTCAGGGCTTTGTCGACATCCTCGCCAAAAAAGAGGGCTCCTTCGAAAGGCATATCCAGTACCTTGTACTGCACCTCTGGTCGGAAGTTGGTGCATTTCAGCCACGCCTGCCGTCGGAGGACCACACCATTGTTCACCTGCTTGAAACCCGACTCTGCAAGATCTACTGCGATGTTAATTGCATGATTTGAAGCTTCCTCACCTTCCCTGACTAGTAGCATAGCCGCTTTTCGATGTTCATCCGGAAGATGTTCGAGTATGGGTGCCAGCCGGTGCCACATTTCCCTGTCGTATCTAGCGACTATTGCAAGAGAATTGGCCGCCTTAACCGTGGTAGCACCTACCGTCAGGACCTTCTTGCCGAACACATCTTGGCATCTAGCATCACTTTCCGGCAGGGTCGTACACTTATGTTGAGCCCTCGCCTTTCTCGTCGCCGCCGCCGATACCACAGAGTCAGGTGTCGGTTATGAGGAAAGGCACCTGGGAGTAGAGTCCGCGGCCTTGAATTTCTTTTCCAGATGACCTTTAACTGCTGCCTCTGAGAAAGGGTGACGCATGGTTTGCAGACCTTCCTTCCACACATGTTCTAGGATGGGCACTGAAAACACTGAATTTCTCCTTTGACCCATGTGGTCGAAAAGAAAGCAATCTTTCTTTTCCTCTTCTTGTGCCAGTCCAAATTAGTTGCAGGCTTTAGCCATCATGTTATGGAATGACCCGATATCGTCTAGAGGAGACGGCTGGGCCGGGCTCCTCAGCATTTCCAACTCTATATCGGACTCCCAGGTCGGATCCCTGAAGGGGGAAAGTGAGACTATTGACGACGCCCTGCTGCCTGATTCCGAATCCAACAGCTCCCCTTCCTCGCGGCGTGGAACCGAGGGGCTTGCTTCTGGAGGACCTGCGGCAGGGGCTGCAGGTGGAGGATGGCGAGACGGGCCCGGGTCGTCGACGACCCACCCGGCCGGGGCTGTTCGAGGCAGTCCATCGTCCAGTGTCCGTATCAGAGATTGCAGCGTGGATAAGACTTCCAACGACAGAATCGATTGTGGATCCAGCAGGGGGGTAGAACTCAGACAGCTTTCGGAGACCGGCCTGGTAAGTTGCAACCCCAGGTCTGCCGGGTCAGCTACCCTTTCGACCTCGTCCCCCGAAGACACCGACAAGGCCTCTTGCTGTAGGAGTGTGTCCGGTAAAACTGGGTCGTAGACCTCTGGGCACCAGGCCCTTTGAGGGATATCCGTCAACGAAGCCATAGTTGTTCCTGTCGGCGTCATCATCAACGTCTGCAATGCAGGTGCGGTAGATGTTAACTGCGTCAATGGCAGAGAAGTCGTCGACGACCGCCCAACCGTCGACGACGGTGGTGGTCGTGCAGGTTTATGCGTTGCTCCCACCTTCTCTGAACTCGACCTGTGTTTTTCCTTTTCTCGACTCGAGGTCGATCCATGACGATCGCCTGAGGAGGATTTGGATTTGTCTTTATCTTTTCTCGTCAAAGATGAGGACGAAGAGGCACCTTTCGACGCCGAGTCCTTGGAGCGGCCATCCGACGAGTCCTTGACCACCGGTCTAGGCTTCTTCACCGGGGGCTCCGATGTCGATGAGCGGCGCGGGGCCCCTGAAGATTTCGATGCCGAGGTCACGCTGCGTGTCGAGCCCACCTCTGAAGGCGGGTATGCCCCCGCTCCATCGTTCAACCATGCGACAAGTCTGCGACTCTGATCCTTAAGGGTTTTCTGGGAGAAGACCTTACAAATGTCGCAGTCGTCGGCCGAGTGGTGAGGCTGCAGACAGTAAATGCAGTCCATATGCGCATCCCCCTCATAGACCTTCTTTAGGCCGCACGTAGCGCACGGGCGGAAAAGTGCTTTTCCTGACATCAGGAGAAGAGTGTAACCTAACCAAGAAGAAAAACACGAGGTGTTCCCACTTTGGAGACGGTCGAAATCTGGAAGGAAAGCAGCGGGGGCAGGGCATTTATACCGCTACGTCTTGGTAGGGCGTGCGTGCGCGGCCCAAAATGACGTAGATAGGACACTAAAGTGTTGAAAGTTTTCCTATAGGAAAAGGCTATATAAGCTTACCGAGGGTTCCCAGTCTGTCGACGGGGAATATTCTAAGCATGTGAATCCATGAAAGATCCAATGCTGGAGAAGAATAAAAAACCTGGATGTATCCAAAACTTTTTTGAAAATTAAAATGTGATGAATGTCATATAATTCTATTAAATGTTTCGTATTATAAATATGTGATGTTGTCCCATAATTGTCTATAACGTTTTCTGGGGAAATACATTTTGTACAAAATACTAAACCTCTCTTTTTATTGCTATCTATAAAATGACAAAAACCCTTCCCTTCCAGCCTGGGGAACGGACGTCTTGGAATCCCAGGAGGACCCCAGGTACTCGGGGGGGGGGGGGGGGAAACGAGGAAACCAATGAGAAGGAGGGGGTTTCATTACGATACACAAAAATGCCAAAATAAGGAGGCAGAGGCCAGAGCACTCACTCCCTAAGGATGGAAAGGAAGTAGGATGTGCTCTAAGGGAAAAGGACTGGAGGACAAAAAATACCACTCTTCCCTGTTCTGTCCCAGACAGGAATCAACAGACAAGAGCGGGGGGGGGGGGCATGTGGGATATTTTCAGCCCAGTAAAATGAACGGAAAAGCCAGGTTAGCCCCCTAATGAAAAATACATTCTGCTGTTGGAAAGGCAACATTGACATGTCCTTTTTTAAAAGAATACAAAAACCAGAAAAATCCTAGAACAAACTATCCAACAACAAGTTTCAACATTTCGCATCAACATGTCATAAAACAGAATACATTGATACCAAGAAACCGCACAGGAAGCGGAGGAGAGGGGCATCGCAAAACCAAGGAAGCACTACAAGATCCAAAAAGACAGGTTACAACAGGTAGACCGAGTGGTAAATATTTAAAATATGCCTATCACAGAGGACCTTTCCTCAGCTTTAAATTAAGGTTTATCCTTTAGCCCTTCAAGCACAATGGACTATTTCCAGACCAATTTAGATCTCATCATAGTGTGTAGACGTTTGAAACTGAAAAAGCACTTTGCAAACCTCTTCACTACCAAGAAGAGACATGAGGAACCTTCAGAATTAACAGTAACCCACACAGAGGATACTATAATGCTCCTAAACCTGCAAGAGGAGGAGGAAGGCACAGTAGAAAGCTTTGCAGAAGAACTGCACTCAAAATTAAGAGTTCCTGAAACATGCAGAAATAATGATTGATACATTTACACAATGAGGCTATAGTAAGAAAATCCTCATAACCGCCTTTAAAAAAAAATCACGATTGAGAATAGATCTACTTTCCAACAAAAGAAAACAACATCCCGATGAACAGGCATCATAAAAAGTGAGATACATCACAACCTATAGCTCCAACGCATGCAAAGTAAGAACAATTCTAAAAAAAATTGGGGCATTCTAAAACTAGACCACGAAATTAGTCAATACTTCGATTCTGAACCTAGAGTAATTCACCAAGGAGCAAAAACAATAAAGAATATAATAATTCCTTCAGACTTTATTTCAAAACAAAGTCCAACAAGTCTCCAACAAATGTGGATGCAACAAACTGTACTAGGTAACTATGAATGTGGCTACTGCAGAATATGTCAGACAAAAATAACCAGGTGTAACCACCTAGTAATGCCTGATGCTCTCAAGATGCTCAGTGCCTGAGCTATTAGTTCATCTCTCTTTGTTACAATTATCCTTTTTCTTAATTCGTCAATGAAATAATTTCACACTTTCTGGTAAATCTTTTGTAACTTCCATTAATGATCCAGTCTTTTTGGAAAAATCATCGGAAGTGTTTTATTCAAAATAAAGAGCCAAAATGTGGCTATTTCTTTAGACAGAACAGACTCCTCGGTCTAAATGTAGCAATGAGCCAATTAATTTTGGTGTATTACACCATTGTCAGTGCTATGAATGCTAAATCATTACATTTCATATAATATGTGAGTTTACATTCAATATTTCATACATACCGTTGTGTGCCGTGTTATTTCAAAATTATACAGGGAAAAGGAGAAAGCAAAAGCAAAAACGCCATAAGCATCATTGTCATTATTTTGTACTGCTTTAAACACAGAATATTCATGATAATGGTTAAAAATATGTAGTCAATGTTTTAAATCATACCTTCACGACTGAGTCTTTCAACTGCAATTCAAACTTAATGTGTAAGTCAAATCAACGTAAGTTCTCTGATTGTCTATGTCCCTACACGTGTTTGTATTTAAATCAATTACCTTAGATTCCCCGACTTCCCTCGTTGGAATCACTTCACACCCTGATTGGTTACCTGTAATATAAATGTTTATATTAGTGCACTAACTACTGCAATTATCCTATGCAAAAGGCTTTGTAGCTGTAACTCACCTCAGTCGGCTTGAAACGAAGTCTGTGCCAACCGAGGTAAACCGCACGAGTGTGCGTCTCTCAAAAGTATTTATGGGTAACTATGGAGACCTGGATGGGCATCGCACTCCAACAGCGATGTGCTGACATGCCTATGACTCGCGTCCCACCCTCACATGGCAACGGGTAACCTAGGTAATCTGAAGCTGAATCTTAAGCGAATCTTAGCATGTGAGTTAATAGGTTGTGGTGTTAATAGGCACTGCATTACAACCATGTTGCCTGTCAAAACAACTAGGAACAAAAACCTATGTGATATTCAAATGTTTCGTCATCATGTTTCGTCATCACAGATTCACATACAACTGAATGGACTGCATAATCATGTTCAGAGTTGTTGCTCGTGAAGTTTCCAAAATAAAGCAAGTGAAATTGCACGTATCTATGTTCCAACAGGGTCCGCTGCACACAGTTAGTTCTTTCATACTTATATATAAATCTAAACACATGTTTTAATCGTTAGCACTACTTCAGCTTTTTCATATTTTGTTATATATCCACATGTGCTTTTCGTGCTGCCTGTTAGACCGATAGGAATCTAACTTTGGATTACTAATGAAGCTCGGGGAACTTTTTGTGCAGTCACTCTTGGACCTCCGCGACTTAATGCAGCATAAAATTGTTATGGTGTCGCACCGGTGGGAGCAGAGAATGGAGACATAGAGATCCCCCACTCCGTTTGCAAAAAGTGAAAAAGGGTTTCAGCGCCCATCTATTACTGCGCCATAGTGAAGTTCAGGTATCAACCAAAACCAGTTTTTCTTAATTCATCTTATATTTATTGATAGCCCATAAAGATGACACGTGTTTCGGCACCCTAAGCGTGCCTTTTTCAAATCTGGGCATTAAGGCTTGATATACTATATACAAGATAGCAGCATTTCAATAAAATTAAAGTGAAAAGGCAATTTTTGTGATGTATAGATAAAACGGATTCCCAGGGGTTCCCAAAAGACCAAATGCATATCAATCATATTATCCAGCATATGACCCGAACAGATCAGCATTTTTGTTAAGAACACAAAACAAAATATATCACCAGTTTGTTTCCACAACATTATGATTCCAAGAAAACATGTGTAAACCCATCAAAACATAACTTTGGATTACGTCAGTATATGCTTATACCAGGACCTGCCAAACATGGTCTATTCTTATCGTGTATAAATCGAATATGCATTACTAGTGAAAACAACTTCATTTTTTTGCATTTTGACATATCTCCCTTAGTACTGTCACATATTCCTTGTTGCGCCAATACAAATCAACCATATTCTCCAAGACATAACCACAAACTGAGTTCTTTTGATTTTAGACATATATAAACATGTCCTAAACTAGAGGACAGTAATTAAACCAAATCCCTGAGAACAGTCACCCGCCCGCTCTTTAAACAATAACAATAATAACTTGTAATGATGTTATCTTTCACAGGTGCAGTTTGTGTGGTTACAAATAACAGACAAAGTTTATTTCTTCATTGAGATATTTTGGTGTCAGTGTTCCAAGTCTGTCAATCCAAAAGGATTCTCTCTGGTCCAATCTCTTTTGTATATTTTCATGAGGATCCCATTTGGAAACCACATCCAGGATTTGGCAACGTATTTGTGCCAAGTTGTGCTACTTTTCTAGCCAATGTCTGTCCACTGCTGAATTCATATTTTGGATCCTAATGCATGACCGGTTTCATTCCATCTCACTTTTGCTGTTCTTTTTGACTGTCCAATATAATATAAACCACACAGGCATTTAATTACATACATTATGCTCTGTGTGTCGCATGTTGCATAGTTCCGTAGCTTGATTTGCTCTCCTTTGTGGGGATGGTTGATGGTGTCTCCTTTTTGTACATAACCACAGTTACTACAGTGGAGACATGGGAATGTCCCTCTTCTTTGTGTCTTCTGTCTTGTTTTCACCAATATGTCTCTGAAATTTCTACTCCTCTGGTAGGCAAAAGTAGGGAGGTCTTTAAATAGATGCTTAAACCGATGATAACATACAATTGTTCTCCAATTTTTCTTGATTATATTCTTTATCCTGTTGCTTTGATTAGAATATTTAGAAAACAAAAACTAACAGAGGCTCTGTTTTGGATTTTTCTTTCATACTGAGCACATCTTCTCTCTTTTTGGTTCCAATACGAGTTGCCGCCATCTCCACCTCTTCCGTCTTGTACCCATGGCTAATAAACTTGTTTCCCATCTCTGTAAATTTGTGTGTGTAGTCTTCGGAGTCACTGAAGATTCTTTTGACACGCAACATTTGACTGTAAAGTACATTTTATATCAAACTGAGCTGATGAAAACTGAGTCTATAGAGAAGATTGTTTCTATCTGTTTCCTTCTGGTAAATATTGGTTTTGTATCCAGTGTCTGTTGCGGTAATGGTGACATCCAGGAAATGTATTGTCGTATTGGAATATTCTTGAGGAAATTGTATCCTTTGGTCCACTGTGTTGAGATATGAAAATAATTTTTGCAATACGTTGTCTGTACCTGTCCATATGCCGAAGATGACTTCTATATATTGAATCCACATTCCTATGTGTTGTTGCCATATTGGATGTGTGAGGACATGATCCATCTCAAACTTATGCATGAAAGTGTTTGCGTAAGACGGTGCCATGATGGCACCCATGGGGGTACCTGCTACCTGTAAATCGAACATCTCTTTGTATTTGAAATAAAAATTTTCTCCTATAAACTGCAGAAGTGCCAGAATACATTATTTTTGTGCTGGAACTGCAGAATATGCACACAATCAGAAAATGGTAAAAAGGAAATACATTTCCCAATGGGACCACTAGAAAAATTGTGCAATTCGTCAACTGCAATACAAAATACGTGATTCATGGGATAAAGTGTGTATCCAACAAAGTGTACATTAGCAGCACAATATGACCGCTCAAAATTAGAGTTTTGGGACATCTGAGAGCCATTAAGCACAAGGACCTCTAATATCCTCTAGTCTACCATTTTACAATGGAACACAATGAAGAAAGCATTTGCATAATCACATGTTTTGGTATAGACAAAATGAACATGCCACCCAGAGGAGGAAAGAAAGAACTTATCTTGAGACAAAAAGAAGCATTTTGAATAAGTATCATGGACACCTGTAATTCAGGACTAAATAGCGACACAGAAATGGGTCAATATCTATAAACTGAAATACTAATTTGTAATTAAGACGTCTTATAGAGATATATCATTTTAGAGCACTATAATACGCTATCACAAAAATGCAACTCTCTATACACCTTTTGCTATATAAGGTATTTTGTAAAGAAAATGTCAGAATATATTCATTTACTAATTTTCAATTCTGCTCTAGAAAGGTAAGCATGAGATTTTGGTTAACATTCAGCAAAGGTACTGATTGGTAATTTTGATACTCTATTCAATGAAGGAAGACCATAGAATTCATTCTAAAATTACAATTATAAAGAATTTACACGTGGCCATAGTGATTGAAAACATTATTTTGTTAAATTTAAGGTTGTGATTGTGAACATTCTTCTCTCTTGTATTTGCAATTAAGTACAGGACAAAGTTGATCCGTCCAAGCTATGGAATTTTCAAAGCCCAAACTAAGATGGCTGTCACAACGTGAGAATGTCATGACACGATCGTGGTAATGAACGCAGTGATGTCATCAGGTGGCAACGTGTAAATGCAGTCATTTTAAATACGCATCATACAACACGGACATCAAATGACCTTTCAGGACAATCGGATCTACCTTTCTTGTGCAAAACTGGTGACTTAAAATTGCAAAACAATGTTACTGCATTCCCAGCTACAAGCTTTCTTGGCATTTATCATGAGTAAGAGTTACTTTATGAGCTAGTTATTCCACTATTTACAGGACTAGAATCCACAACCAAGAAAACGTATTGGTGAACTAAAGAAGAGCAACAAGCCTGACGGAAACAGCAGGGTGAGTCACCCATTGAATAATCACACAACTAGTATTATATGCAGTAAATGGCATACAGGATGTAAACCGAACCCATTGGTAAATTCGAAAATCAATGTGTGTTCTCAAATTGTACAAAACCTAGATATCTAATTTGTTTCGGTTTTAATGTTTCAAAAATAATACTCATTTTCCTTTTTCTTTTTTTTAATAATTATTTACTTAAAATTCGATACAATATCGATGAAAGCGTAAGTTTAATCCTCCTGATGAACCACTGCCAATTAAGTGGGGAAACACGTGTCGAGGCTTTTCACAATTGGACATTTTCTATCATCTTTTTCTATGAATTGACAACCCAAGATCTTTTCTTGCAAAAAGGAATACCAATATAGTATTCTGTACATTGCAAATCTATAACAACAAATGAGAAACCAATGATCTGACCATTTATTGAATGCAATATAATATTTTGATCATATTAAATTTGCGAGCAATTTCTTCCTAAAAAATTATGTTGGCGCAACTTAGATAACACTACTGAATACCAATAATTTATAAACAATACTGGGCAGCCACAGTATTTGGACATCCATCCTTGAAGTAGAGAAAAATGTCCTGGTGACACAGTCATAGCTCTAAATATCATCCAACTGGAGAAAAGAATAGTAGAGATAAAGAGGCACAATGAATACTTATAGAATAAGAACTGTGGGAATACCCTGCAGCTGTAGACACTGCAGGAGGTGCTGAGGGTCGGATATAACTTATTTTCTCTCCATGTTTATTCCTAAGCTTCTACGCTTCAAGGTGGCAAACAATCTTGATATCCAAACTGCCCCCATCTGGTCCTGGTTTGCTTGGAGACATTGCGCTCCTGTGTGAAATTTGAGGATTTGGTAGAGAAAGTTGACCTGCCACCCAGGGTGCACATGTATTCTGCATAGTGAAGCATAGTATTGATGGAGACATGTGGAGGTTCACTCCACATCCAGGGTGGCCACGAGTTCAGAGCTGTTTTTCTTACTATATCACAGAGCCCTGCATACACACATTTCTGAAGCCAAATGATGCCTGGGTGAAGATGATAGTTTCTGGACATGTGAAGTTTTGTCACATGCTATTTGAAGTTATGGTGTATTTTTCTAGATGGGACAGCGGGATAATGGTGTCTCCAGTGTCAGTGTTGTTGATCTAATTGAGCTTTGAGGCTACTGTGGTTCCTAAAGAAGGCTCTTGAAGACTGGGCAAACAGGATTGCACTCAAGTAAAGGGGGCAGGGGTATACCAGTGCATGCCCGCTAGGAGTGTGAAAGGGATAGAGTCTAATGGTGGCTTGATCATTAGGAGGCAACATTGGGTTTTGAATATAAAGAGACCTGCATTGAACTACATTGAACAATTGTGTGAATGGGAAATGGTGTTGGTAAGTTCATGGGCATATTTGAAACCAAGTGTGAGGAAATTACACCATACTATCATTCAGGGTTCCTAATGTTTGAAGGTAGAGGTGGAACTTGTGAGGTTGGGCTGCTTAATGCTTATGGAAATGTCCATCCCTTTATTCAGGAATAAGACAGTAGTGAGGAGGGTCAAGGATGAGGATGATGTGTTAGTCCATTATACTGACAAATATGGGTCAGGTTATTGGCCCACAGATGTGATGTGGAGGGCACATCACGCAGATATAGAGCTAGTGTCAGCAGGTAGGGTTAGCAGTGGAAATATTGCCATTAGAAGGAAGTATGCCAGTAAGGTTGTAGATCCTTTGTCCGCTGATTCTGGAGGATGCAATGTTGTCGTTGAGAAAGGGCTTAAAGACGGAATGTTTCTATTGTTGTGGATGATTGAAAGTGGCAGGCTCTAGGGCCAGCCATTGACAATTTGTGTTGAGGAAATTTATCACCTGGTCTTAAATTTGGGGACGTGAGGAGATAATGTTAACACTTTTGGGCATCATAAACAGAGAGTTTGTTAAATCTATTGCAAGAGGGGATGATGACATGAAGAGTGAGGATGTAGGGATAGAAGTGAAAGGGGGCTTGAGAAAGAGCCTAGGATGGAATTAATGGTAGAAATGAGACCATGGACCTATACAAGTTTCCTAGCGTGGAGGGCAACTTTTCTTATCAGCTACTCGTAGAACCAAACACATGATGTGCCTCTGTGAGGAACACTACATTGTTGATATTATAATGTTGTCAGCAATGTACAAGGCAGGGCAGAGTTCAAGAGAGATGGATGGGATTGACTCTGTGAGGAGGTTTGGGATGTGGGTGAGACCCATCTTGGTGACTGAAAAGCCTGCCTACAGATGCTCAGAGATTGGGGAAAGGAACTGGGTGTGCATGTTGAAGACTAGTCTCAAAGATTTTGTAGATGAAGGGGAAGGAAGACAGGGTGGTATATTGAAGGGGTGGCAGGGTTAGCTGAGGGATCATTAATATGAGGAATGATAACAGGTTTTGTGAAACTGGATAAATATGTGCTACTAAGAAGTTTTTATGAGACAGAAATATTGGGAAGGTAGAGACAAGAGTGGATGATTATTGGCTAATAAATTGAAGGGTATAGGGAGGAAGTCATTTGTTCAGGGTGTTGAGAATGAAGATGACCAGTTAGTGTGGAAGAATGTTGAGATCTGTAAGATTTTCCAAAAATATTATGAGAAGTTATATATGGAGGAGGTATCTGTCTCGCAATTAGATTTGGAGGGTTTATTTGAATTTATAGACATGACCAAACTAATGCCAGAAAATAGTATGTCCCTTGAGGCTGCAATTGATGTGAATGAGGTCTTGTTGGCAATTGAACAACTCAAGGTGGGCCTTACATCCGGATTGGATGGTCTACCGGTGGAATTTTATAGGAAGTTTGATTCTTTCCTAGCTCCCAGCTTATGTAAACTGTTTAATTCTTTTCTGGAGCGGTACGGGGAGATTTTCCAATCTATGAGTGAGGCCATGATTACACTTATCCCCAAGGAAGGGAGAGACAATAAAAAATGTGGAAATTACAGGCCGATATCCTTATTGAATATGGATGTAAAAAATGTTGCAAAAATAATGGCAAACAGGTTGGATAGCTGTATCGGGAAAATAATCCATGAGTCACAGGTAGGGTTTAGGAAAAATAGATTTGGGTATGATAACATCAATACGCTTGTTTACATAATAAGTCTTCACCAAAATGAATCTTTAAACACAGCTTTAGATCCTTCTTAAGATTTACAATGGTAAAAATGGGATTTGGAAATACATTTGTGGGGATGGTTCAATGTCTACAGAGTGCAAGAAGGCACGTATTTGGGTAAATAATGAGTTGTCTGATGCATTTAATCTCACCAGAGGAACAAGACAGGGCTGTCCTCTATCCCCATTCCTGTTTAACATTGCATTGGTACCATTGATAACTTTAATATGCAAAGAGCAGAGAATTAGAGGCCTGATGTTTGGGCACCAGGACATTAAAGTGCTCTCTTATGCTGATGACATGGTGGCAGTTCTCTCAAATCTGGAGGATGGTAGTGTTGGGTTTAAGTAAACCTTTGAGAAAGTGGGTAAATTATCAGGTTACAAAGTTAATTGGGATAAGACAGAGGTGTTTCCGCTTTCCTTGTCTTGCAGGAGAGAGAATTCTTCTGATTGGAACTGTAATGGTCTGAGGCGCATGTAAAGTATTTAGGGATCTATCTAACTAAGGATATAAGGAAGATGGTACAATTTAATGTGGCAAAATTGGTGGAAAATCAAAAGAGAGATATTAGAAAATGGGATTGGCTGGAACTAGGAGTCTGGGCAAAGGTTAATGCAATTAATATGTCAGTTTTACCAGTTCTAGATATAATGCAATCAATAACCCTAAGCTCCTCAAAGAAAAAGATCAAGGAAATAGAGAAAATCTTTCAAAATTTCCTCTGGGTGAAAAGAAAGCTCCAAAGATTCTTGAGATTTATTTTGTTACGTAGTACTAAGGAGGGGTGATTTGGATATCCTGATTTGGAAAACTATTATAGAGGGTTTATACTAAAAAAGTCAGCCCTTTATGTGTCACCAGAAGCAGAATGTGAGCCGGCTTGGTTGACGGTAGAGAGGGATAGGCTTTCTCAATTCCACTAGTTAATATTATTTCAATGGAAAAATTACGAAAAGGGGCTACTAATTTGCCATTAATTGCAGTTACTAAAGTAATGATGAAATGGTGGTTAATTAACTTTAATGGGAATGTATATCTGAACCACAAGGCGTCTATTTGGTAGAATCCTGGTCTACGGATCGCAAAAAAAACTTTAAATTAGAGAAGTTGGATATCAAAAGGGATTTTAAAGATATGGGATATAATGCGTGATGGGCAAATTCTATTATTCGAAGTACTACAAAGGATTTTTCAATTGGATAATAGGGAAAGAAATAGGTTCAGGGAACTGGAGTCTCTTTTGAATCAGAGATTAAATATGTTGTCTATGCCACTAGAGAAGGAACTGGCAGGTTATTCTATCTTTCACATATCGCCACATATGGTTTCCACATTTCTGAACCTCATGCTAATGAGCAGTTTCGCTGTTGATTCATGGAAGAAATTAGTGGGGAAATGGGAAGGAGAATTGGGGTGTACAATTACAGAAGGGGAGTGGAGACGTATGTGGCCTATGGGATATAAGAGTAAGTTAGACCATAAGTTAAGACTTATACTTCAGAAAATGTTAGGGCGACTGTATTGTACACCAGAACGTATGTGAAAATTGGGGTTGTTAAATGGTGATGTATGTTGGGGATGTGGAAAGGAAAAGGGGACACTTGTTCATATGTTATGGTATTGCTCCCGAACGCAGAGGTTTCATTGTGAGGTGCCGGATAGATTGGACGTGAACTTATCAATTAGTTTTCCAAAAAAGCCATTTCAGGTATTGTTGTTATCGGATAATGGGCGATGTAAAACTGCTCGGTTGTTTGGGAATTGGATTGACAAAGTACTTGTGATAGCGGTGAAGCAGATTTTGAAAGCGTGGAAATGAGGAAAAAGCTGCTAGTTGAGAGTTGGATAAAAGATGTATTGGTACTGTCTAACTTTGAGCGAGTCATGTTTCAGAGACAGGGTATAGAGGAGAATTAATTGAATCTTTGGGCATGCTTTAATGATTCATAAGGTTGTTGAGCATTAGTTTGAGCATTGTGTACTTTCAAGCAATCTAGAAATGGAGAGATATGGTAATCCCCCCCTCCCTTTTTTTGTGTGTGTCTAAATCTTTGTTCTGTGTGCTTGTCCAATGTAGATCTTAATGTTGTATTAACATTACTAGGAGGGAAGAATGTTGCCCTAATGGGACAGTGAAAAAAGAGGAAACAAACTTGTAGCTGATTTAGCAGGGTAACAGATGACTTATTGGTTGCTAATGTAAAGATGTATTGTTTATATTGTACAAAGTATTCATTGTTGTAGTATTTCATAATCCTGTTTGAAAACATTAAAATAAAGTTGATAAAAAAAAGAAGTCATGTGTTGACATTCCACTAAAAGCAGTCGACTGGAAGCAGTTTATTACAGTTGTGATTTCTAAGGCACTCGCACCAATATGAAGGATCTATGTATGTAATATGTAAATTCCCTTTTGTGAAGAAGAGTTCATTAAACACCCGACCCACCTTACCCCATTCTCAAGGAATTATCTACAATACCACCAGTGCCTCTCAAATGTGCCCTCTGAAGTCCGCTGAGATGTGAGAGAAATTAGGGAAGGCACAGGGGGCTAATAAGCAGCATGTAACAGAAACATCAGTCAAGGAGTATATTCAGAGAATGAGTAGCGCTCGGATCCTTGTGCTTAGTTTAGATGTAATGTTTTCGCTTTCCCTTTTCTCCTTGGGGCCTTTAATTATTGAACTAGGTCGAAATTCTGCAGGTTTGACTAAGGAGGGTTCAGAAGATGCATTATGTTATCCTTCTGGACCTGCAATCACTTTCACCTTCCCATTCCATTCCTCTTTTTCAGGAATCTTAATGCAGAACTGGTTTCCATGGCAACCGCTTTCCACACTGAAGAGAGCATTGGGAGGCCAGCTAAGGTACTCTCGCGTCTGACCCTTGTTTGTTTATTTTAGCTGCAACATAAATCAGTATATGACACTTCTAATTTCATTGACAAAGAGTGAGATGTGGGCAGTTGAGGTATTGATTTTTAGGTTCTGCTTTTGAACATGTATTATTTGAATGAATGGGTATTTGAAGGTTTCACGGCAGGTTCATTTATTTTATTCACTAGTGTGAATAAAATAAATGAACTGCATGTCTCATTGCAACTCCCGAAAACTGCATGTCTCATTGCCCTACGCCAGCAACATTGTCAGAAGCATTAGCCATTGAAACATTTTAAAAATCCTTTCACAGCACAGCCATTTGGCACCAGGCTCGGAATGGCCTGTGGGGCAATAGGGCAATGCCTGAACCAAAAACGCAAAATGCTGGTATGGGCCAGTTTTTTGGGTCAAAGTGGGCCAGTTTTTTGGACCATGTAGGCCAGTTTGATAAGTTACTTCACTATAGGGCAAGTAGTTTTGACCAGCGTTAACGAATAAATATTCTTTAAAATGCACAATTTGCATCGCATTTTATTAAACGCCTCCCCCTTGGGTACTACGAAAGAGTCTGTCATTGGCAGTCCTTCTGAACTCAAGACATTCTGTTTGCAAATCTAGCTAGATACCTTAGAATTAGGGCCTCATTACACGGTAGGCGGTAAGGAGTTACCGGTACCGGTATTTAACCGGTACCGGTAAATCCTTACCGCCTTAATACGAGGTCCCTTTGCGGGTTGTGGAATTTAACGCCTGCTTTTTGCAGGCGTTAAAAACCAACCCGCAAAGGGAACCAGGGAGCTAATTACGGTACCGCAATTTGCGGTGCCGTAATTAGCGCCTTCCCCATTCCCGTTATGCCCTATGGGGCAAAAATGAGAATGGGGAAGGGCAATGGGGGAAGGGGGAATTACCGCCCCGCCTACCTTGGAATGGGGCGTTAATTCCCCTTTCCACCAAGGCGGTGCCGGTATTTTACCGGCATGAACCATGGCGCTAATAGCGCCATGGTTCTCCGCCTACCGTGTAATGAGGCCCTTAGTGTTGGGTGAAATAGTTTGGAGATGCCGATTTGTGGGTGGATTTAGTTGCCATTAAATTTGAATCTTTTCCAGATGTTTATCTGCAAAAGTTTGAGGTTCACCAAAGATGGCCGAGCGGCCCCTGAGAAGAAGGGAAAAATACTGCCATCCGCTGAAGAGCCCTTTACCATGCTCTATTTCTCTAGCAGAGCCTGGTAGGACCATGCATGCTGGTAGGGCATGTTAAACTATTATTTTCTTTTCCAGTGCTCCTCTGCTGCTGAAAATAAAAATATAAATATGTTTGGTATTTCTTGGATTGCTGAGTTGTAGATGGAGAGATTTGGGAAGGCGTAGGGATGCTTTAGAGGGTTTGTTTTCCTGGTTTAGTCCGCCAAAAGGAGCCCACAAATATTGCCAGATCACCATAATTTCAAACTTTGGAAGCAGTGACTGCTGAACATTTGCAAGTCACTTGGCGGTGGGGAGTGGTGGGGTGGGGGGGCAGAGTTTCACCTATGCATGCTTGAAATAAGGGTTTGGGACATCTGTAGGCACTGGTAAAAGTAAATGTAATGTAAGCCTGCTGGGGAAAGGGTGCTGTCGGAGGGTGCGCTGTGCCCTGTTCCCGGCTGTTTTCGAGGGAATTGACTCTGCCCCTTTTTACCAAAGAGGAAGGAAGAGGAACTCCTCTACATAAACACCCCTGGGCTACCCTTGTGAAGTAAGCCTGCTGGCGAAAGGGCGCTGTCGGAGGCTGTGCTGTGCCCCATTCCCGGCCGTTTTCGAGGGACTTGACTCTGCCCCTTTTTATCAAAGAGGAAGGAAGAGGAACTCCTCTACAAAAACTCCCCTGGGCTACCCTTGCGGCATATGCCGGCTGGGGAAAGGGCGCTGTTGGAGGCTGTCAGAGGTGGATAGAGCGAGAAAGTTGGAGCGCATTAGCACACATCGTACATACTGACATTTACCTTTGCACTTGACTTACTTTGTCTCCCGCCTTATTCCCCATATAACTGGAGTCACTGCAGGTGCCGGTTTGCGCTATTCTACCAGGGGTAACAGAGAGTGCAAGCTGCGTCATTCCTGTACAGTGAAAAGTGCCCTGCACAGCTGTATAGTTATTAGTGTCACCAGCAACAGCCTCATACAGTTACACTACGCCTACTCTATGCCTACTCTTCTCATGGGACTGTATTCCGGCGAGGACTGAGGTGGTCCCTGGGCATACGTTTTTCTTCTCCCTGGTGATTGTGGTGGTCAGGCTCTGGGAGGCTCAGGGTGCCAGGGGCCGTAAAACAGGAGATTCAAAAGATCGTGTTCGCTGCCTAAGGTTTCTCCAGGTGATTACTGTCCAGTACTAAACAGGACTGGAGCTGTGTCGCTGTTTGTTGATTGGAGGAGGAGGCAGGTGGAGGCAGGAGCAAGGAGGAGGAGTCGGACTCTGGCGCCTCCTTAGCCATCGGGCGTACCTTTGCTGCATCTATTTCTATTCTTATAAATGATCATTGGCTTACTGTTGGATTACTGCTTATTGAATGACTTGACTAGTTGGCTCCGATTGTTAAAGCTACTCCAGTAATTTCTTCTGGACCTCACCTGGCAACTCTGGTGGTGCTCGAGAAGTGCCCCATGACCATTGCTCTTACAACAGTGACACCTATGATTCTAAAGGCCCTTCCTAACACTGCATTGATCTCATTGGGCCTACTTGGCCATTTACTATTTACGATTTTAAAGTTTTTACTTAAGTCTTCATAGGCCTTACTGGACTACTTGATTTCATCTTTGCTTCAGATTTTATCTTTTTAAGGGTTTTTAAAACATTGTTATAATCTTTATTGGGCTGGTGTGTTTTACTCTTACTGCTTGATTATGTCTAAAAGGAAAGCTTTAATTCCCTCTCTTGCTAGTTTGGCAAGGAAACGCACATCCAAGTTTGTCGAAAGGATTAATGATAATCCAAAGGAGGTACTGCAAGGGGGGGGGGGGCAAAGGGGGCTTACTTGGCGCAAGGATACCGGTGAACTGTAGTAGCCTAGGCATTGAGGGGATTGAATTAATTGGCAAGTGAGTAAAGGAAGGATTAATGGGAGGGCAGAAAGCTAAGGTTGGCCCAAAGAGCAAGCTCAGCTTAAAGGAAATGCCTCTGTGAGTCAAGGAATCCTT
Source organism: Ambystoma mexicanum (assembly GCF_040938575.1). Taxonomy (NCBI): domain Eukaryota; kingdom Metazoa; phylum Chordata; class Amphibia; order Caudata; family Ambystomatidae; genus Ambystoma; species Ambystoma mexicanum. The sequence continues at coordinate 1,176,063,456 of NC_090925.1, forward strand.
AGCATCGAAAAAGGTTAGCTTGGGTGCACTTGTGGATATGGGTAACATACTCCCAGGCTACCAGGTTAAACATGCATGTAACGTGATGGAGGGAGTTCACTATAAAATTCTGGTCAAGGTTGTAGTTGCTAAGGCTGGGGAACACTTGGGGAGGATGGAGGGAGAGATGGGGGGGCGATATCCTAGAAACTACTCTACAATATCCCCATGGTGTTCCCATTAGTAATAGGTTTGAGATCTTGGCCACACCTGGATTGGTTACCATTTCTACCCCAGTTGTGGCCCTGGGTATGTTTTATGATCCACTGCTGCCCCCCCATCGCCCCACTTTGTTGTGGGTGGGAGCAGACACATGGAACTCGATGTAGATGATCGACCCCCACCCATAAAGAGGTGTGAGGGGTGCAAGAGTGCATTGAGGTTCTTAGAAATCATGCGCCTAGAGAATGCAGAGCTAAAGTGTGATATTACTAGGCTGACAAAGCTGGTGGAGGACCTGGCGGTGCATGCCTCCATCCCCACGGGAGTGGTCAGGAACAAACCTAAGGTGTGGTAGTGCATGAGGGGGGAGTAGCCAATGCCGCTCACTCAAAAAGCTCATCGCTGGGTTGGAGGACCCAGTTGCTCATTCCAGTCTGTCAGGGCTCCAGGATTGGGTAGTAAGGGGGAAGTTAGGCTCCCTGTATCACCTCAGATTCCCCCTCACGATCTGGGTATTGTAACCTAAAACAGTTTCTACCTTATGAATGCTCCTAAGTGCCAGAATAGAAGGCTGGAGCGTGGGGACAGCTTGACCAATAAGGTTAGTCACTGATGGAGACACAGAAGGTGTTGTCTGTCAGTGATTCATAGTGACTTGCTGTCCTGCGAGAGATTAGTGGGGCCGCAGGGTAAGGATGCTATTACAGTCAAGGTGAAAGATCTACTTCTTACCATGGGCATTCTGGAGAGGGAGCAGCGGGTGCTACATCATAATCAGCTTTTGATCTCAATTAAAATCTCTCCCCCTAACTAGTACCACCGACCCTGTGTGGGCATCTTGAGCACCCTCCGGGATGGGCTGGCAGGTCGTATGGTACTTCAGGTCATCAGCCACAGTCCTTCCAGCTCCCCAGATCCCGGGTGCACAATGAGAGTACCCTCAGAGGTAGTGAAGGGTGCAGAAGGAACCACAGGATGCCCCATTTCAACAGGGTTGGTATTCAGCAAAGGGTGTTACAGCTAAGTGAGTACCAAGGGCCAGGGCACAGCAGTTGAAGAGCAGGGCATCCCAGACAGGGATGGAACCCTTTTTAACCAGCTCTCACCCTCCATTCAGTAGATAGGGTGCTGCAAGCTACTACAAACCCCGGTATGGGGAATAGATTGATTCCAACTTTGACTGTGGTGTGGGTTGTGTCCTGGAACATTGCTGGAGTAAACAAATACCTAGATGACAATAACTGGCTTGATTTTGTTTGGGAGGCTGAGGTGATCTCTCTTCAAGAAACATGGGCCCTGGAGCCTCCATATTTTCAGGGGTATACTACCTACAGTATCTCTGCAACTAAAAGAGCACAGGGACGTCCAAGTGGGGGCTTGCTAACTTGGGTGAATGTAACTTTGTTTGAATCAACCTCTCTGATTGACATGCAGTTGCCTGACGTTCTAGCATTAGACCTAAAATTGCGGAATGGCACATCGTTGATGATGGACAACTTCTACAATAGGGCCTCTGTGTACATGGGCACGGATCTTATGGAGAAGATTATGAGCAAAATCCTTAATTGGAGACTTTGTCTCAAGCGTCCACTGAAGATCTTAGTTATGGGGGACCTTAACCTACAGGTTGAGCCCCTCAGCGACCTTGCTGATATTATGGAGGAAGAGTATAGCCACTGGGGATTAGGCCCCCCGAATTACTCATTGCCGGCTAGACAGAACCAGTCTGTGGAGAAAGTAGCGATTATGATCCTCTCGGCCAACCTTCGGGCATGTAATGGATGTTTTCCTGGGGACTCACCAGCGGCCCCAACTTTTGATAATAATGTGTCTCCAACTAAAATCAATTATATTTTTGTGAATCTTGAGGAATTGGAGCTGTAAGAGCCTTTTCAGTTATAAAGAGGGTCGAGGGTGAGCACCACCCTCTGCGCTTGGAGGTCTCCGAGGAGTTTTGGGGGGTCCCCGGAGGGACTCAGGAAGATTCTGGGGGAAGCAATGTCTTTTTGGAGTCCGCAGGACATGCTAGGAAAAATCGTAGGTGGGGTGACATGGACCTGGAGGAAGCTCTCCCACAGGTATATGACAATATCTGCCATTTACTAGAGGATCATGACAGATCCGACCCGTGTGATGACACAGCATTGATTTCTCTCCACAAGGAAAGAATAGATCTGGTGGGACAATATTTTTCAAAACCTGCAAAAGCAGTTTACAATCTCAAGGAGAAAGTTACTCCTTGGTATGCTAAAGACTGTAGGGAGGACAAAGGACGGCTTATCTCAGCTACTAAGAATCCAGGGCCCCAGGCGGGAGTTGAGGTAAGGCGGGCAAGAGGGTATTATCAGAGGCTGTTGAAGGATAAGAAGAGGGAGTGGCATGAAGACTCATCGAAGGTACACTTGGAGGCAATAGAAAGAAGGGACTCCAAGGGTTTCTGGTCTAAGATAGGGGTAGGCCGCAGAGGGAACTATAACCAACTGCAGGGCTCGATCCATGAAGAAGTCTGGGTTGAGTATTACAGTAATGTGTACAAGGTGGTAGGGGAGGACCCTATGACTCCTGGTGTCGACAGGAGGTGTGCTTTTTCATCTGGGGAGTTACGCCGACTCTGCTGTTTACCCATAACGAGGTAGATATGGTGTTGGTGCGTCAAAAGATAGGTAGGGTGCCAGGCCGATAGATTTTTATCCAAACAAGCTTGATGTCTGGGTACCCTAGCTGACTAAATTATGTAATGCAGTATCATGCAGGAATGAGATTTCTGAGTCCTGGACAGCTACAGAAATTGTCCCAATTCACATGAAGGGAGCCTGTGATGACCCAGCCAATTATAGACCCATTTCCCTATCGGATGCTGGGGGAAAACATTTGCCCAGGCCTTACTGTTCCATCTGGATGAATGGGCTTTGAGCAGTGGGATAATAGATCACCGCCAGGCGGGGTTCTGTGAGGGTTTAAGCACCATTGACCGAAGCCTTTGGCTCCACCAGCTATGTGAGAAATATGCTGTGCGTAGGAAGACAAACGTGTATTATTCTGTATTCGTCGACCTACGAACTGCCTTTGATACTGTGCCAAGAATAAAGCTATGGGAGATGTTAGAGGAGCTTGGTGTCCCAGCTGCATTGCTTCCAGCTATCCAGAATTTATACACAGGAAATACTGCAGTGGTATGTTGGGGAGGTGATAGTAGTACTACCCGCAGCATTCACATTCAGGAGGGGGTCCTTCAGGGATGTGTTCTGCCCCTACAACTGTTTTGCATTTTTATCGATGAAGTGCTGAAGAAACTCTTGGGTGTGCAAAATGACGCCCCTTCTCTGTAGGGTGATACCATGCTCTTATCCTTAACCCCTGTAGGCCTCAGCAAGCAGCTAGAGATCTTTGTTGCCTTCAGCAAGAGGAATGGGCTGTCCCTGAACAGCAGCAAAACTAAGGCTATGGGGCCTAATTACGAGGCGGATGGTAATGGATTACCGGCACCGGTAAGGGCACCAGTGCCGGTAATCCCTTAGCGCCCTACTATGAGTTCCCTTTGCTGGTCCTCCCTTAACGCCTGGTTTTTCCAGGCATTAAGGACAGGACCCGCAAAGGGACTCTGGAGCTAATAACGGTACTGCAATTTGCGGTACCGTTATTAGCGCCTTCCCCATTCCCATTGAGCCCTATGGGGGCCCTATGGGGGCTCAATGGGAATAGGGAAGGGCCCTGGTGAATGGGGAATTACCGGTCCCGCCAACCTTGGAATGGACTGGTAATTGCTCCATTCAGCAGGGCGGAGTCGGAACGAGTTTGGAGGCAGCCATGGCGCTAATAGCTGGCCAGGTATTGCGGGGCACTTGGGAGGTACACTAATGAGCATAGTTACGGGTGCAATACGAGTCTGGCTGGAGGCATACGAAGCCCAGGTACGCCAGGCCGCACCATATGGGGGTGAACTTTGAGGCCAAATGGATATTGCGGCACCCAGGTAGTGACAGAGAATACATTTCTGAAAAACATTATTGTGCCGCCTATCAGCCCACCGAATATTCCAGTCTTGCTTGAGACAGGGTTGCAAGGGATTGAGTCAATCAGTAAACTTCAACCTGTTTTGTATTGGGCCCGCATATGGTCAAATAATAACCTTTGCCAATATAAAGAGGCAATCTTGGATGTCCTGTCACAGCAAGGGAGTAATTCCCTAAAATTGGTGGCCCATGTAAAAAAGACTTAGGCTGAGCTGGGCCTTGTTGAATATTGGTAAAACCCTTTTGTCATGAACCCTGTATCTAAGGGCGTGAGAAAAGAGCGCTGCAGGGCTTAAGGTGGAGAGTGATATCCTGACGAAAGCTGGCCCTGTACCTTGCTATTAAGGAATGGGTTGGCTGCGAAGAGTATTTGGATTACGTCCCCCCAAGGAGTGACAAGACTGTGGGCCTCATTACACGGATGGCGGAGAACCATGGCGCTATTAGCGCCATGGTTCATGCCGGTAAAATACCGGCAGCGCCTTGGCGGAAAGGGGAATTACTGCCCCATTCCAAGGTTGGCGGGGCGGTAATTCCCCCTTCCACCATTGCCCTTCCCCATTCCCATTTTTGCCCCATAGGGCTCAATGGGAATGGGGAAGGCGCTAATTACGGTACCGCAAATTGCGGTACCGTAATTAACTCCCTGGGTCCCTTTGCGGGTTGGTTTGTAACGCCTGCAAAAAGCAGGCGTTAAATCCCCCAACCCGCAAAGGGACCTCGTAGTAAGGCGGTAAGGATTTACCTGTACCGGTATTTTACCGGTACCGGTAAATCCTTACCGCCATCCGTGTAATGAGGCCCTGTATATCTAAAGCTCCGTCTTGGGATCTTGCCCGCAGCTGCACTCTTGCACAAATGGAATAATGCCCTTCCGCCAGCATGCACCCTCTGTGACGATCCGTTGAAGTTCTCCGACATTATTTACCACTCTGACCTGGTACCATGCCATTGAGGATACGTTTCCTGAAGCTGCAATTTCTGAACAGCTGCTGCAGGACAACAGGGGAAGCTATGGCTAAATGCCTGGATACCACAGATGTTTTAGCTGTATATGCGACAAGCAACTATTTGAGCTGGGCATGGAGAGTCCATTTGAAAACACTGAAAGAGTCAGCCCAGCCACTCCTGGCAATGATTGTTTGATTCACTCTCGGGATCTTGCGTAAAACCCCTGCCTTTTTAACTTTATTGTAATTATGATGTATTTATGAACTTGTTCAGAACTGTATTGTTTTGTTTATGATGTATATATGTAGTGTTGCTTTTATGACTTTTACTGTTTTAATAAAGCCTATGAATGAAAATGTAACGAGTTGTGCTTTGATCTTTGCCACATCATTGCCTGGCGCAGAAGTGCAGTGCCAAAACTGGAAAGTATGGAATAGCCTGGTTCTGGATAGAGGTGGTCAATCTACCGTCCACTTCCTGGGATTGGGGTCCCCAATGCTGTAATCTACTCCCCTTTCCCAGAGCCAAGCCCCATTCAACAAGGGATAATGGTCATGCATAGCATCCCAAAAAGCAAGAAATCAAATGTTAAGTCCAATAGATTCTGATTGCACATATGTTGTCATGACTTATCAGCTGCACACACTTCTGCCATGAATGTCACCCTCGAATATGAGGACTAAATGGAGAAGAATTGTTATAACACCATTTAAGAGTATATACCCTCATGAGAAACATTAACTGAAAATTGAATTCACTCTGGTCTGAAGCAGATATGTCTGAGCCGTTCGCACAATGCAGGACTTTAACATGGGTTCAGGGAAATAGACGATTTAAAGATTTCTTTAACGATATTGTGAGCGCTTTGCTTAGCTTAGCACCTAGCAGGGAATATATGCATGAAAGTATCAACCATGTATGCTTAACTTTTATGCATGTTGACATAGTCACTTTGGTGCGCGTTTGAATGCACATGTGTCTTTATATGAGCACATAAAAGAACTATTAAACGAGAATCATGGGGTTTAAATGAGTGAAGCGAGTTACCAGGTAAAATGAAGCAGCTTACCCCATCAAATTATAGTTGGCTGAGGTAGCAAGAACGGCAGGAATGCTTTGAAAGCAGTGAAACATTGTGATTTTAAAATGAGCGTGCTTCATTGCCCAATTAGAGAGGAACGTCGCTGCTAGAGAGGGCAGCAAAGATGGCTGCCAAGTCTTGTGGCTTTCTCAATCCCAGCGCTTTCAATATAACCACAGTCAGGGACTCGGGTATGGATTGGACACGGTGTCTTCTGATTATCACGAGTCTGCACTACTCAGAGGCTCTCCAGAAAAGGATGCACATCCAATACACATGACACAAAATGGCGAACATGAGCTCAAGCTAGAGAGAAACACCGAAAACATGAAACAGTACAAAACCTAGCTGGGGTACTCCCATGAGAACGGGCCTTGCACTCCTGGTTATCAAGGATAGGTGGCAATGCACCCAGAGCTTCCAGCGCACCACATCGTAACATTAATATTAAGAAACTAAAACTTGCATTGGCAAAGCCAACAGTTTTGACTTTTCTCTAGACGGAAATTGTTCCCTTAATCAGAGATTTGTAACATTACAACTTTCTTGTTAGAATGCTCTACAAATATTTCCAATACAATTAATAGCATGTCTTTACTGCCTTCATCTTCTCTTTCCAAAACAAATTGATAATAACAAATTACTTCTAGTCTTTATCTGTTCCATAGAAAATAAAAGAAATAGGACAAGCTAAGTACTTTAATTAAGGGCCGCGTGTTGGTGACATGCTTGGTAAGATCATTTATTACACAATTATAGGTGTTGTAGCATGTTCATATTCACATTAGGGTGCTCACGTGGGGCTGCGGGAAAAGGAAGGGGAAGCCAGAGAGCAATGTGGGAGCACGTCATGGCATGTGGCGTGTAAACCAGATGCCAAGACTTACAGAAACACATGTACGTTAATATGCCTCAATCACAATCCTTGGGTAACACACTCAAAATCCTCCCTGATTGGAAAAGGCGGGCATCATGGCATTTGCCACTGCAATCTTTCAACACAGTGTGAGTATCCTGCCACCCCAAAGTGTGCACTGCATATGCCCCCGCAGAGAATCTCGGCAGTGTGTAGATGATCTGACCCTTTGTGAATCCTAATTTTAAGTGTCATCATTTTCAATCAGTTCCTATAACCTGTACACTTTTTGTCCCATTTGCCCCAAGTCAAAAGGGCATTTAATCAACTATCTTTACCTAGGAAGTGTTGACTAGTGTTTGAATGGTCACCCACAATAACACAGCTATTCATGATGCTGATGCAGGAAAGAGTCCAAGATACCAATGTGCAGAGCTTATAGTAGCTAGGACAGCACCATGAGGCCCTGCTTTTGCTTGCCTATCTGCCATTGAACCCCTAATGTTTCCATCATTGGAATCAGAGAGAAATAGAGGGAATTGCCTTTAGTACTGTAGACCAGCATATCAAAATAGAATTTTTCCTTGACACTTCCAATTCAGATATTTTGGTTTATAAACTGACTGATGATCCTTCAATAGAAATTAATTATTGCCGCTCCACTCACTGCCAAGTTCTAAACATCTTCTTGAAACCCTCATCACACTGGCCATCCATCCCCTTTGTAGGCTATATGTTCAGCCTGTCCCAAGTTACAACTAGCCCCAGTCATTGAACTCTACCTCACCTGCTCTAAGATCACTTCCAGACCTCCATTGTGTACCATTTATAATCTAATTATTGGAGTCTTGGAAGGAACCACCAATCTGCACTGGCAATTATAGATACACATCTATTACATTACATCTAATAAACATTAGCCCACAAACAGACAGACTAAAGTAGAAGGGTACGAGATGTCCTCATTCAAATTAAATATACATAAAAAAAGATAACCAGACCATCCCCATGCAATAACGGTGATAAACAGCATTTATCAAGCGAATTGAGACTGATTGATTCAGGCAGGTTATATGTGATTTTACCGACCACAATAACAGAGGGGTAAATTTGATTGCAGACAACACAGAAAAAAACAATTTCTTTTTTGTTTTTTAAAATTTAGGGGTCGGCTCAAAGACCCTCTTTTTTCCACCCTTTTCAAGTCACCCCAACCCCATCCCGACCCATTTCAACCACCTACCCCACTACCCTTTATATATTTATTTAATCTTCTCTCTGTGGTTTTCTGTCTTTTTTCCACCCTTTTCAGCCACCCCGACCCCATCCCGACCCATTTCAACCGCCTACCCCACTACCCTTTATATATATCTTCTCTGTGGTTTTCTGTATTTTTGTCCGCTCTGAATTGTACCACTCTGTTTTGTTTGCAATAAAATGACTGAATACCATTCAGGCAATGTGCAGAAACATTATGGATTAGTTTGCAATAATCTCTTGAATTTCTCCCACAGACCGATGTTTCTTGTGAAACAATCGCACTCGGAAACCAATCCCACAAGTGACCGGTCACATCACCAGCCAATCATCAAGGACACATCCAGTGCGTGATTGAGTCTGACGGAAGGCTTGCTGAAGGTAAGCCAATCCCTCAACCAGAAGCAGAGATGTTCACAAAGGTGTCTCAGTGGGCCTGGAGAGTAGATTTGGGCGGAGAAATGGCATTCCCCGACGTATAACGTTTAGGCCCAGTGCACTATGCCAGTCGCAATCATGTGGTTATTGCTATCTGCTTAAAAGTAGCACAAAAACGCCTTAATTTATCCAAACCTCTGGTTATTATATCAAATGTGGGCCATAACTAATAACCACATTGAAATGACCAATGTATACCCAAACTCGGAATAGGGTAAACTATAATACACATATAAGACTAAAGGTTGCTTTGCTAAAAAATAAATTAAAAAAAGCAATACTTTTTTGAAACGCTGCTCTTCCATCTGTACGTTAACATTTGTTTTTCTCAGAAAAATGATTTTATAATTCATTAACCTGAGACTTGGTAGCTCTGATTTCGCTGCTTATAGTATACAGTGTGCACCTGGACTTACCTGCAGGTGACATAGCTTTATTATACCAGAGCAAACAAATCATTTGAAAAATAAAAATGGCAGAAGTGTCAGACTCCGAAGCAATGCACATCATAGGCCTTTTCTACTAGACTTCTCATAGAATTTCATTTTGGTTTTTAGGTTTTTGAATAAAAGCTCTGTTTTTAATTTACTGGCAAACTGGCTGTCACCCTATAGTTCTATATGATTTACTTATTATCTTGAAAAGGATGATGCAACCTAAACAAAAACTTGTCCATCCAAATGGGTTGATTTAGGAGTGGCCCATCTTGTGCAACCAACTCCAAAGTACATAGAGCCTCATTACAAGTTTGGTGGTATTTCCGTGTTAATTCCACCAAAATACCACCAAATGAAATTTCCGTTACCACCACTTGGTCCGGCGGAATTACTGCTGAATTACAAGTGGTGGTAGGCAGTGTTAGTCCCCATTTATTGGAGTCCATAGGGCACAATGGGTAATTCTGCCGTTTTCCGGTGGTAAAGCATTCTGCTGGAGCTTTTTCCTCTACCTTATCTCCAAACCCATAGTTCGGCGGTGCGGTAACAGAGTTATCTCTGCAATACCCCTATTTTTGTCCACATTGCCGAACCCGTAATGAGGGTTGATATCGCCTCAATTACCTATTCGGTTTGGACTCAGTATTCACTGTTTCAGCACATTTGCCACGTCGTATGAAATGATCACAAAGCAATCCCTGTTGCGATAAAGTATTACAAAAATGGTCTTAAATCACACAGGTCTCCATATAACCTTATTATTCACCTGCTCAGTAGTCACATTTTCCACTCACTGATCTTGACACCATTTTAACAGTGTTCCAATTGCTCCTTTCCCAGGCCCTAATAGGGCTTTGTTACGAGTTTGGTGGTATTTGGGCAGTAAACCCACCCAGATACCACCAAATGGTATTACCCTTACCGCAACTTGGTCCAGCGGTATTGCCGCCACTTGGTTTAGTGCTATTACTGCCAGATTACAGGCGTTAGTAGGTGGTGTTCATCCCCATTTATGTTCTGCAGAGGTAATTCCACCGAAATCGGGTGGAAAGTTGGCAGATTAACCTCGAGCTCACAGCTGGAGGTGAATCCTCCAACCTTCTGCCAAACTTATAGTTGGGCGGTGCGGTAATGCAGCAGTATATGGTAATACCACTGCATTTAACCCGCACTGGCCACCTTGTAATGAGGCCCATGTGGTAATTGAAGCAGACCCATCAGGATATTGCAGCATGGAATCAAATATTGTGCAGCATACAAAAGCAAAGTTTGTGGCACAAAATTGTACTTATTGCAGCACTTTTGTGGCACATTTATTATTGACTGGGAGGTGTAAGATTGACAGGTTGCAAGAAAGAGGCAGTGTGTGAGGTTACAAGAGAGCCAGGTTGTAATTATTTGCACATTTTGTATCAATTTAATAGGAAGAATTCCAGATGTCCCTGGCTTGACAGAACTCTTTGTTTTGCTCTACTTTTTTGGTTGAATGTGCATGCATATTTAATATTATTTACATTATTGATCATTATCAGTTGTAATGTTGAACAAATTCTCACACTATGTTCTACAATCCAGCAAGCACCCACACAGCCCACTCACTAGCATCCCTCACACTCACCAATTTCCCATTACAAAGTACTTTCCCAAACCTCTCACTCTGCCAGTGAAGTGCCTGCTCATGGGATCTGTCACATGGCTAAGTCACAGCTCACACTCCCCAGTCCCTGCCACACTCCCAACCATGTTCCTAACTCGCACCTTGCGCTGTCCAGTTCCTCCTGCAGTCGTTGTTCTCGCTCCTGTTACATCTTACATAATTTCTCACATTCTTTTGCACTCTTCCCCCATCCATACTCACTGCTTCTTTCTGGCCAACTGCTCCCTCTCTGCTTCCTGGCCCACCGATCCTTCTCTAGACTGCCGCTTCCCCCTGTTTTCTGGCCCACCATCCCACCTCTGACCTACCCCACTCTAATTTCTTGCCCACTGCATACCCCTCTTGCCCACTGCACCCACTCTGCTATCCTGCCCATCACACCTCACCTGGCCCATTGCCTCTTCTCTCTCCTTTCCTCCTCATATTGTGACCATTTAAAAACAAAAAGGTAAAATGTAGATTTTGGGCTAGTTCCTCAAAAATATCAGGCAACTAAAAATAGAGTAGAGTAAGTGCTGTTTTTAGATGCCCCCTTTTTGGAAAAGTGCAGGTCACTGTTAAGGACTCACTTCGGGTCTCGCATGCATACAGGCCTCGCGGCCAATGATACGCGGGCGCAGCAGTGGCAAACACTACCTTCTTTATTTCCATACAGGTGGCAACTGCCGAAACCTCCCCCGGTCCCTCCCCTTCCCCTGACGTCACGTCCAGGACGTCTCTCAGCGGGGCCGCAACAGCGGCCCGCCCACACAACGGTGTGGACTCGCTAACATCTCCCCCCTTTTTATCATGCAAGTCCATTCTCTTGCTTTCACCCCATTTCCTCTATGAGGCGGAGCGGTTTCATGCGGCTTCTTTGGGGGCGCCTCATCTTACTCGGAGTCACCTTCTCCGTCACGTGTGTCATAATGTTTGTGTCATTCTCTGACTCTTCTCCATCTCCCTGGTAGAGTTCTTCCTGACGTCTTTCTTCTTCAAGGTCAGCATCCATTTCCCACCGCTCCTGTGGGTGCGGCTTGACACGTTTAAAGTGTGAACTATTTCTGGTCACTGAGGAGCAGTCACTCCTCTGTGCTGTGACCATAGTGCCTTTCTTTTGCGTCACGATGAGTGGGGTGGGTGCGAATGTGGCCTCTTCTTTCTGTTTTTTTGGTTGTCTGAGCCATACTTCGTCCCCTGGATGCATCAGGTTCTCGTGGGCCCTTCTCTTCCTGTCGGTGCTTTCTTTTGTTTGCCTCTTGCTCGCCTCATCGTTTACTCTCGCTACCTGTTCCAGTTCTGTCGGTTCCTGTGTTCTGGGATCCTCTGGAAGCCTCGTGGTGATTGGCCTCCGGAATAGCAGGTCCGTGGGACATACTCCCGTGGTGCTGTGTGGCGTGTGCCTGAATTCCCTGAGCAGTTGGTTGAGCGCCTGTTCAAATGGCTTGTTTTGAATGTGGGCAATTTGCAGTGTCCTCTTGATGCTGGCCATTAATCTTTTGACCATGCCGTTTGCCTGGGGCCAGCGCAGGGTTATTCTTCGATGTTGGAACCCCATGTAGTTTGCGAATCTTTGAAATTCGTGACTCATGAATGTGGGGCCGTTGTCTGATTTTATGACTTTGGGAATGCCATATGCTGATAGCATTCGGTCGAGTGCGGGTATGACGCTTGCAGTAGCACTGCTTTCTACGATCTGGGCATCCGGGTATCATGACTGTTCATCCATGAGCACGACCACGTGTGTACCATTGCTCATGGGTCCAAATAGGTCTACGGCGAGCTCCTCCCATACTTTGTTTGGCAGTGATGATGTCTGGAGTGGATTTGGGTGTGGAGGTGGGGCTACCTGTGCACAGATGTGGCATCCCCCCATGATGGGTTCAACTAGGTGATCAAGTTGTGGAAACCACACCTTTTGTCGGAGAAGGCATTTTGTGGCAGCTGTCCCTCTGTGCCCTTCATGGGCCAGGTGTACTGTCCTCTCCCGAAGGGTTCTTGGGACGACGACTTTACAGCCTTTCAGTAGTACACTATTTTCCACTATCGTCAGTTCGTCTCGAACTTGGTCGAACCACTTGACGTCTTCCCGTGTTGTGTTAGTTTCTGTTCTTGCTTGTTGTCTCATAAGAGTTTTCTTGTTCGTCTGTAGGCAATGTCTAACGATCCTGAGGGCTGGGTCTGACTCTGACTGCACTGACAGCTCCGCCCATCCCACTGGAAGTGGTTGTAGGTGATGTATGACGTAATTTATGTACGCGTCTGTGATTGACGGTTGCGACGCGGTTAACGCTGTCGGGTGACGCGAGAGGTAATCCGCCGGGTTTTCGTCCTTCCCGGGGCGGTATACTATCGTGAACTTGTAATCTTGTAGCCGCAGGCTCCATCTTGCTATTCTTGGTGGCATGCAGGCTTTGGGGTTTCCATAGATGGTGAGCAGTGCCTGATGGTCCGTCACTAATGTGAACTATTTTCCGAATAGGAACAGATGAAAATACTCGCACGCCCAGACCACTGCCAGGCTTTCCTTTTCCTCCTGCGAGAATGCCTGTTCCGTGTTCGTCAGGCTCTGCTGGCGTATGCCACGATGTGAGTGGTGTGTCGATCCGTTGGGTCTTTTTGAGTGAGTATGGCGCCCAATCCTACGGGGCTAGCATCTACGATTACCTTGGTGTCTCGGGTGGCGTCAAAGTTCCCCATGTCGTCCGTTTGTGCTATGGCTCCTCGGATCGCTACAAAAGCCTCCTGGCATTCCTTTGACCATATGAACGGTGTGTCCTTGCGCGTGAGTAAACGTAAAGGGTTGCTCACGGTGGCATAGTCTTTAATGTATCTTGAACAATAGCTGGCCAGGCCCAAGAACGATCTCAGGTCCGTCGTGTTGATGGGGGGCACTGCCGAATTAAGTGCCTGGACTTTTTCCGGGTCTGGTCGCATTCCCTTGTCCGAGAAGATGTGCCCGAAGAACCGCAGTGATCCCTTCGAGAGCTCGCATTTAGTTTTGTTCAGCGTTAGACCTGCTTCTTCCAGTGCATGACATACTCTGTGTAATGCTACATCGTGTTCTTCTTGTGTCTTTCCATACACCAGGACATTGTCCGAATAATTCAGGCAGTTTGGAACGTGCCGAATTACTTTGTGTATCTCTTCTTGAAATATTTCGGCGGCAGAAGAGATGCCGAAGCTAAGTGTTTTATATTGAAAAAGGCCAAGTTGGGTTACAAATGTGGTAATGTATCGCGATTCAGGTGCGATTTCGATTTGTTGATAGCCTTTTGTTAAGTCAAGTTTTGAGAAAAATGTTGCTCCATAGTGGAGGTGGATCACGTCCGTGATCCTGGGTGCCTGGTGCCTCTCTCTTTCAATTGCAGTATTGGCTCTACGCATGTCGACATAGAGGCGTATGGATCCATCCGGGGACTTTTTTGGGACGGGGACGATGGGTGATACCCAGGGTGTGGGTCCTGAGACGGGTTCAATTACCTTCATCTTGATTAGTTTGTCCAATTCTTCTTCCACTTGTCTTTGGATATTGAACAGGATCCCGTGGTAGTGCTGAGCCACCGGTTTGACGAGGGGATTGATGTGAAGATGTACCTTTCTGTTTTTCAGTTTCCCCAGGCCTGCAAATAGTTTCGGGAAAGATTGTTCGATCGCATCAGGCTTGGCAAAGTACTTGTGCGCCATCAGTTGGTATAAGATGTGTACTAGGCCCATGTCCACGGCCGTTCTGAAACTCAGTATGCACCTGCTGTTAGCCTCAGTTTTCAGAATGTGCAAAGGGATCTTTGCTGTGTGTTCTTTGTGCGTGCACCAGGCCGTGATCGCACCTTTGCATGGCAACGGGGTCGTGGAGCCATATGGGTAGATGTCCACGGCAGCTTTTCTGATCTTTGGTTGTGGTGAAAGAGCTGCGTATGCTTGTTCTTTGATGATGTTGACCGTGGCTCCGGTGTCTATCAGAAATTCAAGTGGGGTATTGTTGACGTGAAGGGTCAGTACAGTGCTGTGTTGGGTGGCTGCGGTGTTGTCTTTTATGGCCCACACGTAGCCCTTCTTTCTTTGATCGTCCTCTGACGACGGGGTGTCACTACTGGTGGGAGACTGTGTCTCAATATATCGTACAAAACGTCTTCTGTGAGAGCGGCTGGTGTCCTCGGACGAGCGTCTGTCCTCCCTTGTGTATCTGCTCTTGCGATCACTGTCTTCTCTCCTCATGGGTTTCCGTTCGTTTTCCCTTCGGTCTCTGGATGAGTTCTGGAGGGGGTACCTGCGCCTGTCCTGAGTTCGAGATTTACCTGAAGTGTGTGACGGGGCATTTTTGCACATGGCTCTGTAGTGATCCATGCCTCCGCACGCGGCGCATTTCTGTCCTATGGCAGGGCACTCCCCCACGTGGGGGTATTCATATCCGCATTTATAGCAGGTGGCCTCAGGGCGTTTCTCTCCTTGGGAGGGTTTGAGTAAAGTTTGTTGACTGTGCCTGAGTTTTCGCCATGTTGTTGTATGGACACTTTTTCTAGGTTGCCAAATGGTGAGTCTACTGCAGCCTCCATGCGGGCAAGAGCTAGAATTTCATCCAGGGATCTCTGTTTCTGTCTGAGTTGTTTGCGGAAAGGTTGGGATCTGAGCGCCTCTTCGTTGGAGTATTTATGAAATTCACAGTGTTTTAGTTTAATGCGAAGGCGCATTACAAAATTGTCTATGGACTCTCCCTTTTCTTGCGTGGTCGTGTGGAAGATGTGGCGTTCGTAATCGACATTCGTGTGGGGCGCGAAGTAGTCCGACAGTTTGACATGTAATTCTCCATATGTGACGGTGTCCACATTGAGTAACTCACCTGCAATGTCTCTCACGGCCGGTCCTACTGCCATGAATAATGTGTTTTTTAATCTGTCGTCATCTGTTAGCTCTATGGCTACCGTGTAAAACTTGAAGTCTCTGAGCCATATGGTCCAACGGGGTCCTAGATTTGATGTGTCTCTTATTTCAAACGGGTGTGGCATGTGCATGACTTGGGATGCACCACCTTCATTTTGGGTGAGCTGGTTGGTGCCTTGCGCGGTATCTGCCCTTCTGATGACGCATTGGCCGCGGCTGCCCCCGAGGATGAAGCTGGGGTGCTCCCTGTGTCCGACATTTTGTCTGGTGTTCTGGGGTGGTTTGTGCCTTTCATAGTGTACTGCCACTTATGCCCCTCAGTTTCGTGTGGGTGATGGTGGGCTGGTTACTTCCCTGTCCTGGGAAAGTGGGCTTTGGTCTGTGCCCGTCGTGTCTTTTATTTAACGAGGCACCCGTTAGGTGCGTGGCCTGTGCCTTATTGCTGGCATCCGAATGTGCAGGACGCTAGGCGTGGGCGCTGCTTACCCGCTTTCAGTGCTCGTCGTCTTCTTTTCCTGCGCTTTGCACTGTGCGGTCGTTTCAGCCACTCCGGGCCTTTCCGTGAGGTCCTCCCCCTGCACTGGGGTGTGTGTGCAGCTCTGAGGGGCTTCCTCTCTGTGCAGCATGTGTTTGTGGGCATGCCAGGCTCCGCCGGGGAGGACGAAACGCTTTCCTCTGTGTGGGGGTGAGCGTACTTGTCCAGGACCCCTCCCCGCGATCGCTTGCCACATGGCACCGTGCCCCGCTGCTCCAGCCGTATGCGGCTTGTAGGCCGCCCGCGTTCTGAGGTGCGCCGATGCGCTAGACTGCTCGGCTGCAGGCCTCAGTGCGGTGTCGGTGGGTTAAGCGTCCACTCGTCGCCATTGTTAAGGACTCACTTCGGGTCTCACGTGCATACAGGCCTCACGGCCACTGATACGCGGGACACAGCGGTGGCAAACACAACCTTCTTTATTTCCATACAGGCGGCAACTGCCGAAACCTCCCCCGGTCCCTCCCCTTCCCCTGACGTCACGTCCAGGACGTCTCTCAGCGGGGCCGCAATGGCGGCCCGCCCACACAACGGTGTGGACTCGCTAACAGTCACCTTACTGACCTTATTCTCAAAGGTGACCTATACATTTCCAGGGGGTTGAGCTGTATTGTAAATTATGCATTGACCAGCCATATTGAATACATTAGTTGCTCCTGACACCAATGTTTACAGGTTCCCAGCCACCAAGTAGGTGCTGGGACTGCATTTCACCGTGATGGGCCCTTAAAGGGCCTGTCGCAATAAAATGTGACCCCTCAAAAAATGTCTATCCCTGTTTGAGGACTATAAATGCAAGTGAGACAGTAGTGATCCATACCTCTGCTCTCACACTTAAAAACAAAATGTGCATTACAGGGTTAGCATAGAGCCTGTGATGCAATGTGCAACCCCTCTGCCTATTCCAACCAGGCACATGTAGTTAACTTAGTTTTCTGCGCATTTAAAAGCACACCCTGTTTGTGATTCCAGGATGCACTTTTGAATGCGCAGAAACCCCTCTATATTTGTGCAAATGTGCAAAGCGGTGAAAAAAGGCATCTGAATGGGAGCATGTAGAATGCACTAATTCAGATGTCCTTTGTGTATTGGGTTTCTCCTTTTTTGTCACAAGTGATTATTTTTTTTTTTTACTTGTGTTTAATTGTATTACAATTTTTACAAGATTTTTTCCTTCACTCAATTCCCACATGTTTCCTTTAATTGTTTGGTTTATTTATGCTTCCTGCTACCTTCCATGATATTCTTTTTCTTCTAAAAAGAGGAGAACAATTTCCTATTTGTTCTCAGATGTCTTTTCTTCCAACTTCAAGCTGTCCATAAATTTTGCAGTCGCTATAGTCAAGGTGGTTGAATCACCGCTCATTAGCTTATTCCACCAATCCTCTTCGCTGGCAGTCTGATACTGTATTCCTTCTGGGTGGAGGTAAGTTTGTCTGAGTTTGTTCGTTCCTGGACAGTGAAGAAGCAGATGTTGTAGTGTTTCAGTTTCCAACCTTTTACAATAGCGGCAGTTGTTATTCTCCGATTGTTTCCTGAGAAAGAGAATCTCATTTGCCTTCAGGATGTTCAGGCGTGCTCTCAGGAAGATTGTCCGCAGTCTTTTGTCTGGGAACTTTTTTAGATAATGTCTTACTTCATCTAGCTTTTGAGTGTTGGTTGTATGATGGGTCGGAATTGTGTGTTCTTCCGCTTTTTCTAACGTGTCGATCCAGTCTTGTAACTTTCATTTCTTCTTTATTTTCCCTGGAATACGTTCGATTTCCCATTCAGAGCAACCAATTTGTGCTGATGTCCAAAATTTTTGGTCTGGGGAGCCTTAAGATTTTTCCTAGAAACAGTAGACTGTTTCTCTCCACCACTGATTTCAATGATTGCAAACTTAGTTTGCGTCGGATGTTTGCTACAGGGGTGGAGTTTGGCAAACGGAGCACCCTCTGCCAAAATGTGCCTTCCAGTTTTGCCCACAGCGTCTTCGGGAGATATGGCATTGCCTCTGCTCCATATGTCAAAACTGGGGTGACTTTTGCTTTAAAGAATTTTATTATCGGTAGAGTTGAAAATTTACCGAATTTTCATTCCAGGGATAGTGCTTGGGCTGCTAGTGTTTTTACCTTAGAGAACAGGTGTTCTTGCATCGTTATTTCAATTCTGCTGCAAGATAATTTCACCCCCAGGTATGTGAAGCTCTTTACTGTATCCAGTTTTTCTGAGTTTGCAAACCATTGAGGGCATTTACTTGGTCTAGATGCTTTTCCCAAGATCATTATTTTGGTCTTTGAAGTGTTTAATTCCAGGTCATTTTTCTTTAAGTAGCGTGTAAGACTATCCAGTTGTCTCTGGAGCCCGATGGGCGTTTGGTCCAGTAGAAGGATGTCATCCACGTAGAGCAGGTGGGTCTCTTTCAACTCACCTATTTGGGGAGGAAAGGAGCGGGTGTCATTTGTATGTATGCCTTGTACAGCACCGGCGCCAGGGGAGAGCCTTGCTTGACTCCTCTGGCCGTCTTTATGGTTGTTGACAGCGAGCCGGCTGCATTGAGCCGGACTCTGATTGAAGTGTCACTGTGCAAGGCCTTCATGGGTTCAAGGATAGATAATGGGCAGTTTTGTTTTTCCAGTTTCTTCCATAATTTGCCTCTGTTTACGCGGTTGAAAGCTTGGACCAGATCAATCGTAGTGATGAAAGTTGTAGGTTGATCCTCAAAGACTTTGGATTTCAAGATGCTAATCAGCATAATATTGACCGAGGTGCCTAAGTTCTTTTCGAACCCTGATTGTAATGGGTCCGCTGTTTTTGCCTCCTTCTGCCATGTCTGGAGTTCGTCCAACACCAAGGAGCCGAAAGGTTTCCCGAGCACGTCCAGGAGTGCAATCGGCCTATAATTTTTTGGGTCGTTCCTCAAGCCCTTCTTGTAAATAGGATCGATATTTGCTATTTTCCACCTGTCGGGAATGGATCTTGTAATCCTGCATCTTCTGAAAATTTCCGTTATTAACGGTCCCCCGGCTTTTGCATCCTGTTTGAGGTGAGTGTTAGAAAATCCGTCTGCGCCAGGTGCACGAGAGTTGTTTAACTTCCTGATCTTTTCCAGAATAACCTGCTCAGAGCATGTTATCCATTGCGATGTATCTCGTTTTGCCACTTTGGTTTCTATTGGCGTTGGTTCTTTGAATAGTTCGGTAAAGTATTCTACCCATTTCTCTTCTGAGACACTGTTGGTAATGGTCTTGTCTGCAACTGCCAATTTGTATTTTATTAGCTTCCAAAAATCTTGCAAGTTCTTTTTACACACTGCTCTTAACATGGACTCTGCGTCGTCTTGATACAGTTCCCATCGAACTGATTGGAGCCATGCTTTGTAACCTTTTTTTTGTGTAGTTGCCAATTTAAGATTTGTTTGTGTTGGGTTTAATTTGGCCTGCCGTGTTACTTTTCGTAAATAGGATTTCTTTGTCCTCAGTTCTTCATTATGTTTGTGCAAATGAATTTTTTTCGGTCTTCTCTTATGCATTGGGCACAAGTAGGGAATGAGAAGTGGACAGTAGTCCAGTTTTTCAGTGAGAACTTTCGCACTGGATTGTCTATTGTAAGTTGCTGTAATGTCAATTAAGCCATCTGATGTCATTTTCAGCCGATTCCCTTGTGAATTTGTTTCGAGCTTGTATGACATTACCACCGGTGCGTGTGTTCTTACTGACCATGTCGCAGTTAATGGGTTGTGATCACTGCAGGTGGTTTTCACTACCGTAAAGCTCTTGATTGTTGAATATAGCTCTTTAGAGGCAAAGATGTAATCGATAGTACTTTCCTTTCCTTCACTTTCCCATGTTGGAATCTTGGGACTAGCAGTTTCTAAGGAGTTCAAGTTATACAGGTCCCGGGATTTCATCAACTCAGACCCTGCAAGTCCTCGTGCTATTGATTGTGAGTTGGCGGTGTTTCGCAGTGTCTTTGTTGCTTTAGAAACAGGACAAGTAGCATTCAGGTCGCCGCATATCAAGATGTGATCCACATCGTAAGTTTCGGCGACGTCTGTTAATATTTTTTCCACGGTGTTCAGAAAATCATTTGTTTTGGATTCCATTGGGTTCCAATAGATGTTCAGTAAGAGGATAAGTTTGTGACTGGGCTTTTCCTGGGATGTTTCGCCTTTTGCCCATTTCAACAGTATTGCCTGGATTGCCAAGGATGATCTCAGGTTGTGGGCTATTCGCAAGGTCCCCCCTGACCTGACAGCTGTTAGAAGGCCTGATATAGGTCGGCCTCTATCCCCTTTTAGAGCAGGAGAGAGTAAGACTTCGTAGCCATCCAAGCTAGGCGGGTAGAGCAGCCAGCCAGGTCTCTTTCAAGCTTATTAGGTCAAATCGGCCAAGATTTATCTCCCCAGGTTGAGTCAGATGGGTAAGGCCTCTGGTGTTCCATGAGCCAATAATGATCTTTTGCTCCTGCTTCTGTGCACCATGCGTTTGGTTTAATGAGACCCTTCCAGTACTCGCCGGGGGACGATTTGATTGCTATTTCTTGGCATAGCGTGTCAGTACCGATGGAATCCATGCCCATTTTTTGGGATCTTTTTCAACCTTATCTGCGTGATTCTGGATCAGAGGCTTTTCTCGTTCACTGCGTGTTTCTTTTTCCCTTGCGACCAGTCGGGGGAATGGACCCCTTGGTTTTCTATTTGATGTGCTTCCTGAGGCCTCCTCGTTTGCTCTCCACCGCCCTTTGGTGGTAGAACTTTCGCTGATCTTTGCTCTTTCTTTATCTCTTCTGATGTACGACGAGTTTGAACTTATGATTTCTCGAACTAGGCTTCTTTCATCTGTCCGGTCCAAGGGTTTGTCTCTTCATCTGGTTTCTTCTATCCTTTGGCTAGTTTTTCTGTATGTTCGAATATTAGAGGTTTTTTTTTTCACTTTGACAAGTCGAATACTTGTGTCTACAATAAGAATCGCTGTTTGGTGTCTCTTCGGACCTTGTAACATCAAGTTTTTCCTTGTTACTCTTAAAACGAGAATCATTGTTTCCTCCAAGCTTCAGTTCAGTTTTATTGATCTTTGTATTAGCCAAGCGGAACAGCGTTTTCCTCTCTGGAGAGTTCTGACGTCTTCTGTCGCTTGTATCTTCTGCTTTGTCTTTCTTTTTTGTTGATGTTGATATTTGAGTCTGATGTTGTGTGTCCTTTGGATCTTGCTTCGGAGACTTGTCGTCCAAAAAAGACACCTTCTTTTTTCTATGGACGGTCGAGGTATTTCTGACTCCGATGTTTCAATGGAGTAGACACTTAAATTGGATAGGTCAAGTAAGTTATCTTCGATGACTTGACCCGAATCTCCAAATTTGGTGTTCTGTTGGGAGTCGTTTTTCGGGGACTTTGATTTTTGATCAATCACCGTTATCCATTTAGTCATGAGTTTGTTTGTGTTGCTTTCAGTTGACATTTTCTTCTGTATGTGGAGTGCTTTTGTGTTTTGTTTTTCTTTCACTAATGATTGACTTTTTATAGTCTTTTCTCTCGGCTGTTGTTGGACACTCTCTTTGTTCTGCAGTTTGAATTGAACTTCATCAGTTTGATCTTTAAGAGTCTTTTCCATGTTACAAGGATTTACGTGTGAGCTCATGTCTCTTTTAGTGATGCGTGGTTGTCGCGAATACTCCTCGAGTGTTTCTTTGTTAGAGGTATATGTCAACCTCTCGCCAGTTTTATCAGTGGTCGTTGAGTATGCGTCTTCGATTTCTTTTTCCTTATTCTCAATCAAGTCCGTTTGGGAACTGACGTTTACTGATTTGTTTTTGAACTGAAATACCTCGGGATTATCAGTCATGGAGCCTTGGTCGTTTGTGCTTGCCTTCCAGGCTTCTAGGGCCATTATATAGCCTTCAAGATGGATTAGCTTTGAGTTGCATGCCACTAATAGTGAGGTGTGGTCCCTCAGCGTGTCATTGATGGTTTCATATAATTTCCCAAATGGTGCAAGCGCAATGGTCACGGCTGGCATAATGGGTAATATGTCAATGCTTTTGGCGGGTGAGTTTTTCTCCTTTTTTTTTTGCATTTCATTTTCCATCTTTGCTTTATGTAGAGTAGAGAGTAGCAGTAGTAAAGCGTCTGCTGAGACATCGTCCTTTCTTTGCTGAGGGGCAGGTTTCCTACCTGAAATTGTGTCTCTGAGTTTTAACATATTTTTGTAGTTTAGTATTGCCTCTGCCAATTTGATTTCTTCTTGTTTTCTCTGGTGGTTTGGTTGAGTCATCGTTGAATTGTTTTCCCTTTCTTTCTCCTTCACCATGTTAGTTTCATTGGATAGTTCAGCTTTGTCCGTTTCGTCTAACAATCCTGGTAGCAGAAGCAGTGGTTTTTGACTCATGGTGAATTCTGACATATTTGCTACTTCATGATTTCTTTCTTCAGTCAAGTCTAACTGTGATACAGATTCTTGTTTCTTTTCTTCCCCATCTGTGGGGTCAGCTGATTGTCCCGGGACGTTTTTTTGCCCTTCATCGTTGTTTTCCAACTTTTGCTCTGTAATTCTTGAGTCTGTGTTAATATTGGTTGATTCAATTTTTTGTCGAGGTGTGGGTGGATTGTAGTGCCAGCGTATTTGGGGTAATAAACTGGCGTTTTCCATTCGCTGTCCTAAAACCGGTTGTTAAAGTACGTTTCTTCGGGGAGATGGGGGGATCCCTTCCAAGATTTCCAGGTCGGACAGTTCAAACCGGTTCACAAGTGGGTTTCTTTCCCAATTTTTCAAAGAACCTTCCAATCGGGTTATTTGTCGGGGTTATTATTTTAGCTGTTCTTTTCGTCTGTGTCTTTAATGGTAATCTGTTATTGGGTGTTGATGAGCCAGTTGGCTTAGATTTGTTTTCCCCTTGACTTTTTATGTTTTGATTAAATGGGATTTCGTTTGATTTGAAATCTGGAGTGTTTACCTTTTCATCACCATCTTTTCGGCAATTGAATGAATGATCCAAAACTGTTTTGGACTCAAACCCGTCTTGTGCTTCTGTCTTTGAGTAAGTGTATATCTTACCCAAGTTGTGTTCTCTCAAGATGTTCAAATCATCAATTGCGTCTGCGTCAGGGTCCTCCAAGTATGATAGAGTTCTGTTGGAGCAATTATGGTCTCTGTTGTCCGTTAGATCCAAGTCAGGGCTTGGTAAAGCGGCTCTTATGATCAGTGGGTGAGTCTCATTTTCAATCCTTGGTTTTTTGCACGGTGCGCTTTTTTCCACACCAGTGTCTTTTTTCGCAAACGTTTTGTCCAAAAATTCCTTCAATCCTTTCATAGTGGTTAGGTTGTTGCCATTGACTTCATCTGGATTCAGTGCTCCATGTAGAGGTTCAGTTCTGACACCAGAGGGCAGGTCGCGGCAGCACTCAGTCTCGGGCTCTCCGCCCACCGCTTCCTGAAACGCAGAACTCGGTCCCGGGCATGCTTGGATGAGGCCCGCCACTGTCCCCCTCTCCTCCGCACCCGGGTCCTCCGCAGAGGGGCCCCCGGCAACCCCAATGGCCTCCTGCTCAGGGGCGACGGGGTTGTTTCAGTCGCCGCCGGGATCCCACGTCCGCCCCCACAGCCCAGCCGAGAAGCCGGCGGCAAGGCTCCGTCCCCGGAGAGAGGGCACCCCACGGCCGTCCGGTTTGCTCCGACGCCAGCGGGCCCAACGTCCGACGATGCAGCCTCCCTCCAAGGTAGATCATGTTGATGTCGGTGGGGAGATCTCAGAGGAGGAATCGGGGGTGAGCGTGTAGGCATTCCTACTTGCTGCGTGTCTGTCGTTTTATTTTTGGTTTCTTGTTTAGTACGTGCCTGTGGTTCAATTGACATTTTCAACGTTAGAAGGCCACTTCTTAGCACTCTGCCAGTTTCTTCATACTCAGTGACCCCTAGCTTGGGCTCTTCTGTTGGGGGGGGGGTCCTCCATAAGCACGCAATTTGCAAATGGTATACAAATGTCCGTATAGTATTCAAGAGAATTCTTAGTTTCTTGTACTTAGGTGAACTTTACAGGGAGCGGTCGGGGGGGCAATCAGCCAGCACGCCAGCAGCCGGACTGCCAGACTGCACCTCCTCGCAGCTCTCCGCGGCCGCTCCGCGGCCAAAATGGGTTTTTAAACCCTGTGCCTTAATGAAAGGCAAGAACAGACTTCAGGTAGCTGGTAGCAGAAAAAAGGTTCAGGGTTCACTGCCAGACTGCACCTCCTCGCAGCTCTCCGCATGGCCGTTCTTAGTTGGTGGAGCGATTTGTCTGGTTAATTCCGATAACGAACGAGACTCCTCCATGCTAACTAGTTACGAGACCCCCAGCGGTTGGCGTTCAACTTCTTAGAGGGACAAGTGGCGTTCATCCACACGAGATCGAGCAATAACAGGTCTGTGATGCCCTTAGATTTCTGGGGCTGCACACGCGCTACACTGAACGGATCAGCGTGTGTCTACCCTTTGCCGACAGGTGCGGGTAACCCGCTGAACCCCGTTCGTGATAGGGATTGCAATTATTTCCCATGAATGAGGAATTCCCAGTAAGTGCGAGTCATAAGCTTGCGTTGATTAAGTCCCTGCCCTTTGTACACACCGCCCGTCGCTACTACCGATTGGATGGTTTAGTGAGGTCCTCGGATCGGCCCCGCCGGGGTCGGCAACGGCCTTGGCGGAGCGCCGAGAAGACGATCAAACTTGACTATCTAGAGGAAGTAAAAGTCGTAACAAGGCGTTCACGCATTTCATCATTTGGGCACACAAATATTCAGTGACTTTTGACTTTATTTTTCAAAACGGATGTTTTTTGTAGAAATTGACATTTTCACAGGTTTTACAAAATGGCAATTTTTTGCAGAATTTTGCGTGATCTCGAAATCATGATAAGCTGGAAGGTCTGCTTAAGTAAAAAAGAAGACTTTTGCCAATATGATATATCCCTGAGCTGAGTTAAAACTGAATAGTCTGCCCGACCCTTTATGTCCCTTCTTAAGTTGCACCCCAGCCTCTTTTCTTTGTAGTTGGTAAACTGGGGCAAGCAGATCATGGGGCCTCTGCTATTCGCAGCTAATCTTATATAGCTCTTTTTGGTGTTCTTTTTTTCTGCCCTTTCTATCCATTCTTAACTCTTAAATCTTAGGGCTTCCCACACCCAGGAGTCTGAAGTAAATGGCAAAGGAAGAAAACAGGCAATTGCGGTTTGGTGCTTTTAGTACCCAAATAGGGCTGGAACCCCTCCTCCATGCATCCCAGGTAAGCTATCACCATGTGCATCACACCTCAGTCATCCCTTTCCATTCCCACACTCACCCACACATGCAAATACCCAGTCTGCACATTGCTGACATATCCCCATCCCACAGAACATCATTTATATCCCACCTGCCACCAGCCACATGCCACCTCCAAAATGCACAGGCAGCCTCATGCTCATCAGTGATCACACCACAGTACTATATGCTGCAGACCTTGCTTACCTCATGACCACTCAGCCTGGAAGCACACTTGATTACAGAGACTTGGTTCAACCTCACCTCTGCACAACATGAATTGGATGCATGTATGAAGTACATCATTACCCTGTGAGGAAATGATGCCCTCATCTCCACAAGCTACATCATCCAGCACAAGGACCCCAAAGGGAAAGCCAGCTGAGGACTCGCAATTCTCTTCCAGATCTCATGGACTTGCCCACTCCATCAGCACACCACACATGCATCCATGGAGCTCCTTACTTGTCATTTTCCACTCAACCCTTTCTCATCCAGCTACCTTCAATCTGGTCTACCGACCACCTTAAAACAATAAGGGATTTTTCAATGAATTCACAGACTTCCTCATAGGGACATCCATCAACAACACAAATGACATCTTCTACGAAGAATTCCATAGAGACTCTGCTCAAAATGCTCAACACCTTTGACATCAAGCAATTTGTCACAGCACTAACCGACAACAAAGTCAACCTGGAATACACCACCTCACCAGACCTCATTTGTCTCCCCCCCCACCTCTGGACTGGACGGAACATACATCCACACTCACCCTGCTCAACCACACACCACTCCCCCAGCCAAGACACCCTACTTCTCTTTCAAGAACCTCACTGTGAATACACTGGAAAAAAGCCTCATCACCTTGGCCTCTAAGTCTGATGCCTTGGAGAATGTCAATGCCCAGAACAACTGCACACCCTATATGAGACCACCAACATCCATGCACCACTGAAACCTCAAATTGGCAAACATAAGCCTTCCACTTCTTGGTAAACAGAGGAAATAAGTGACAGCAAGAGTTCCATATGCATCGAAGAAAGTGCTGGAGAAAATCACACCAAATAAAATACTTAATCACCAGATAACTAACTGTTGAAAATGCAAGGCACTCATCACCATAGCCACAGCAAACTACTACACAACAACAATCATGGAAGCATACAACAAGAGAAGATCGATCTTCCAAGCTGTGAAAAACTGCAACAACACTCTGCTATGCCTTCCAGTACCACCACTCACTGACAAATGCAATGCCATCAACAACCTCTTCACAAACAAGACTTCCAACGCAAGTTGGCTTTTCCTCTTGGTGATTGTAATCTTTGGCCATTTTGGATGATTATGGCTGCCATTCTGGTCTATGTTTCTATTAATTAAACTTGAACATGCAGTCAGACATAGACGCATGAGACATGGACGTAAAGCATGGTAAAATAATGCATTCCAAGATTCAGACTTAGTTATTCTCTTGTTAAGCACATATGCCAGAGTAAGAGTGGTCGGGCTAGGTGTGCAGTTTACCAGGTGACATAGGGGATGCAACAGTAAAGGAGCATTTCATTAGTGATAGCCCCTGCTCCTGGAAGTATAAATGTTTTTAGGGCATAAGGAAATGATATGTGGAAGTGACATTTATCTGCTTTGAAAGTATTCATTTTTGTAAATACTTTTTCAATAGCGACAGACTATTTATTGTACCTATATAAGTTTGTTTTGCGTTGGCTCTTGAATAATGGCTCCCATACAATACTATGAGAGGTCGCTGAGTGAATGGTCCGTAGACAGAACAAGTATATACATATTAAAATCTGCAACAAAACAGTTATTTATTTAGAATGAATTACTATGTGATTATGGTGGATCCGATCTTTGCATTATTTTTGATCTGTCTGCAGCATCTGACACTATTTACCATGGCATTTTGCTGGACATTTGATCACATCCAATGGATATTAGAGGTCAAGTGTTCAAGTGGTTTTGTTAATTTCTGACTGCCAGAGGTCAGCCGGTGGAGATAGGTCAGAATCGCTCTAATCCATTCCCGACACCATTTGGTGTTCCCCAAGGGTCGATTTTCCTAATCATTGCTTTTTAACCTGTATTTGCACCCCCTTGGTCTATTGGTTGCACATTATGCATTGAGATGCACTTAGCTATATTTAAGAATTTAAAACCTGAAAAAGATATATTTACTCTACGAAATTGTCTGGCTAAGATTGAGAGTTGATGTCTGAACATTTTCTAAGATTGAATTCCTTTTATTGTCTCATTCTTTTAATCAATATGGTTTCATTAAATTGGTTTTTAAATGCAAATATTCCAGGTTGTCAGACAGAATTTTCTCTGTCAGCTAAATCTTTGGGCGTTGTGTTGTATCCCAGACTATCCTCGATAGCCCACATTAATGAGCAGTGAAACCTTTTGTTACTCCCTGCGGCTTTTGTTCCTTGGTACAGTCATTTGTTTTATCGCAGACTGATTTTTGAAATGCCATTTTAGCAGGTATTACACAGTCCACCTTCGGCCTTTTAAAGGCTGTTTTCCATGCGGCTGCACGTCTGGCTATAGGAACATATGACGCTGATTCTTTAATGCCTACACTGGCTTCGTCTTGATGCCAGGATCATATTCACGCACCACGTATAGAGCAGTGTATTGGCTGACCACTGTTCATTTAGCTAATATATTAAACATTTCAGGGGTTTTAAGAGGTCTCTGTAGTCGAGTTACCCTCTGCCTGGTAGTCAGCAAATGCAATTTGTCGCTTACATTGGAAAGATCTTTCTCAGGGTCAGCTGTATTTTTTTGGAACTCAGCACTGATGGAACTCTGCAAAAATCTTGATTACCTGGTATCCATAAAAACACTGAAAGCATGGTTATAGAACTCTGTATGGTAATGGAAGTAGAACCAGGGATTTCATTTGTTTTTCTATTGTTTATTCACTTTCCAGAATATTGATATTGGGCTGGTGATGTTTTTTTCATTGTAAAACGTGTTTATATCTATTGACTTGTGAAGCGCTCTGATGTGTTTGTGCCTGGTTTGCGCTAAAGAAACAGTTAAAATAAATAAAATGTTGATTTGACCGAATAGAAATAGAAAGGCGTTAGTTAAATCAAATAAAATGATTACTTGTGCGCAGTCCCACTCTGACCTACTTCTCTTTTGAATGCCTTGTCTGTAGGCTTTCTCTCTCGCCTACCCATTCTCTTACTGTGGTTACCATATACCGACCTCCTGGTCAAATCACCTCATTTCTCTCTAAGTGGGTAGACCTCTCTTCCTCCCTCCTGGCCTCTACCACTCAACTCCTCCTTCTCGGTGACCTAAATATACATTTAGACTCTCCTTGCTCCTCCTCTGTACTCTTCCGTGACCTCTGCGACTCCCTCTCCCTGTCCATCCTCCCCTCTGGCCCGAATCACTCTGCAGGGCACACACTCAATGTCTTGATCTCCTCTGACCTCCTCCTCTCCATCCCTCTGAAAACTCCTCTCTCCTGGACCTATCACTCCCTCCTCTCATCTCATCTCTCCCTCTCTTCCCCCCAAGCCAAGCCTACCCCAACACTGCCACCTACCTTCTCGGACATCCGGCCCATGAAGCGTGTGTTAGTTGAGGCTTTTGCCGCCACTTTCTCTCCCCCTCCACCTTTGGCTGTCTCTCATCCTGATACAGCCCTGTCTCTGCTCTACTCTTCAATTTCTGATACGCTTGATTTTCTTTCCCCTGTCATGAGGATCCATTTGAAGTCCAAAGCCAAGTGCAATTCCTGGTATGACTCTGACCTAGCTACATTTAAACGTAAGTGTAGGGCAGCTGAGAGGAAATGGAGGACTTCCTGTTCATCCTCTGACAAACTGGCCTGTCGCCTGCTACAAAGGCAATACCGACTCTCTGTCCTCACCAAGAAGAGAGTCCACACTCAAGCTTGTGTCTCTGCGGCATCTAACAACTCAGCCGAACTCTTTCAAATCTGCAAGGAGCTGGCCAACCCTGCTGAAGCCTCTACCCCTCCGGTTGCCTCCCAGGCACTTTGCAATGCCCTTGCCTCTCACTTCATTTCAAAAACCCAGGACATCCTCTCCACCATCTCCACCCACACTCCTCCTCTTCCCTCTCCATCTGTGCTTGCTGACCCTCCTTTAGCCACCCTCCCACCATCCTTCTCGTCCTTTCCTCTTTTCACCCCTGACGAGGTTGCTAGACAAGTCCAATCTATAAAAGCCTCTTCAAAACAGGATCATCCCTGTTCCTCTAAAAGCATCAAGGACCACATTGACACCCTTGCTCCGGCCCTTTCTGATTTTCACAACCACTCCTTTGCCTCTGGATCCTTCCCCTCCCCTCTGAAGCACTCCTTTGTGCATCCTCTTATCAAGAAACCCACAGATGATCCTTCTTGTCCAGCTAACTATTGCCCAATTTCCATTACTCCCTTTCTTGGCAAACTCCTGGAAAAGTTGGCCATCTCTCAGCTTAACCTTCATTCCAATTCTGTTGGCTGTCTCCATGACCACCAGTCCGGCTTCAGAGCTGCCAGAAGCACGGAAACTGCTCTCCTAAACATCCGTGCAGATCTGCTCACCAACCTTGACTCTAACATTCCCTCTGTCCTCATCCTCCTCGATCTACTTCTGCTTTCGACACGGTCAACCATACCATCCTGCTCAACCGTCTCCGTGAAAACTTGGGTATCACTGATCAGGCTCTGGCCTGGCAGACCTCTTTCCTCTCAGATCGACCCTCCCAGGTCCAACTTGGGTCCTTCCTTTCATCTATCTTCCTAACTACCTGTGGTGTTCCCCAGGGGTCTAACCTCTCGCCCTGCCTTTTCAACCAATACCTGGCAACTCTCGTCCACTGCATTGCCATTTTCTGCTCAAATGTCCAGTGCTACACTGACGACACTCAACTCATTTTCAGGCTGCCTTCTGCCACCTCCTCTCCCTCTCTCATCTCTGATTGCCTAACTGCCATTCAAGATTGGTGTGCCGCCAATGATCTTTGTCTGAATGCCAGCAAGACGGAGGTCCTCCTCATCGGCACACCTTTACCATCCTTTCCCCTCACTCTCTGGCCGGCCTCCCTTGGCCCTCCTCCTACCCCAGCTGCGAGGCTAAGAACCTTGGGATCATCTTTGACTCCACCCGTTCCTTTTCCGGCCACATCTCTGAGGTCTCTAAAAAGTCAGATTTCCGACTGCACCTCCTCAGAGGTACTCTGCCTTTCCTCTCCTTCCCCCAGAAGCTCATGGTATCTCAAGCTCTGGTTCTCTCTAGCTTGGACTATTGTAACAGCCTCTTACTAAATCTACCTGCCTCTACTCTCCGTCCTCTGCAACTAATCCAGAACAGGACTGCGAGACTTGTCCTTGGCCTCAAGCCCTGGGATCATATCTCTCCAGCTCTGAAATCACTTCACTGGCTCCCAGTGGATGCAAGGATTAATTTCAAAACCCTCTGCATTGTCCACAAGGCTTTCTGGGGCCTGGGTCCAAAATACCTTCAGCTATCCCTCCACAAATACCTCCCCTCTCGAGCTCTTCGCTCCTCTACCTCCAACTCACTCACGGCCAGTCGATTTTCTAAGAAACGAGCTGGGGGTAGATCTCTGTCTTCGGCTGGGGCCTCCCTCTGGAACAGCCTCCCTGCCACTCTAAAACTTGAGGAGAACCATCCGGAAGCACCTCAAGACCTTCCTCTTTTCTTCTGCCTTTGTGCCCCCTCTCCCCTGCTGATCTGTTCTCTCTTGGCACCATGCACCTGGCCACCCTCTGTCTTTTGGGCCCAGGTACCTGCTCATCCTGTCACCCTTGCACTGGGGTATGTATCTGTATCCATACTGCCCCCCCTTTTTCTTCCTGCACTTATCGGACCTACCCTGTCTGCTGCCTTAAACCTAGCACTTGCAAATTGCTGGCTACATTACCACTGTGTGTTGCCTTTATTATTTATTTATTGTTTTTTTATCTGTTTCTCCTCTGCTTCGCACTTTCCACCCCTCTCCCCTTCCATGCACTTTTCCCCTCCCCCTCTCCCATGCACTTGCACGTTCTCAATGTCACTGGGCCTAGTAAGATCGCTGTTTTGTTCTCCCCTGTTCCCCTCCCTTGCCTTGTCGCGCTCTGAAACACTTGTGTACGAGCGCGATAGAAATAAAATATCAATCAATCAGTCCATAAGCTTAACATCATGGTTTCCATCTGGTGAGATAAGTGTTCAGGCATCACGAGGGGAGTCACCAAGCGAAGAAGTGCTCTCCTGATGTTCCATTTTTAGGAGGCAATGCAAGGACTTGGTAAAAACCTGGCATCAGTGAAATAATAACTCCACAAAATCCAATGGGTGCAAACCGACTGCCTGACTAACCCCTTCATCACCTTTACATAAACATGAGCAACTATTGGGGCATTATAGACAGCATTGGCTGCGAACTGAGGAGATGTATTTGGGATAATATCAGCCTACATCTCTTGGATTAATGCAGAAGGGTATTGTATCGAAATAACACATGTCTTCATTTGCGGCATTTCTTCATCAGTACATGGAAAACATTTCCTTTCTTCTTATCTCCCTTGTTCTTTGAAAGGGAATGGCTGCTCCATGCTACCCAATTACAGAGCTTCTGCGGCTAAAGTTCTTTGGTCCTCACATATTTTGCAATCTCTTTGGTCCATCTATGAAGTGAAGCCCTTTAAAATAATGTAATCTGCAGAGACTCACAAATTCTGCGACTAATTTCATTAAACACACAACTGAAGTATATCATCCCTACTCCTCTTCTTATTGCAAAAACATGCTACATGCATGACTTGGTCTTTCAACTCTAATCACACATTTTCTACTAAATTTTGCTTCCGTGTGTAGAATAGGGTCTTGCCTGTCTACCAGTCTTTGGTGCACGCAAGGTACGATATTGCCGTCTTTTTCAATTAATATGAAAGTCATTCTGTGCTATTCGTGGCATAGAGATCATGATTCCTCATGCAATGCAACATATCAGAGTTGAAAGACTGAGGTAGAATTGTTCAACGGAGAAAAGACTGAAGGTTATTTTTCTGAAATAACCTTCAGTCTTTTCTCCCCTGAATATTTCTGACTTCGCCCACACCCCTACCAACACCCCACCCACATCCCCAGCACACACCCACCCCCCCTACTTGCATTGCTTCTGACTCGCCGTGTCCCTGCTAAGCCTGTTCCCTTTCATTTCCGTGATCGGGAACCAAGGGCGCAGGGTCCTTTCCTTTGTTTTTTTTTTCGAACGGCCGAAATTTCTTTGCCAAATCACGCATTCTGGCTTTTCAACTAGGTCATTTTGGACGATTCCCAATGCAACAGATATATAAGGATCAGCAAGAAACCTTTCTGCCAAAGTGGCTGTAGAAAGTTTCCTCCAATGAGCCCTAAATAAGAATGATTTAGAGAAGTAGCTTAAGAAATATGATACCATTGATCTATATACATTAAGGTTTATAATTTATTTCATGATATAGAAATGAGGCAATGAGGGACTTTACAACATTTTGTGATGAGTTTTCTTTGAAAATTTCGGAATATTTTAGGGGATGGTTATCGGTCAGAGAATCAAATTCAAGTCGTTTTTTATAATTAACAACAAAACTTTGGACTATGCAACACGCTATAAGTATCTGTTTTTTTCCTTCCAACCTATCATGCTCGGTGCAAGTAAATATAACTTAGCAACATTTAGGTCACTCAAATAGTGCCGTCTTGAGTTTCTATGTACAAAATGGGATATCAAGTAAAGTATGCAATGCCAAAGCCATAATGCAGGTCTGTTATGGTGTGAAAATGTGCTGTCTGCAGTCAAGTGACAGCTTCAATATGATGGAAAACACTTATGAAAAAAGGTTTAAGTGTCAAAAAATGACCATCTAACATGACAGTACATAAGGTGTTAGGACTGGATTAGCCATTGTTTACTTTTCCATTGGGCCAAAGCGTAGGCCCCTCTATGGTTACGTGAAGAATATTCCTCATGCAATGACTTTGCAGAGAAGCGCAGGAAATATTTGCGCAGAAGAGTGGTGCAACACACCATTGACTATACCTACTCATGCTGAAGCAATATTAAGGGCATCTGTCATTCATGAGAGGTGGGATGCATGAGGTGAGGACCACCCATTACTGATTTCTTGCACAAGCCTCTCATCTCTATATATCCCCCAGGTCTTCCCTAGATTTAATATTTCCTTTTAAACACAGAAAATTCATTATATGGCTTAGATTGTACAATCTTCATCTTTCCGAAAACACTAGAATCTACTAAAAATAACACTTTTGAGGGTTGCTACGTCCTTGAGAATGGTTTGCCTGAGAATACATTACATTTCTTACTCGTTTGCCTATAATGTAGGTCCCAGGAACAGTGTTCTGCTCCTTTCCCCTAAAGTTATCCTCAGTTACCATCCTTTTGGGCTCTTGAGCCCCTTTATCTTCTTAGGCAAATGTCAATAGACAATCCACAAGGACATGTTGTTTAGCTTCACAATACTTTGGGCCTCATTACACGGATGGTGGAGAACCATGGCGCTGTTAGCGCCATGGTTCATGCCGGTAAAATACCGGCACCGCCTTGGCGGAAAGGGGAATTACCGCCCCATTCCAAGGTTGGCGGGGCGGTAATTCCCCCTTCCACCATTGCCCTTCCCCATTCCCATTTTTGACCCATAGGGCTCAATGGGAATGGGGAAGGTCGCTAATCACGGTACCGCAAATTGCGGTACCGTAATTAGCTCCCTGGGTCCCTTTGCGGTTTGGTTTTTAATGCCTGCAAAAAGCAGCCATTAAATCCCCCAACCTGCAAAGGGACCTCATAGTAAGGCGGTAAGGATTTACCGGTACCAGTATTTTACCGGTACCGTTAAATCCTTACCGCCATCCGTGTAATGAGGCCCTTTGTCTTGTCAACTTGATACAGTTCGTTAAAGAATATAAGATTCTTTTTTCCCAATTCTGGGGTCCTTGACCCTTTCAATCACTCACATCCATGTGAGTCCCAGACTTGCAATATAGCTTGCGTCATGTTCTTACCAAGCTAGCGTCACCTCATGTAGTGTCTCTCTTTCATGTGGGTCTCAGACCCTCTTTTCATGCCTTTCATTAGGCACCTATATTTCATATGGGTGCATGTCACAGACTGATAATTCATGATGATATACGTCTGGTTCACTCTCCTGCCAAACATATGACTCCTCTGTTTTACTTATTCTGCTGGTGTCATAGGTGTTTGGTTCACTCTCCTGCCAAACACCTAATCCCGTTATCTTGGCTGCTCTCGGTTTGCTATGTGTGCGGGTCCAAGACTCGTAGTTTATTATAATATCTGTTTGGTTCACTCACCTTCCATACATATGATTCTCTTCACTTGGGGTTTCTCAGGGTCCCCAAGCCTCTTATACTTTCATTTCCTTGGGGTGCAGGCTCCAGACTTGCAATTTCCCTTCAGGGTCCCAGACACTCTCACTCCAATCTTTATGTTCATTCTCTAGCTCCCTCAGACCTCCAACACCTCATGGCAAACCCACGTACCTGTTTACTTGCTCTTGATAGGTACAAGCACATTTCCCCAGCTTCTGCGTTGCACTTCGAGGTTCTGGCAGCTGGTGAATTGTGGGGTCTGCAGCGGTTCTACAGGCCTCTGTCTCTGCTCAGTTGTGCATCCTGCCTTGCAAGCAGTTTACCGGAGCCTGTGGTGCCCTAAGAATGTATCGGCAGCAACCCGCACAGTCTCTCCAGCTTGGACCGTGTTCGAGTTCTCTTTTTCCTTCCTTTGTGGCTTTTTCACCTTTGGCTTCTCTCTGCCTGGCTGGTGCACGAGTCCCGCAGTTCCGCCTCGCAGGTCGTTCACACTCTGTCTCACAGATGAGTTCCGTTTGAACATCTGCACCGCCCAGCTTTATTAATTCAGGCAATTGATATCTCGAGAAAAGCTAGACTGCTCACGATCCTCAGACTCTCCATGATCTTCTTCACAGTACTTCTTTTGATCCGCACATAGTAAAAAACACAATACAGGACTGCATTGTGAAGCCATGATCCCGCAGAACCATGGTCAATGTTCTAGTCCGGACAGATGTATACATATTCTTCCATGTTTTCTTCAAATGTAAGAAAGATACCACATGGCAACCACAGTATGGTGTCCCGGATGTGCCAATAATTCCGTGAGAGTGATCTGGGCACTGGCTAAAACAAAATCTAACTAAATCCCAAAGCAAATAGGCATGTTAAATCCACACGCTGTAACTTCTTGGCACTCATCTTGGTGCTCCAGAGGGCTGTACCAATTTCTGCACCAACCTTCTTATATAAACTTAATTTACAATGCCATTTATTAAGTATTTGAGCTAGGAATGTGGCACTGCCAGTGATTCTTTTATAGTATAGAAGAAAACAGTTCAAATTCACATTTTGATGGGAAGGAAAGGTGTAACACAGAAAAGCTATATCATTAAGAAAAATATTTTATTGTAGAAAAAAGACACTGGGCCTCATTACGAGTTTGCCGGTAAAACCGTGTTCATTACCGGCATGCCGGAATGAGCGGGTCCGTGCACGTATGAACCCGCCAATAGCGGGTGACTACGAGTGCGCAAGCACGCGCGTTCCCCCATGCCGTTAGTGGCAATACCGCCATGCCGGTAAAGGGCCTCCAAGCCCCCTATACCGGCATCGCACGGCCCGCCCATTGCGCTACCGCCTCACACTAACCCGTAAATACCGGCACGGTAATACCAGCGTGGTATTACCGTGTTCGCAAAAAATGGACCCGGAAATTACGTCATCGCACAGGAACGGGAAATGGGCCGGCGGCCATCTTTAAAAACACAATCCATTGCAATCCTCCACAACCAACACTCCTCCCGTGTCGTCGTGTGTCAGGAGAGCATCACCATGTCCAAGGCCAGCAGGAAATCCACCCAGAGGAAGAGGAAGCAGCGGTTCTCGGACGCTGAGCTCACCATGCTCGCCAACACACTGGAAGAGCATGCGGACGTAATACGCTGCACAGACCTCAAGCATGCGGCCCAAATCCGCAAAAAAGAGGTCTGGCTCGAGTTAGCGCAGAGGGTGATAGCAGTGGGGTGCGCCCCAAGGAGTGTGCGCGACTGCCGGAAGCGGTGGGACGACCTCCGCCTCTGTGTCCGGAGGACCCTGTCCGAAAATCGGAGAGCCGCAAGGGCGACAGGCGGTGGGCCACACTCCCCAGTCCAATTGATGCCATGGGAGGAGACGCTTCATCAACACCGAAAGCATTGAGGGGATCGGAGATCAGGAGGTCGGGGCGGCAATCACCACAGAGGAAGGTGAGTGTACCATCACAACCACATATCACGACACATGATGTGGCCCAACTGATGGGGAAGTTAGAGTGGGCAAGGCGATGCATCAACATACCCATAGATCAATCATCGTCACTTCCCGCACCACATGGACGCAGAGTGACGACCCCAATCCCAACAGAGGTGCCACATGACCCAACCATGCCCATGCACCCACCACACAGAGACCAAACTAATGCTACAACACCAGCCATGCATTGATCCCCCACATACCCCCTCAGTACACCCAAAGCAACAAACCAGAAATGAAATGATGGCTGAATGCATGGACACATCCCACCACAATACATCACAGCCGCCAATTGACCACATCACTGATGACCCGCATCTCTTCTATCCCCCAGGCACTGACGATGAAGGTAGACCAGTGGACAGGGGTGCGAGCACGTGCAGTGCACAAAAGGGGTCCAGGGAGACCCCAACACAACCGTCCAAGGAGAAGTCATCTGCCAAAGCCAGCATGCCACGCAAGGCACCAACCCTGCAGGGAACACCTGCACCCACTGACCAACAACCAAAAACCACAACAGTGGTAGCCCTGCCGCAAGCCACCAAGGACGTTGTGTCCACAGAGGTGGAAGAGGAATCAGACATGATGCCTGGCACACCCACCCCAAGCCCAATTGCCAGCCCCCAACCTCTAGCAGAGTCTGAGTGCCTCGACAATCCGTGCCTGCATGATTCAGACCTCGTTGAATCAGACACTGCGCTGTTCGATGACAGTGCTCCAGAGGATGGCTCCGCGCAGCCGCCTACCACCACCCTGCAAGGCACGACTCTGCCCTCCTCCACTCTGCCCTCCTCCACTCTGCCCTCCTCCACCCTGCCAGCAACCTGCAGACCTGTGGACGTCACATCATTCGAGACCCGCCTGACAAGGGTCGAGGCCCGGCAGGAGTCCATGCTCCAGATCATGAAGCAGCAGGTAGAAGCAAGCAGAGAGGCCATGAGTGCCATCGTGAGGGCAAAAGCAGCCAATACTGCAGCAGTGGAGGCATCCACGCGTGCCTTCCAAGAGTGCATGGGGACACTCACGGAGGCCATCCGTGCAGGTAACGCTCCAATGCAGCGGCCACACCTTGACACAGGCAGTCCATTGAGAATTGACACTTCCGCCACAACTACCCCTGCCACCTCGGCCCAATCCAGTCCGGTGCGTCACATGAGAAGGAGCGCACGACGCCCGGCCATGGCACCACCCAACACCAAGATGCAAAAGAAATTAATGCACGGACAATGACATTGTGGCAGGACACATTGTGGAAGGGAGCACTGTCCGATGCACACATGGGGACACTTAGCATCTGTGTGGAGGGAGAGGGATTTCACTGGGGTGTTTGGTGGGTTTGTGGGGTGGGAGGGGGGGTTCACTGGGGTGTTTGGAGGGGAATGTTAATATTATCACGTGTATGTGAATAATACACCCGTTGTTTGCAAGCAATTCAATGGCTGGACATTCTTAATTTTGTGCATGCACATTCAATGTGTGATAGCGTGCGGTTGTGAACTGCTAAGTATACAAGTGTGCATGCCCACATGCAGCCAGTGTGTCACTGGAACATTCCTTTCATGGTCCGTGCGTTTCAGATGTACACGTGGATTAGTGCTTGGCGTACAGCATGGCCATCCCGTGCCTCATGTACTGGCAGCGGGGCTCCTTCGCCTCCGTCTCTATCCCCTTCATGGTCACCCGGCCCATGCATGTCTATGTCAGTTGGCAGTGGTACATTCCTCCGGACGCACATGTTGTGCAGCATGACACAGGCCATGGTGATATTTGCCACCCCCTCAGGCCTATATAGGAGTGCACCACCAGAACTGCATTGGCATTGTAACCGGGCTTTCACAGGCCAAAGGTATGCTCAGGCAGAACACGGGTACGAGTGTGCACGCGATTGTACTCCTATCCATGCCAGTTCAGCGGTTACGCATTGGGGTAAGTAGCCACGGCCTGATGGTATATCCTCCATCACCTGCAGGCAGATTGGAATAGGTGTGTGTCACTCTGACTTGCCAACTTTCAGGGCACTCAGTCATGGCGGCAGCTATTTGCTGTGGGCATGCACATGTCCCTGTACGTATACGCAATAGTCACATAGATGCTATGGATACTGTAATGAGGTGTGGGACACTGGATGTGGTTTCATAGATGATGCAGGGTGTAAACATGCATGCTGAGGCAGATGTGCTGTGTTAGTGCGGCAATGTTTGGCCTCCAATTCATGATGTGTATTCTATGCATGCTCACAATTATGCATGCTCACACTGGCCACATTGCCAGGGTTACCATCCTGTTCAGTCCTGCATTGCTTGACATTGCCATGGTGGCCTGGTTGTGGCTCTTACTTGTCGTCATCCATATGCATAGTTTGGCATTTGTGGCCCAATCATGTGTCGGGTTCGGTTTGGCTAGTTCAGGTCTGGAGTGTTTGGCTCGGCATGCACTCTCCACTCACTGGCTACTGCCACCCAGGTGCACTATTCCCCCCCTTGCCACCCAGGTGCAGTAGCCCCCCCTTCTGCATCTGCACTGATCAGGTCCCCACAGCACAGCCATGGGACAGTTGTGCAACTCACCAGGCTGCCAGGCACATGGTCCAGCATGCGTGAGAGTAGTGGTTGTCAAATGCCATGCAGCTGGTCCACTGTTTGTTGGTAGGTGCCTGGGGCCAGGAAGTGTTGCACAGTAACCACCTTTATTGGTGGGGGGATGGCAGTGCGTATCTCGATGTGGCTGGCAATGTCATTCTGTGTCATGTCCACTATGGTGGTGATGGTGTCACGGTCCAACCGGTCCAGGGTGTGCGTCTGCTCAGGGGTTGGTTTACATGGGCTGGGTCTGGTGCAAGGGATTGGTGGCTGCCTACGTGGCACTGGTGGCTGCGCTGGTGGTGATTGCTGGCCATGTCTCGCCCTCCTTCTCCTCCTGCGTCTCCTCTGTGCTGCCTGTTGTTACTGCTGTGGTTGTATCACTATGGGCGGGTCCTCCTGCAACATGTTTGATGGTGCTAGTGGTGGCATTTTGGTGTGGGAAGGGGTGTGGTGTTTCATTGTGCGCCTTTTGTGATGGCCAACTCTGCATTGGCTATGCCGGGGGGGGGTTGCGGTGTGTGGATGTGCTCAGTTCATACTGGCACAGCCTCCTTTGACTCCACCTGTGGGGATTGTGTGCACCTGTGGCAGCTGCCTTGTATCTTGATTGCTGTTTGCGGGTGGTCCGCGATGCCTGTTTTTCCGGCATCATGCAGCCCGTTATTACCGTGTTCGCGATGCCGGTATTTGCATGTTTGAGTGGGTTGTGATTGCCCCCTATTACTGGCATGCCGGTATTTACTACCTGAGGAGGCGCGTGCACGCGCCTGTGCCGCTATTAGCGGCACCGTAAATAACGGTGCCGTTAATACTGGGTTTGTGGGTCAGAATGCTATGGAACGTTAAATGATGCCGGTATTTACATACCGGCATCATTTTACCCTTACCGGCATAACTCGTAATGAGGCCCACTGTGTTAAATAATACACAGATTAAGGAACAACCCTAAAAACAGGTTATCAAAAAACAGGACGATTACATACACAACATCAATGTAAAAATAAAAAAACAACCATACCACATTAACTAACAAAACAACATTTACCATACAAATATCAGTGAAAAATTCATTTGTTGCAATCTATATATAACCCATGTGTTGCGTTAGGTAAAAATTGAGCAAAATGTGGAAGGTGAGGTATTACCGTATAACAAGGGATGGAAACGCAGCTGGAAGTTGGCCAACCTCTCCTCACTGAATGGTTTAATTTATTGCTCTTCAGGTTTTACTTTTTTCATTTTTTCAGATGTAATGAGCATTATTAAGAGATCAATTAATTATTTTGCTCACCTTTACAACGTAATGTAAATTATATCGATGGGTTCATCTCCATTCCAACTTCTACACATTTCCTGATTGACGCATGGCACCTTGACTGCTGCACATTCACACGTTTTATTAATTAAATGAGACATCTACAGACCTGTTCCTTATTAGAGTCTGGAATCAGTCTCAAGTCGAACAAAATTGCTATAATTATTTTTGCCTACATTTATATACTCTTTAATCTTCTGGGACTGTGACGCTCGGCAAATCCCTTGATATCCCCCTCATTGAATGTATCCAGCTGTAGGTTGTAAATGCAAGGGACTAGGCACATGTTATATACTATAGTTCCCTTGCACAGTGCCGAGTTCAGGACTGGCACTCAATACATTTTCTCTCACAAGAGCATTCATATGGATAAGCAAGACTTGCACATTTTTATGGAAAGTGGCACCTCTCTTGTTTTCAGGCACTGACTCTGGAGGATTGTGGAATGTTTCAGACAGTACGGTAAGTCTGGGCAGGTTATGTTAAAGGTTCTTGTACCATGCACTGTTGCCACCTGTGTGGTCTCTTCTCACTGTGGTCGATCTTGAATGCAAGGAGGGTGGCAGGGTTTGTTAGTAGGAGTGAGCTATAGAAGAGCAAGAGAGCTGTGATATGCTGTTGGCAACTTCAGTTCAGAGAAACCGGTCACTGAATGTAGGCGCGTTTTCATTTGGTAGACATCATGTGGTATTGAGGTGAGATTGTGTATGGTTTGTTTCCTTGTCTGGGGTTTTGAAGTGCGTGCAGTTTGTGGTGCTGTAGAGGTATGGTTGTGCTTAGTTCAGCATTTGAGAAGGCGTATGCAGAGGGGTGAGTACAGGTAGTGGCAATACATTTCCTACCCCCGAAAATTCTGACTAAATGCGACCTATATCCCTCCTCCTTTCATTCATTTGGGTGAAAAGCAATTATCACCCCTGCAAATTCCTCCAGGACACATGTGTTCCCTGTCCCCTGCATTCAATCCGTGTGCAATATGGTTTCTGCCCCCAAACCTTTTCTTTTTTGTGTGATGCATTTCACACCCTCGGCAGTTCACTTTAGTGTGATACATCTGCCTCCCTTGTTCGTACATCGGAGTGAGGGACGTTTTCACACCTTCTGCATTCTATCTAGGTGAGACACACTTTTGGTCTCCAACCACCCTTCCAAATGAGGCGCCTCTCCCATTCCATGCCTTACACCCCGATGCGACACACTTCCCACTCTTGGTCAATACATGTTGGTGTGTTACAACAATTCCTGCTCCCATTTGTCTATTAGGTTTGATGCAGTTCTCATCCCAATTAATCCTTCTCGATTCACCCAGCATGATGCAGAGGTCATATAGTGCTTGTTTCAGGGCGGAGCAAGGGGCATAAAGCATAACTATACTATTAGACTGATGCTGAAAGCAGATAATCTGCACATACATGATATGTGCGAGAGTGGATTATTACACAAATATAGCGTATGCTGGATAAGACCGGATAGGTTAAATGCTGGTTGGAGAATGGTGTCAGGTATTCGAGTAGGGGCATTTCCTGCGGTAATTTAGTGGTTGTATTGTCCTCTTTTCAGGCTTGTTTCTCTTGGTGGGGTTTGCCTGGGGTGGCTTGTTGGAGTGTGTTGATGGGGGTCGGTTCCTTTGCTCGGTCTCAGTTCATGTTGTGTGTGTTTGTTTAGTCCTTGGTTTTGCTGGGCTCCTTTACTTTCAATTTGTCCGTTTTCACGTGCATAGATGTTGTTCAGTCATGTTCATTCCCTTTGGAGCTGAGGAGACAGGATTTCTGGGAATTTTAGATGGTCCTACGTAGTTTGTATTTGTCTCGGGAGGGAGTGTCAGAGTTTTACAACTAAGAGAAGGCTGAACCTCAGTGTCGTTGCTAGATCTAAGTGTTATTGTTGGTTTATAGATGGTGATTTTCTTTTGATTGAATTTTTCTCCCTGGCTGTGGATTGCTCTGTGTGTTATGCATGTTGCTTTGAAGGTGATTCGTTTTTTAACTGGGAACCGATGTCGCATCCTTAGCGCTGATGTGATGTGGTCTCTTCAAGAGAGTTTGAGGAGGAGTCTGGAAGCTGAATTTTGTATTTGTGGGAGTTTTCTCAGTAGGTTCGAAAGACGGGGGTAGAAACGTAAAGATGGAGACATTTTGCATGGTTGATTTATGTGGTAAAATAATACATACTGTTTTACTGCCCTTACTTACTGGTCAGGTGGGCTAGTCAGCCACCTGTAAGTAAACTTGAGAATGGGCACAAACACCTTACCGCGCCCATGCGTAAGTTGTGAATCCGGGCATTATGATAGTACAGAAACCTAAACCAAGACAAGTCCAATGAACATAAGAGCCTCCACTGGGGTGAGAAATAGGGCTACCCCAGATTCCTTTTTTCATAAATTACTTTACCTTTCCTCCCTTAGCAAGAAAACAGGTTACACATTAAATCTGAGATTAATAACAAACGCACGCTGATGAAGTTGTCAACCCAAGTGGGTAGATTTAGATTAAATAAACAAATAAATAAATATAGCAGCTCCACCTTTCACAAATTCATAAAGGGGTGAAATAAATAAATCACTTGGCCAACACACCTTAATGATCACAGCAACTCTCCATTTCATACATTAACACATGAATTTCATTAGTTAGGAGCACCTAATCACCAGTTTGCAGGTTTTTGGAACCTGACGTTGCCATCATACCTTCTCTTGTTACTGCCTTTACTTATATGTAGTGTTTTCCATAGATTTGCCTTTATCAATTGCTGACAATACTCACTCTATATCAACATATACTAAATTCCCAGCAGTACATTAATGTGTGCAGTAAATAAATAGAAAAGATTCACAATTCTGCATAGCGTGTCAACGGCACTTTGCTGTTTTTCCTTGGCACCATAATAACTGCAGGAATCTGACATTTTGTTTGGGCATGAAACCAACTGCACAGCGTAACACCATGCTCTTCCAATACCCAATCTCAGAATAACAATCTGCAATTAGATGACTGATAGCCAAACCCAATCCCTAAACCTCCTGTGGTAGTTGCAGTCTGCCACGCAGAAGACACAACAAGATGCTCAAACACTCACAAGACCACACCAACGTGACAAGTAATGGTACATAAAACACAAAACAATCCACATCTGTGAACACCAGGCTTTTAGATTGTATGATGAGCGTTATATGAGAAAACGGGCTAGCGCAGCAAACCAAAGCGCGCTCAGATATTCCCTGACACGTAGAGCATCCTAGTAGACCAACTGG
Organism: Ambystoma mexicanum; assembly: GCF_040938575.1. Classification (NCBI taxonomy): domain Eukaryota; kingdom Metazoa; phylum Chordata; class Amphibia; order Caudata; family Ambystomatidae; genus Ambystoma; species Ambystoma mexicanum. Next base: position 1,176,107,532 of record NC_090925.1, read on the forward strand.
TACTCGTGGAGAGTGTATAAGGTGCCCACAGATAGTGGGCCTGTGCAAACACTTGTATAAGGAGGACTATTGCTAATCCATGCACTCTCCAAGTTATGGATAAATCCCAAACTTAATGTTGGTACATAGAAGATTGTGTATCCTTGCCAGAACCTTACCACAGTGTAGCCCTTAACAAAAAGGGCAGAGGATGAGAGGTTTACCCGGCAGTTTTTTTCCGAACCACAGTACGCAGCATAAGACAACAAAAAAAGGGCTGCTCAAACGCTGCGTTCCTTTCTTGTTGTGAATAGGGTGAAAGGGGTTTTCTCATCTAAAGTTGGTTTAAAAGCTCTGTAAATCTACTCCTATTCTGAAGTAAGGAGGCGAAGGGAAAAAAGCAAATACACATTTATACACTACTGGTTAGCTTTATTAACTTTACATAAGGATGGCATAACCGAATCAATGCCTAAAACAAAACGTTAAAGGGACACCAAGCAGGCCCGAAATCAGTGCTATAAATCGCATAGCCAAACTAGAGCTCGGACAGTCCTGACCCTGAAATTCAACTGCTCTATGGGCGATCTCTACCAATAAAGATATACACGGTATACTAAATGATCTCCTCTTTCGGCAATATAATAGAGGAAATACATTTCTAGAGACTATCCTTTGATGACACACGAGACTAAAAACTTAAATTAACTGGAATGTATATTAAGGGTGGCCACCCGTCACTGCCTTTGACCCCACTGTTGATATAACTAACGGGAAGTATGCCGGTAGGTATTTAAAAAAATAATATTTTAACACCTGACAAGCTGCCTATCAGCAAACGATCTCACAAGAATCTGTATAACCTGACCCACTGTCTTCCACCCTAAGACTTTTGCCCTTATCCTACCTCTCAGTTGCTTCGTAATGAAGGGGAAACTGCTTGCTAACTAACGCGACACTCTGAAACTGAAAGCTGCTCCAGCACTGCCGGCTAACACGGCGTAAGCATACTGTCTGGCCTGGAGTGCAACCCCGCCGTGGCCAACTCCAAAGTGGAGTTAGAGTGAGCGCACACCAAAACGAGCTGCCTGGTGTTCATAGGGCTCACAGCCTCATGAGGTTGTGCACACAGCACCTCAGTTCCCCTTCAACTCTCCCGCTCGCTGCAAAATTCACCTCCACCTCCCTTGGGGCCGTCCATCCCCCAAATCCTTGTAGGGAAGCCGAAACACCTCCTGAGAGGAAAACACCTCAAGGACACACCAGCTCCCCCTACTGGTGGACTGTACCTCCGTCCTCCATTTTGCATACCCGGAAATAACCGCTAAGCCAACCCCGTACTTACTGCCACAAAATGGATGACAGGGTGTTCGAATTGATTATTTATTTGGACTTTATTTTATGAAGTACACAGACCGGATAGACCAGTGGTCTTGAAACTTTTTTGGCCAGGGCCCCCTTGAGCAAAATTTGGGCAGGTCGGGACCCCCCAGAAATGCCAAATGGACAGTATATATTGCGCGCCGTCACCTGCTCCCATCAAAGTCGCTGGGCTCCCTCATCCCACTCCTACCCAGTCGCTGGTCTCTCCCCACCCCATCACACACCCAGGGCTCTCCCCACTCTGCTCCCATCACTATCCCATGGTTCCCGCCCATTGTGCTCCCACCATAGTCCCTCTGTTCCCCCATCCCGTTCCCAACACAGTCTGAGGGCCAGTGGCGGCTGGTGAATCTTTTTTAAGTGGAGGGGCATTAAGGGGAGGTTCGGGGGGGTTTCCCCCTGTGAATTTTTTTTTAAATAATAGGTTAAAATGTTGCATTGTAGAGCATACTTTTAACAAAAAATGGGTAAATAGCCAAACAGTTTGCAATTGTTGCTGGGAGTCCAGGGGGCAGGCATTGATATTTTATTTCTATCGCGCTCGTACACAAGTGTTTCAGAGCGTGACAAGGCAAGGGAGGGGAACAGAGGAGAATAAAACAGCGATCTTACTAGGCCCAGTGACATTGAGAACGCGCAAGTGTGAGGGGAAAAGTGCATGGAAGGGGGGAGAAGTGGAAAGTGCGAAGCAGAGGAGAAACAGATAAATAACAATAAATAAATAATAAAGGCAACAAACAGTGGTAGTGCAGCCAGCAATTTGCAAGTGCTACGTTTAAGGCAGCAGACAGGGTAGGTCTGATAAGTGCAGGAAGAAAGATGGTTCTCCTCAAGTTTTAGAGTGGCAGGGCGCTGTTCCAGAGGGAGGCCCCAGCTGAAGACGGAGATCTACCCCCAGCTCGTTTCTTTGATAAACGACTGACCCTGAGGGAGTTGGAGGTAGAGGAGTGAAGAGCTCGAGAGGGGAGGTATTTGCGGAGGAATAGCTGAAGGTATTTTGGACCGAGGCCCCAGAAAGCCTTGTGGACAAGGCAGAGGGTTTTGAATGATAGATGTCCGGTAAAAAGATACCATCCCTGTCCCCTGGGCCCCACTGGTCCTAACACAATGAACATGATTATGTGTATATGCAAGGAGCTGCACATTCATACAGCAATCACTCTATCATTCACATGAGCATCCATCACCATACACTCACTCATAACGCATCCATACACATGTTTAAATAAAAACAATGAACATAAACGTACCTTCTGCATTGACCTGTGTGTGGGTGCTGCTCCAGCTGCTCTGTCCGTATGTGCGAGGAGGCGCAGGAGCTCCCCCTCGGACATACAGACATGCAGTGCCCCAGCCAGCATTTCCAATGAGCTATGCAATGCTGGCGAAGCAAAACGCCCCAGCACTTGCATGGTTCAGCGAGCATGTGCGGCTGGGGAACTAAACTGAACTGTCAAAGGGAAACAGTGTTTCCCTTTGACAGTTCAGCCAGCCCAGGAGCACTCCATTAGCTGGATAAAGCAGCTGAGGGAGTGCTCACTGTTTCACTGGGCTGGCTCCTTAGCTCCTCCATAATGGGTGAGGGGCCACTATGCAGTTAGTAATGTTGACCATTGTTGCTGAATATATCACAATTTACTTACATTTTAACACAAAGCACCCCTTTGGGTACTATTGAAACAGTGGGCTTCATAACTACTCTGGCGGTAGCTGTGCCGGTAAAACCGGCACGGCTGCCACTGGAGTTGCATCCGGGTCTGGCACCCGCGAATGGGCAATTACTAGGTCATGCCGAGTTAGGCGGACATGATAATTGCCCTTTCGAAGGTGCCGGTAGATCCCCATTCCCATTTGAGCCCCATATGGCTCAAATGGGAAGGGGGAGCTCGGATGCACCGGCACCGTTAATAACGGTGCCGGTGCATCCGACGAGCTGAGGTCAGACCTGGCGGGGGCTGTCAAGCACCCACGAGCACAACTCTTACTATGGCGGAACGGTAGCAACGGTGCCGGTAGCTTACCAGCACCGTTGTTACTGGTCCGCCATAGTAGTAATGAGGCCCAGTTTGTGACTAAAGGAATGAATATCCATTTACAACTGTGGGCCACTTTTTCATTGTTGCCTGAGACAGTTTCATGCTTCAGCCCGCCCATGTGGGCCACCCCTGCCCATTTCTTCCAATCTAAAAAAAAAAAAAAATCTTTTTTCATGCTGAGCTCTCAGGGCCCCCCTGGGATGCACCCGCGGACCCCTAGGGGGTCGCGACCCACAGTTTGAATACCACTGGGATAGACACTGAAACGTGGACTCCCCACAAACGTGGACTAGTACACATATGAGCTAACTACATTGATAGCACAAATAACACATACCATACATAACAATATACATCCCTGTAGTTATGGTTAAGTTGCTAAACCCATAGGAAGACCACTATTTTTTCAGCCGCTTATAACTTTGCTCCCACTGGAGGAATCCTCACCAAACTTTGCAAAAAAAGTATATGGCCCGCTTTGAAGTTTGGTGAGGTTTCGTGTAGGGGGGGCAAAGTTATAGAGGGAGTCCCCAAAAAAATTATTTTCCACTAACTGAATGGGGAATTTCTTTTTTTGCACAGCTATAGGCTGAACGGCTGGATGGATTTTCACCAAATTTACATCAGGAGCAGGGGCGGGGTCAGAAAGCATGCTTTTGTGTGTTTGGTGGAAATCCATCCAGTACTTTCGTTGTAAAGAACTGAAATGTACATCTAAAAGAATTAGTGATAACTGGCTCCGCTTCGTGGACCCATTTCCCTGTTCGCTCCACGGACAGAAGGCTCATTGGCTTGCAGTATGCCGTGCTGTCGACAAACTTTGGACGCAGCCGGTGGTTGGCTGGAGAGAAGCGTGCTGTGCGTCAAAGCTTTTTGGGAAACGCCGCTATGGTGTATCGGAGTATGGTGTTGTGGTGTGTGTGCCAAGCACCTAAGCATTGTGTTCATGGCTGGGCCTCTTGTATGTAACTGTGGCAACTGAAAGTTGTCATATCTGCCTCCACTCTGGCGTCCCATTTCCATGTCCACCGCACGGTCCAAATTTTGATTGCACTGCAGTGTGCAGTGACGTGTTGTGCTTCAATAGTTGTCGATAATGCCGGCATGTTGTATCCGAGGACATTGCAGCAGCGAAAGCACCAGGAAAACATAGTTACGGCATCTGGTGGTGGGAAGAAGGGATGGAAAGCGTGGGGGAGTGAGAAGTGCTTCATGTGACATATCACATTAGAAAAAGACAGTGGTGTGCCAGCGGCCTCCATGCATACTATGCCAATTCACGGTTACCTCAGCAGGCAACAACCTTGTGTGGTGATTGCAGGCAGCCTTCTTTGTGGCATGACAGTTCCAGCTGCAATCTCGTTGTGTGATGAGTGGTGGCAGGCTGAATTGCAGAAGGGGAGTGCATTCCACATGACATGAACCATTAAACAAAGCATGTACTACAGTGTGTTGTGTGTGGTAAGTCCGTAGCCCCTTCAATGCATGGCTGGAGCCTTTGCACAGAAAAGTATGTCCACTGGTTGAAAAGCGATGTCCACTGGGTGCAAGTAGGTGCCACATTGTTCCTTTGTGTGTGTGATTTGGCTGCATTGCAGACATTGTTGGTTGCATCGGTGTGGTGATTGTTAGCACATCGTACAGTTGTTGGTATATGGGTGGAGATGCTGCAGTGAGGACTTGTGCAGTGTGTCCACTGGGTGCACTATTGGAATAGTGTACATATAGATGAAGTTACGGTTCAACTTGTTCTCATATGTGCCTGGGTAATGTGCAAAGCGTAGTTTAGTAAGTGTTGCAGTGCACTATGCAGTATTGCTTGTATGCATGTAGTAGAGTGTGGAGAGCAGGAACAATGTTGTGAAGATTGTGTTTTTTTGTTGGCATTATTACAATGGTTTCTGAATGGAAGTGGGTAGCAGTGCCAAACACTGTGGTATGTTTGTGCATTACGATAAGTGGAACATGTGTGCTTGCATTCCTGCTTTAGGGTGCAGAGGTTGGGTAGAACTGCTGGTGCCTATGTTGCCTTTCTGAATTGTGACACATGCCTACATGTTCACCTGCATGGCTTTGTTATGTTGTGGTGGGTGTGGGCAAGGCCTAGACTGTTGGGTGCATGGCCAAAGGTCGTAGGCTGTAGGCCATGCACCCAACAGCCTAGGCCTTCATCACTGCCATCACAATATAATGCAGTCATGTACTTGTCACTCTGCATACATGTCAGGTTGGTGACTTTTACGCAATGGTTATGGAGGACATTGTAGACTTGGTAGAGCAGCAGAAGTGAGCTGGTATGCGTACATTAGCATACGGTGCACATCATTGCCCCTGTTGCACAAAGGGAGCCACATGTCACCATTTGCGTTTGCTATGGTTATGCCCTTATAAGACCCTTGCTTTAAGAAGTGCTGTAAGATATTGCAGCATGAAAGGACGTGCTCAGCAGCACACATATAAAATGTGGCCAATGTACATAACCTCCTACATACCGTTCACCACACCTGCACCCAACAGCCTAGGCCTTCATCACAGCCACCACAACATAATGCAGCCATGCAGTTGTCACTCTGCATGCATTTGAAGTTGGTGGAGGACATTGTAGACTTGGTAGACCAGTAGAAGTGAGTTGGTAAGCGTACATTAGCATATGGTGTACATCATTGCCCCTGTTGCACAAGAGGGAGCCACATGCCACCATGTGCATATCCAATGGTTTGGCCCTTATAAGCCCCTTGCTTTAGGGAGTGTTTTAAGATATTGCAGCATGAAAGGATGTGCTCAGCAGCACACATGTAAACTATAGCTAATGTACACGGCCTCCTACATACCGTTCAGCACACCCAACTCAACGTTATGCAGCCATGCATGCAAATATGTGCCCAGGGTGAAAGCTGGCAGGCTCAATTGCAGATGGGGAGTGCAGTTAACATGACATGAGCATTAAACATAGCGTGTACTATGGTGTGTTTTCTGTGGTGATTCATGGCTGGAGTGGAAAGGGAAAAGGGACTGTTCCTGCTTTATTGGGTTGGGGCACTCACTATAGCTGGAACACGCATGTGCCACATCCTGTCCTTTTTACGGATGGTGGGCATGGAAATGGAACTGTGCAATTTAACTAATCAGGTGTCGAGGGTGTGGTTGACAGAAAGGGGCGGTGATATAATTCCCCAAAAGTTGATGCAGTGAGGTTGGTAGAGATGGAGAAATGCAAAGTGCTCATCGTGGGTGATACCTTTGTGCAATATCTGCACAGGTATGCCGTGGAAAAAGGCTTTGCTACTAACTTTCAGATGGAAGGAGTGGAGGCTTTTTGGGGCACAGTCGATGAGTGGAATTTTGGTGCCATGGTTCTCCTTTGTACATGTGTGGCCTCTGTCGGTACTGTTGATATAGTTGTCGTGCATTATGGAGGATTACATTTGGGGTACATGTGCTCACGTTTGCTCCATCACTTCATGAAGTTGATGACAGCAGTGATGCAGATTTTTCCCACTTCCAAGTTGATTTTCTCAGCCATACCACCAAGAGGAGCATGGGACCATGCTGGTGTAATTTGTCCTCAGACAGAGGTCGGGTGGTGTTTCATAAAAAGAAGCATGTGTGACTTTATGTGCAGTTTTGGGATTTTCTGCACCAACTACGACAGCATTAACAAGCAAGATTTGCAGTGGTTTCAAGTAAATGGCATTTTTTTACCTCCATTGGCAATGCTGTTTTGTTTGCCACTATGCACGAAGCATTGCAGAGAATCCTGTAGAAATGTAAGAGAAGCGTTCACCTTCAGTCGGTAAAAATGTCAGGAGGAGAAGCAAACAGAAATGCATCAAAAGAGTTAAAAAAAAGAATAAATGGTATGCAAGCACGTACATACCAAAAACAGGACAAAAAAACAAAAAAAACACACCTTTTCAGACACAGTACTAAACACACAAACTCCCCCCGCACCCTGCCTAGCACAAGAACTCTGTGGATTCTGCAGTAGTTTCAGAATTACACATGCCACATCCAGCTATTTGCAGGATGGGAGCCATGGAAATGGGACTGTGGAGTCTAAGGCGTTGCTCAATAAGGTTTGTGGATGTGGTGTGTAAGCAAAAACTGTGGCAGAAGGTACTTTTGAACAAAGAAGTGCAGAAGCCTATGGTGGAAGTGTGTAAGGTAAGGGGCAGGCATCCTGTTTGCATGCATGCAGTGCATGTACTTTTTTAAAGTTGGTAACATGCGTTCAGTGATGCTTTTGTGCAATATTTTTCTAACCGATTATTGTAAGTGTGGTACTGCGGAAAAAAATAACCTATGAAGGGCGTAAGGTATGTGGCAGGCATCCTGTTGTCATGAATGCAATGTGGGTATGATATCATATGATGTCAAATTGTATGATATGCCATTTACAGTGTGCCTATACACTAGCTGTTCAAGGTATAACGAGGCAAGGGAGGGGGAACAGAGGGGAGGCAGAGACAACAAACCTACTAGGCCAGTTGGCACTCAGATTACCCAAATGCATGGGGAGGGGGAAGCGAAAGTGCAGTACATGGAAAGAAGAAAAAATGACAAGAAGTGAGAATACAGCCCGATGGTGGCAAGTGTAAGGATAAGTTCAGACATCTGGAGGTGGTGGAACTGTTAGGGATAGAGCAAACAGTGCCCAAGTGAGGGGTTTGCCAGAAAGGCAGTGCAGGGGTGCAACTGGCGGAGGGGGTGACCTTGGCCCGACATGAGGCAGTAAGTTAGCAGGGGAGAGGAGGCGCAAAAGCAGAGGCAAAGAGAAAGATTGTCAGATGCTTCCGGAACCGGCGATGGTTCTCCTCAATTTTCATGGAGGCAGGGAGGCTATTGCAGAGGAAGGCCCCAGCCAAATAAAGAGATCTACCACCAAGTGGTTGCTTGCAGAAGCGAGTGACCCTGAGGGAGTTGGAGGCAGATGAGGGAAGAGCTTGAGCACACACATATTTATGCGGTGACAGTTGCAGGTATTCAAGCTCCAGGGCCCAGAAGGTGTTGTGCATTATGACGAGGGTTTTCACCTTATTGCTCGCAGGTACTGGGAGCCAGTGCAGACATTTCAGTCCCGGTGAGATAAAAGCCCTGGGCTTGATGCCAAGGACAAGGTGCACAGTCCTCTCCTGGATGGGTTGCAGAGGGTGTAGAGTGGAAGGAGGCAAATTTTGACCAAGGCTGTTGCAATAGTGCCGCCCACAGAGAACCACAGCTGTGGAGACAGTGAGGTTTTCCTGCCTTGCTTTAGGTTGCTAATACACAGTCAGTGCTGGTTTGAAGCCACATTTTTACAATTTCTGAAAGACATGGGTTAGTGGTAAAGAAATGAGTACTATTGTCGGAAGGAAAGAAGAGAGATACTGTTACGATATAACAATGGCTGATATGGGTAAATGGAAACGTTGCAAGCATACGCAATTGATGTGTCACTTCATGGCAGTGGTTGGGAGAAAGAAACAGTAACATTTTCCCGAACGTAATGGACGCTGAATGGCACATATCATGCGTACAGGTACTTATAACGGAGTTGTACACATTTCGCAAAAATAATATTCATACCTCCAGTTTGTGGTGATGGGTGCTAACATGGATGACTGTTGACGCAAAAATGTTGCACTTTTTTACTGAACTTTCTACTGGACGTGTTTTACAATGAAATACCACTTGGAGGCTTTATGTTCAATGGTACATATGAAGTGTTATACAGAAGTGACAGTGTATGATGCTAACGTCTTGAATACAATTGGTGGATGCATGTGTGACTATTTCACAGTCCCCAATGAGGTAGTGATGGACAAGAAATAGTGCAGAGGGAAGAAGGAGTACTCCTGCTTTACTGGGGTGTGGCCCTCGCGGTACTTGGGGAGGCGTATGTGCCACATTCTGTGCTTCTCACCATGCTGGCCCACGGAAATGGGACTGTGGGCATTGTCCAATCAGGTGCTCAGGGTGTGCATCACATGCAAGAGCACCAATAGGGAGAAGGACTCCTCCTGCTTCACTGGGGCGGAGCCCTAGCAGTACTTGGGGAAGGGCAAGTGCCACATTCTGCACTTCTCACCAGGCTGGACAATGGAAATGGGACTGTGGGGAATGTCCAATCAGTAGCTCGGTGTGTGCCTTACAGAAAAGGGCAGCAATAGTAAGAAAGACTCCTCCTACTTTACTGGGGAGTGGATCTCGCGGTACTTGGGGAAGAGCACGTGCCACATTCTGCATGCCTCACCTTGCTGGCCAATGAAAATGGGACTGTGGGGATTGTCCAATCTGTTGCTCAGGGTGTGCGTCACAGGAAAGGGCAGCAGTATCATTTTTTTCATTACTTTGTGTAGTGCGACTGGCAAACAGGGCAAGACACACCGTTTTCATCGTGGGTGATGCCTTTGTGGAAGATCTTTTCCTGTATTCCCTCCAAAAGGGCTTTTGTGGCAATTTTGATTTGGAGGGAGTTGAGTCTTTGTGGTGCAGAGTCGAAGCGTGCTGCTTCGGCAGAGTGCTTGTAGAATGTCGACGCAGGGCCACTTCCGCAACTGTACATGTTGTGGTTGTGCACTTTGGAGCCTTCTTTTTGGGTTCCATGCCCTGTTACTGTGTGTACCGTCAACTGAAGAAGATGATGAAAGCAGTGCAGCACATTGTTCCCACTGCCAAGGTGCTTTTCTCATGTATACCACCGATAATAGTATGGGACTGTTCCAATGATTCCTATCACCAGACACAGGTCGGAAGGGGTCTCATCAACAGAAGCATGTGTGACTTCTTGAGTGCTGCTTGGATGTTCTCCTGAGAGAATGAGAACATTGGTTCTCGATATATATACCTTTTCAAAGCAAATGGCATATCTTTGTCGACCAGTGGCAATGAAATTTTGTTTCACAATGTACAGACTGCACTGAAGACCCTATTGTAAGAATGTGAGCGGACGTACAAAACACAAAAATACTTATAAAAATCACAAAAAAAGGTGTTTCTATAGAAGCACCTTTAATAAAAACAAAAAAAGGCTCTTTTCAGAGCCGCCACAACTAACAACGTCCCCTACCCTGGTTAAAAGTTATTCCCCCACACCCGCATGCGCACAGCACGAAAAGTCCACAGACATCGCAATATTTGCAGAGTGGCACTTGTTAGATACGCCCCTTTTGCAGATGACGGCCATAGAAATGGGCCTGTAGAGGCTACGGGATTGGTCAATAAGGTTTCTGGGTGTGGTACACAGGGTATTTGTTGACAGAAATGCAAAGGGAGCTGTGTGTTTCACGAGCCACAGCCTGCGTATTTTGGGGGAGTTCGAAATACATTGATTGAAAGTGAATGGAAAACTCTGTGCAGTGGCTGCTCATTTTGGATTCTATCATGTGGATGCGTAGTGCTATGGAGTACCTACAATGATGTGACTGATTTTTGTTCGTATGTGTGAAACTTTGGTGAAGCGCAATCATGCCGACATTACTGTTGTTCATTGTGGACGGAAAATTGCACAGCATGTTACACGTGTTGCAGTGCCGTTTGCGATGAAGGAGACACTTGCCCAGGTCATGCGTCTGTTGCTGATCTCCTGCATAACTTCCTATCGCATTACGTAGACACCAATGTGGCTGTGTTATTTTTCATTTGGTGCAAAGAAGTCTCTTTGTGCCTTTCTACGGCATGTGCCAATGGCGTACTTCACACATAGGAATATGACGTTTCACAGCACAAACAGTTTTCCCCAGCAATAACGTTCATCTTACTATTCCTGCCATCCCGATTTCTGCATACCCAATCCAAATTGCCTTGGTGCCCCCTTCTTGAAAGTAGTCGAAGATTTTTTGTAGTAAGTGTTGCACACTCAAACTCTTCAAAACGCTCTGCAACATGTACAGAAATCTCTTTCTACAGCAAACCACTTTCCACCCGATTCAACTACAGTGTTTTGCACAGTGCCGCGCCTCCCGCCCTGCATCTGTTCATTGGCAATTCCATTGCTCATCTCTGAAAGGAGCTTTATTTATTTCCCTTTTTTGCTTTCCAAGTTCATTTCGGGGCAGCACCTGCATGGATACGATAGGGAACGTGCCGAGAGACAGAATGTTGGGTGGCCCTCACCTATATAGGCGCCAGTCATTGTCATGCTCCCGGATGGACCCTTCCCACACACTTCCAAGTACCTTCCCTTGTAGAGTAGCACGTTGCAGTACATGCACAATACAATACCCTTTGCTGGGTAAGGGTCTGTAGCGTGGCATATGGTCTGCAAGGATGTTTTATCGCTCTTCTGGCCTACAGGAGTTACCCTGTTGTTGGCTGCAGCAGATGTGGAAAATGCTGTACATGAAATTACCCTACTGCATTGTTGGAAGCGTAGTAGACTGCCAACTGGTTCCTTGTGCTTCCATTTCAGTTGTCGTCACACTCAGGTACAAACACTTCATGCTATGCCATTAGCCATAGGAGTAGCATTCACGGAGATGCATACATTCTGGAATACAAGAATGTTTACAACAACGTGAAACATAGCTTCATTACGTGGAGCAGGAAGACAATTATTCAGCGCGACCCATGCCACTGACATTGTTTGTGCTCTGAACATTCTGCTGTTTGCTTACTTGCCTTTACATGCACTAGTATGTGCGTGACCATGCTGCACCAGCTTTGCCATTGTTCAGACTCACTACAAACTGTCCCACCTGCAATTACATGTTTTCTTCAACTGTACGACCCGCAGGCGACCTCTTTACACTTTCCATCACAGTACTCAGTGCAGAGACAGTGTGTCTGTTTCAGGGGTCATGGAAAGGCAAGCAGCACATCAATCAAATTATTGCAACATTTAACACACCCACATTACACTGCAGGTTGCTGTTCCTTGTTTACCAGTGGGCCTCATACAGCCAGGCATGCTGCAGCCATACATTGGTAGGTTTGCAGAGCCACCCACGTAGTCAGCAGGAGTACTTGAAATGCGGTAGCCTACCGTATCAATCCGTAGGGCTGGCAACAATGGCAGTGTTACCAGCACACAGAGGATGCCCTACGCATGGTTATAGCTGTGCAACGGATACACGTCCGCTCCCACAACTATTTAAAAGTGCATTAGAAGATGCAGACATGCGCCTACTAATGGAGTCCTACGAATACTTGCAGTGTGCAGCCTCCCTAGGAAACGTCCATATTGCTCACCTGCAGTCATCCCGGCCAGTACTGTGCGGCACAGATTCACCATGCAATGTTAACACAAAAAGAGAAACCACTCAAACACTCACCAACACTTACCATGTACATTTGTAATTGATAAGATGCACCAACACTATTAGGAAAAGGAAGGGGTAGCACAAATGGATACATACACCAGAGAATTTGGCCTTTCCACATGTTCATCATGAGGGCAGCCAAGGATTCAGTGACAAACCATTGTTAATGGGACATTATGGTTCAGTTGCAGTACCAAACAGCTATCTTTACAGAAAACACTATGCTAAAGCAGCGTTCGGTTACAGTGCCCTACTAAAAACCTATGAAATTTACTAACAAAAAACATTGTTAAAGGGACGTTATGGTTAAGTTGCACTACTACAAACCTATCCCCTTTACTGAAAAAAATGATGCTAAAGGAAGGGTCTGGTTACAGTGGCCTACTAAAAACCTATCAACTTTAGTGCAAACATGTTGGTGAAGGGATGTTATGCTTCAGTTGCCCTAAGAACAACCTAGCAACTTCAGTGCAAAAAACTTATGTTACAGGAACATTACAGCTACTTTGCACTAACAACAACCTATCCATACTATGCTTACAAGTAAAACTGAAAAGCCCCAGAAACTCGCCAGTTATAGTAAGCTAAGCAACCATAACTCAAGCCAACACTGTGCACTGCTAAGCCTAACACGCACAAATCAAATATGACATCACAAATGTCATTGATGACATCACTGATGACATCATATGTCTAGCTCCCTCTTTTTATGTTCACAGACATATGTAGGGCAGGTGGTTTTCTTCACTGACAGTCAGGAAGTGAACATTGAAAAGGTACTATGTTTGTAGACCTTACCCTTCTCATATGTCTCTTTAGTACATTCCTAAGGGTTCAGTCACAGCATATGATACATATAGAAAAGGGAAGAAGTTGGCTGGAAACACAGCAATCATTTGTGTGCATGAAGATAAGCAGTTTAGTTATGAACACTTTCTGGTAATACTGCTGCTACAGGTACAGGGTCATAGCGGTCGTACTAGATAACGATGAGCATCAACACACCACTTATGGTAACCTTGTAATGATTGTTCCACAATGTGTCTGTTGGCATGTGGAAGTTGTGACACGGGCAGTAAGTTATCAGGTATCTGCGAAGAATACATATAAGTAGCCAGTGTCAGCGTAAAGGACAAGGGCTCTGAGGGAAGGATGTCACAAAGGGCCCTAGATGTCCGGGTCATGCACCTTAGGGTGAGCTACTCTGTGTTATGGAGTACTGTCGGATGATTACCCACAGGCTTGCTGTCTGTTTTGTAGGTGCCACTCTCCTTCCATGGCTACACACATGCGCTTCGTCTTTCAAATGTTGCCAACAGACCCTTCTTTCATGTGTTTGCTTTTTACAACAGATGTAAGTGCCAGCAAGTGTCGTCAGACCCACGGCACATTCTGTGTTTGTGTGCCCAGAGAAACATACAAGAGAAACAAATTCTCCTACGAGACTGCAACGATTGCAGGACAATGCAGGAGCATGTAGAGGCAATATGGCCAATCCTTTGGCACACGATTGAACATACGGTGTGCTGTTTCAGTGCAGGAGTTGCGTTCATTTGCACTGTTGTGCTCCATATATAGGTTTGAATGGCCCGGAGAACCATGGGAACAAAACAAACAACAATCATAGTACTCATTTAGGCTGAATGCTGCAGAGATGGCACTGTAATGCAGTGTGCAACACTATTCTTCCAAAACCCAGTACATTGCAAACGGACAAAGTGTACGGGATGGTACGTTAATAGTTATGCACACAGAACAGTATCCTACTACATTTTAACCCCTATAAACATGTTATGTACAGTTGTACTTACATGATTTATGCAAATTCCATGGTTATACTGTGTCTCCAGGTAATCGCTCTGTACAGCGTACTGGACACTTGCAGACTACCTTTACGGAAAATGTGTGCTGTGTCGACACTAAGTTATCTTTCATTTTCCTTTTAAATTTCATAGAACGTCTGCATTTGGAGAAATTCATGCGTACTGCTCAAGCCTATTTCACAATGAGAATTTCTCCTGTTGATAGAGAGGTATGTTAGGTTTTGATTTCCGGCCACCATGCGGCTCCAAAAACACATTCAGGCAGAAACGTGTTACGATTTCATCGTGCATTTCCGATTGTAAGTACTGTAGTTATGTAGAACTTACTATTACATACATGGAGACATGCTGGTACCTTATACATGGTGTAATGAATGTACAACTGACACAATATATAAATGTACATTTACGGGCCCTATCTACTATTTATATCTGCAGTGTCTTACGAATCAACAGTGTATGCTGGAAGACTGTGGGCCTCATTACGAGGTAGGTGGTAAGGGATTACCGGCACCGGTAAGGACACCAGTGGTGGAAATCCCTTACCACCCTATTCCGAGGTCCCTTAGCGAGTCCCTTCCTTAACGCCTGGATTTACCAGGCGTTATGGAAGGGACCCGTTAAAGGACTTCAGAGCTAATAACGGTACCGCAAATTACGGTACCATTATTAGCTCCATCCCCATTCCAATTGAGCCCTATGGGGGCTCGAATGGGAATGGGGAATGGTCTCCGGAATGGGGACTTACCGGGTCCTCCAAGGTTGGAATGACCCGGTAAGTCCCTATTTCGGGAACCCGGACCCGGAATGCGGTAAGGGCGTAGCCATGGTGCTAATAGCACCATGGTTACCTCCTACCTCGTAATGATGCCCTGTGTATGTGATGGCTGCGCATACGTGAGTGGCAGGGCCATCTTAAGCACTTTAGTGCCTTTGGGCAAAGAGATTTTTGGGCCTCTTGTTCATGAAACAAATCTAATTCCTTTACAACTTCTTCAAAGATTGTAAGTGCTTTCTAATGTATGCAGTATAGAGACCTGAACTGGTTGTGTCGCCTTTGTGGTAGATTATGGCTATTGGTGTGAAGGTTGTGTTGCCAAGCGATACCTGTCCATGTGTGAAGGTAGTAAGCTTGCAGTTATTTTTGTTTCCATCTGCATTGTATGTTGAAAGCATTCATATTAAGTATTGCCTATGTGATTGTATATGTAAGGTGGAACAATTATCGGAATTGCAAGCCCTACGCAATATGCTATGGTTTGCATTTTGTACCACTTGCAGAAATGGAATGGAATCACAGTTAGGTATAAATACATAGAGAAAGCGTTCATTAGGGACTTCTTCCTGAATGACACGATTGCAGAGAGTGCATGTGTGTTTCCACATGTAGGAAATGTGAAAGATTTCATTCATGGATATGTTTTTGCTTTCCAGTACTTGTAGTAAGTACATTACAACTTCCTGTGGATCTCCTTGTCTGTTTAACGTGAATTTACCATTCTAGCATGGTAGTCCAATTTCTGCTTTACTCCTGAGACACTGTAACTGTTTTCAGGATTGTTTGCTGCATTTCTGTGCAGGACTATCATTGGTAAACACAACTGGTCCGACATAATCTACATCTACATAAATCTTTTCAACAATTGCTGGCATTTGCAATACACCATGGATTGCTACATGTGCATAGTAATTTACAACACTTGTATTGGAAAATTTGAATGGACCAGGCAGTTTTGTGTCTGAGTACTTTTTGCATGATACAGATTGTAAACAAGATTTCTTAGACTACAATGGTGTGTTGCTAACACTTTGATATGGTGGAAGGTGCTTTTGCAAGCAGGTCCAAAAATGCAGGCTAAGGAATGTCCTCGTAGTCCTGTGTATTTGCGCACTGGACAGGAGTTCATAGTTTGTAGTATTTTACTTTTCCCTTTGTCGTTGCCTTTCACATGGTGATTGCGGAACTGCTGCAAGGACTTGATAGAGTTGTGGTGACCGTTACACATTGATGTGCAAGGCCATTTGTAGATGGGTCATATTGGTTTGGAACCATGGAGAGTGGCATCTAAGTTTGATGGGGAAATTTGTGAAATAAGTGTTTCTTCTTCCATTATGGTATTGTCTACCTTTTTATTCCGTTGTCCAGTGCTATGTATGGCTATTTCGTTTGTTTGCTCTTGCTTGTATGATTCTTCATTGCAGTAGGGCCCTGTGCTGGTGGTGTGACTGCACTCACCTGTACAGATGTTGCCAAAGGTATCTATGCTGATATTGCATTTGTTTCGAAGTAGTGGTTGTAGTTTTCAAATTAATTTTGTTAGTGGTTTCATTCTGTTTCAAATTAATAGAAATAATTTACTACAAGAGCTTCCAGGATTACCTTTCAGTGGTAAGTTTAAAGGGTTGAGCGTGATTTCTCCCCTCTACTTATAAGGTTCTGAAGGACTGTGGTGGAAATTCTTTTGTAAAATTACTTTTTAGAAATGCTTCCTTGTGGTGACATTAGAATGTGTACATGCTCTATTACCAGTAGTGAGAGTTGCACTGTTTTTACTACCTTTCTTTTCATTTCTACATTTTGACAGAGGCATTGCATTGTCCTTACTGGCAGGTGCTTTCGTTTTCGTTAGTGATTGTATTAGCTGTTCTCTTTCAACTTTCTGTACAAAATCTGCTATTGGTGGATGACTACTTTCTATGCTTTTAACTTGAGCTGATCAAATTCTGCGTTGTTTTCTACAGAGTTCCTTTTCGCAAGGCATTCTGTAGTAGCTGTTGGAGAAAAAAGGAAAGTGTGGGTGTGCACATTTTGTGATGTATATGTGTGCAGCTGTGCATGAATGGATGAATTCGAAGGTAGGAATATAGATAGAGGTGTGTGATTGTGTAATGGTGTGGTAGTGTAGGGTGGGAACGCTATATTGCTATTTGGGAGTTACTGTAATGGCAGTGCTATGATAACACAAAGTGAGCAACTGTTGAGGTGGAACGAATAAGAATGAAGCAAATACCAGTGGGTTGATGCAATTGTGTACCTTAAAATGCAAGAACACTCCACTGTCTCAGTAAGAGGTAAAACTCCACGATAGCATTGGACTTACTTTGTTGGCTGTCGAGAGTAGGCTTATTCTAAGTTGGCACGCCACTGGCTTTCAGGACAGAGGTGGTTACTGCAACTGTCAAAGAAGAAGATAGTAAGAAAATATGTTTGTTAACGGCATACTGATTGCATTTGGAGAATAAATTACTTAAAAGGGTAGGGGGATGTGTTGGCAGGAAGATTTAGGGCCTCATTACGAGTATGGAGGTAGCCATGCCGCTTTTAGCACCATGGCTACCCCCATACCGGTTACCGGGTCTGGGTTCCAGGAATGAGGAATTACCGGACCATTCTGATCTTGGAGGGCCCGGTAATTCCCTTTCCTGGAACCCGGACCCGGTACATTCCCATTCCCATTTGAGCCCCCATACGGCTCAATGGGAATGGGGAGGATGCTAACAATGGGCCTGTTAATGAGGGGCCCATTGTTAGCATCCTGTTCTGCTAGCGTAATCAGGCGGTAGGAGGTTAACGGCACCGGCAGCTCTACCGGCCCGTTAACCCCAACCGCCTGGGTCGTAATGAGGCCCTTAGTGTGTGTGTGTAATTGGATGGCTTTGTATGTGAATGGGGACTTGGGAGCATCAGCATTGTTGGTAAGGGGGTAAGTGGATTACTTGTAAGTGTGCCGTATGATGTGCACTTTCCCAAGTGTGTGTATTGGTGTAGGAATATTGAGTTTGCAAATGGATTAGTCCTAGTTGTAGAAGGGCGAGAAAAAGGTTCGGAAAGGTGTACAGCTTGGAAAGGAAAAGGTTTTTGTGTGTGAAATTCCATTTACTTTTCTGCACATATATGCTTCCTACATGAGTAGAGCAATCATTTCAGTTGTTGGATTTATTTATCCACATTTACGATTCGTACTGTTGTCAATGCACACATAAATGTTTGTTGCCTTTCTAAGTAAAATTGCATTCTATGAAGTGTGCAATGTAAGTGGCAAGCACCCTGTTGTCATGCATGCAATGTATGTACTTGGTTTAGGTTGGTAGGATACATTCAGTGATCCTTTTCTGTGACAATTTTACAAATGTTATTGGAGATGTGTTAGTGCGGAAAAAAGTCATACAATTCACAGAAGGAAAGAAGAGAGTAACTGTTTGGATATTACAATGGCTGATATGGGTAAATGAAAACTTTCAAAGCACATACCATTGCAAGTGGCCTTTGCTAGTATGTGATGGGACAAATGACTGTATGCTTTTTGAGTACGTTATGGAGGTTCAGTGGCAGGTACTCTGCTCAGAGGCACTTATAACAGAGTTGCAAAAGTACTGTATGGTGTGTTGCACAGAGATGACAGTGTAAGATGCAGATGTCTTGGATGTGATTGGTGGATGCGTGTGTCACTGTTTAACAGTACCCAATGAGGAAGTGCTGGAAAAAGAGTAGTGGAAAGGGAAGGAGGACTGCCCCTGCTTTACTGGGATGTGGCCCTTGCGGTAGTTGGGTAAGCGCATGTGCCACATCCTGCCCTTCTCAGCATGCTTGGCATGGAAAAGGGACTGTGGGGATTATCCAATCAGGTGTTGAGGATGTGCTTCACAGGAATGGGTGGTAATACTTTTTTCATTGCTCTGTGTAGTGAGGCTGGCAGAGATGGAGATACTCACAGTATTGATTGTGAGTGATGTCTTTGTGCATGATCTGCACAGGCATGCCCAGGAAAGAGGCATTACTGGCAATTTTAATTTGGAAGGAGTGGCGGCTTTGTGGTGCAGTGTGCATTTGTGCAGTGTCTTAGTGGTATAATGGTGCCCAAGAGGATGCAGTGGTCGTGCCTATACTGTAAAATGTAGAGAGAAACTTGTAGCATACAGACCATCATAGGTGGTCAGGAAAATGCTTGCTTTGTGGCTGAAAGGCAATACAGATGGTGCCATAGTGCAGGTAAATGTAAAAGTGCTGAGCTCCTTGTACGGAATTAAAAGTTAAAAGTAGAGCCATGAAGAACACATTCACTCCTCTTAGTAATCGACTAAGAAAAACGTTACTACAACACTGGGATACCCTTCAGATAGAGACTTTCAAACCTGTAAAACCATGATTTGACTTCAAACGCAGCAAAAACCTCAAAGACCGGATAGTCCATACTTATGAGGAACCGGAACAATCTACTACTATCCAGACCACTCTATGGCATCTACCACCTGTGATAGGACACCACATATGCGGAACGTGCTCTGTTTGTCCCTTGACAAAAGACATGAAAGAAATTGACTTTAATGGGACCACATGGAAGTTCGAGACTTTCAACAATTGTAAGACCAAATGGTCAGTGTACAGCATCAAATATCCATGCGGCTTGCTATAGGTAGGCAAATGCAAAGGTGAAATACGCCAATGAATTTGTGAACACAAATCATGTATCAAAAATGAAGTTGAAGACAAGCCAATGGTAGCTCACTTCAAAGCCAAGAAACATTGCCATACAGATTTGTTTTGGTTCATTAACCAGACAGTAAAGAATCCATTCTGAGGAGGTGATCGCGACTTGATGTTATGCAAACTGGAGCAAACATTGTTATACTGCCTAGACTCTTTAAAGCAAGGCCTCAATGTCTCCATTGAATGGAACGTTTTCTTCAATTAACTCACTCCCTACTAGTTCTCAGTCTCTTTAAACCCACCTTACAACCATGCAACGTATGTAACTGTACTATCCATCTTTGCCCTATACTACAACTAGAGATCAATTCAAAAGGACTTTTTGACCTATCTATAGTTGTCAAGTTACGGTCCATGCAACACAGTTAACCAGCCTCACAATCTCTTTGGCATAATTTGTACCATCTGTCTACACCCTATACCATCACCTGAGACCAATTAAAAAATGATGGTTTGTCTGCATCCTCGATTAATGATCAACCTGTAGATGTGAAGCTATCATCTATGTAAGAATTTTTCTAAATGCTAATGATCGTCTGAAGACACAAGTATCAGACAAAATATTGCCCTGGCTATATCCACCAGAAACAAGAGGATATTACCAAAGAAAAACTTCTCCCCATCATCCTCCCTCTCCTCAATAGAGCAACATCTACCTGCTCGGACCTTACGGTACTTGTAGATATTTACAACCAAACTATCCAAAAGGCATTAAATATCATTGCCCCACTTAAAACACGGAAACCTAAACCTTGACCCCACCTCAACTCTTGGTTCACCCCACATCTGAGAGCTTTATGGAAACTAAAAAAAAACGCAGAGGCCCACTGGAAAACCCACCCCACGGAGGCTAACAAAAGCTCATTATGCCTAGCCTCATCTGAGTACAAAGAAGCAATTTACCTAGCTAAAAAAGACATGTACAATAACCGTATCCTCCAGGCTGAATCCAACACCAAAGAGCTCTTTAAGATCTTAAAAGAGCTAGAATCTCCTGTAGCCCCAATTGACACCTGCATCACTGATGCAGATTGGTGCACAAATACCCAAAAAGCCCTTTTTGACAAAATGTCCACATTTCAGCTTAAAATTAATGCCAAAAAAGATAGCCTCGCCCCAGACTGGCCATCTAATCAACACCGCAACCTAATACCCCCGCGACTACACACGGCCAAACCTTTGCACTTCATACCTCTTACTGTTATCGAGGTAGAAAATATTATTACAAAATTGAAACCATCTGTCAAGGCGATACCTGTCCCGCCCCTGTTATCAAAAATGCAGCACATGATCGCACCCCCTTTATCACTACGTTTATCAACGCCTCTTTCAAATCTGGAATAGTCCCTGATAATCTAAAGGATGCTTGGGTCATCCCTCTCTTAAAAAAGCCCACTCTCGACCCGAATAATCCTTACAACTACAGACCTATTACCACCGTCCCATTCCTCCTGAAAATCTTAGACCGTGCTGCCGGGAAAACACTGAATCCAAAACTCACCTCCTTCGAGACGTTGATGAGCTTCAGCAAAGGGTGAAGAACTTGGAGGACAGAGCCGAGGAGGCGGAAGAGAGGGCCCGCCGGAACAATATACGTCTCCTCGGGCTGCCAGAGGGTTACAAATGCTCCGACCCCACTGACTACATAGAGAACCTCCTGCTACACGAGGTGGGAGCTGGCAAACTCTCCCAGGGCTTCACCATCGAGAGGGCCCACAGATCCCTGGCTAAGAAACCACCGCCGGGGGCCCCACCCAGGCCGGTGATAGTGAAAGTTCTCCAGTACAGGGATCGCAAAGTTATTCTGGCCTTTTCCCGAGCTGGTGGACAAATCCAACGGGACTCTGCTAAAATCACCATTTACCCCGATTACACCTTTCAGGTCCAAATGAACAGAGCGCAGTTCATACACACGAAGGCCAGATTGAAAGCCGCCGGGCTGCGTTATATGCTCCTGTATCCTTCTAGGCTTAAAGTGCTGCATAACAATAAGGCGCACTTGTTCGACACTCCGGCTCAGGCCAGGGACTGGATGGACGGTTTACAGATCCCTGATATTGAGGAAAGGAAGCGGAGACGGAGATAACAATCCTCCTGTCATCCTGGTGGGAACTATACTTTTGTTTGAACCTCTACACAGCTGAATGGATCCTCCTTGCGGAGACCCGGAGTCCAAGTTCACTCCACCCCCTGATTATTTCTTCCTTTTGGGTATATATACCCGCCCGTAGGGCACCTGGAGACCAATGCACGGTCCGACTGAGCAGAAACGGGACAGTCATAGCGACGGTAACCTTGCTAGGCCAGTTCTATGTTTGGGTATTTCACAGTTAAGGGGGGGGGATAGGGGAGTTTTTGCACAAGTTGGGGACATACACTGGGACATATCAAGACCACGGGAACAATTCACATGCATCGCAGCACCATCAACACCTCGAGCTCCACCTGTTAAAATAAATAAACCACACTACGCCTATGGCTGACACAATAAGGGTCGTTACTTGGAACGTCAGAGGCCTGAACAGCTTTGTTAAACAACGGCGTGTCCAAACCTACCTGAAAAGATGCAAGGTCGGAATCGCCATGCTGCAAGAAACTCACTTAACTGCCAAGAAACTGGAAGCCCTGGCCAAAACTTGGCGTGGTACCCTAATAGGTTTGGCTTCCTCCTCCTACGCCAGAGGGGTTCTGATTTGGATTGCCCCCACTGTTCCTTTCAAACTCACTTGCACTAAAACAGACAACGAAGGTAGGATGGTGGTGGTGTGCAGCTCCATCAAGGGCAAAGAGGTATGCCTGGTCAGCACTTACGCACCCAACCATGGCGCGACTGCCTTCTTCCATTCCCTTTATACGTGACTCAGCCTGTATGTGGACAGAATTATGATATGGGGGGTGACCACAACTGTACCCTTGACCCTCTACTAGACAGATCAGATAACAAACACGACTGACCCTCCCCTCCAGCCAAAATACTTTCCAAACTAATCCAACAGTTGCAAATCAGTGACCTATGGACGGTCCAGCACCCTGAGCAACGTGAGTATTGCTTCTACTCGCCACCTCACGCCGTACACACTAGGCTGGGTGACATTTTTCTCAGCCTAACACAACAGTCCATATTTGTTGATGCGCGCTACCTGCCTAGGGTGCTGTCTGATCACTCTCCCCTACTGGTAACCTGGGAGGTGTTCCCGCCTAAACACCCTATACCCCTATGGAGGCTGAGGGCTGAGGCCCTACTTGACTCTGTATCCAAGGAACGCATAAAAGATAGTACTGAGGAATATTGGCAAAATAACTTGCATAGCGTTAGATACTTGAGCACAACTTGGGAAGCATGCAAGGTGGTCATGAGGGGCGAGATGATTGTAGCAGTTGGGGAGCTCAGAGATCCATTACATCCTCGCTTGAGCGCGCAGAGAGGGACCTGAGTATGCTCGAAGGCAGGGCTGACCCATCCCCTGACCAATTACAAAAAATTGCCGAACTTAGACAAACCTGCCTAACTCATTGGGAATCCCTCGGTAAACTGAGTTATGCCAAGCACACAGAGAGAATCCATGCTCTGGGAGACAAGCTGGGGAAACTCTTAGCTTGACTCTATAAAAGGGAGACCCCCAGGCCCCCATCTGCCACATACTCACACCTGACGGCACCGCCGTGCATACCCTACAAGAAATCAATTTGGTCTTTACCGACTTCTACCGTAGCCTGTACTCCGAAGCCCCGCCCCACTCTGACACCAGGATCGAAGACGCCCTTGACGTCATTGACCTACCTAAATTAGACTCGCAATTGGCTGAGACCCTTGACGAGCCCGTCACCCCCGACGAGGTTAAGGTGGTAATTAGATCGCTACCGGCTGGGAAAACCCCGGGTTCGGATGGGCTCCCGGGGGGAATTTTACAAGACCTATGAGGAAACACTCGCCCCAATATTGGCCCAGGTCTTTAATGAGGCCTTCGAGCATGGTACCCTCCCGGACTCCATGAGTGAGTCCGTGATTATACCCTTACTTAAACCGGGGAGGGACGGGGCAGATTGTGGTTCATACAGGCCCCTCTCTATGCTTAATGTAGACTGCAAGATCCTTACTGCCCTGCTTGCAAATAGACTGCGCAGAGTCATCCCTCTGTTGATCCATCAAGACCAAACTGGATACGTCCCGGGGCGCTCCATCACCGAGAACCTGTGCAGGTTACATCATGTCATTTATAGCACTGAGGGAAGGCCGCAGAAACTTGCAGTGGCGTCACTAGATGCCACCAAAGCTTTTGATTCCGTGAGGTGGGACTGGTTGTATGCCACCATGGCCAAAATGGAAAAAGGCCCTGTATTCCTAAAGTGGACCCAGCTAGTTTATGCTGACCCCACTGCGAGAGTGCGCACCAACAAAACCTATTCCGCTAAATGGTCCCTACACAGGGGCACCCGCCAGAGGTACCCTCTGTCCCGCATGTTATACATTCTTGCCGCGGAACCAGTGGTGGCCTACCTGAGACAGGAATATGGAGAGGGAGGCATTAAGATAGACGGGGTGACCCACCTCGTCTCTATGTACGCTGACGACACCCTTTTGTACCTTCAAGACCCTGAGCACCTCCTACCATACATATTGGAAACCCTGGACTGCTTCCACAAGCTCACCGGGATCCAGATTAATAGGAGCAAATCTTGCCTTTACCCCCTCGCAGCACTTTACACTGATGAATACAGATCCTTCCCCCCTCTAGATCTCGAATGGCAGGCAACTTCTTTCAAATACTTGGGGATAACCATACACCGCAACCGCGGCACAGAACACATCCTTAATACCGTAAGGGCCAAAGACTTTCTCACGAAATCCATGGAATTCTGGGGTCAGCTCCCGCTTTCGATGGCCGGGAGGGCTGGTCTCCTTAAAATGGTCGCCCTTCCCCGCCTACTACATAACTTCACTAACGTTCCCTTCAACATCCCCTTCTCATTCTTCAAAGATCTCAACAAACTCTGTAGGGGCTTCCTCTGGCAGGGAGGTAGGCATAGGGTGGCGTTGGAGAGTCTCCAAAGACCATACGAAACGGGCGGACTTAAGATCCCCAACTTTGAGCTGTACTTCCTTGCCAGCCAGCTGAGACATGTCACGCAATGGATGGGCGATGAGAGCACGACAGACACTCGCCTCCTCCAACCGGCCCTCCCCCTGTTGTTACTAAGAGACATACTGTGGGCCGGGGAGGGTGCTACGAGACACTGCCCTTACCTCACCAAGCTCGGGATCCGGCTTTGGAAAAGGGCCTGCAAGCTGGTTGGGTCGGACAACCCGTTCTCCCCACAGATCCCCATTGCTGCACTTATGGTTAATCACTCTTGGGGGCAACTTGAAACACGCACACAATGGGAGCTCCTCGTGGTGGCCACGCTTGGGGACTTGATTCAAGAACAGGAAATCCTAACTTTCTTGGAACTCTGTGAGGCCACGGGCCTCCCGGCAGGACAGTTCCTGTTGCACAGGGTGTCGTACAGGCCTTGTGTAAGCCGGTAGTTGCCTACCTGACTGAGGAAAATGAATGTATTGAAACGATACTGAACTCTGCTGAGGGGGGCCATGAAACCTCACGAATCTACGAGGCCCTGTTGTGGGGTACGACCAGGGGAGACCTTAAATGCAGGAGTAAGTGGGAAACTGAACTGGGCCTTGTTTTTGAAGACACAGATTGGGGTGACATAACCCACTACCATAAGAAAGTTTCTAGGAACGCCCGCTTGCAGCTTATCCAGCTGTACATCACCAATAGAGCGTACCTCACACCTGAAGCCATATCAAGATTCACAGGTGCTGGAACCCAATTATGCCCCAAATGCAGTGAACCCAGGGCAGGAATGACTCACATGTTCTGGGGCTGCCCAGTAATCAGGGAGTTCTGTTCACAAGTAAAGGACAGAGTGGCCGGCGCAGACTTCGAAGTTGAGGTGGACGAGCCTACGGCCTGTATCCTGGGCAGATATAGGGGAAACAGGAAGAACAAACCCCTAACCAAGCTCACTGACCTTATATACATAACAGCCAAAAGACGTATTGCCATGGGGTGGAAAAGCCCCAGAGGTCCACATATGCTCCTATGGTGGGGAGACCTTACGAAGTGGATCATAGCTGAAACCGCGGTGTGGGAAACGGCTATCTATGTGCAAAGACTAGATTCCAGCGAGGAACTACACCGTTGGGTGGCCCTGACGGTGCCCTTGCTCCACCCTGAGGCGGATAATACGGAGAGGAGTGGAGAGAGTTGCCCGGACGCGGGCACGGACTAGAGAGGAACAGTGAACTAACCGTGGTCTTGGGGGGGGTGGGGGGGGTATTTGGGTATTTCCTTGATATGCTTGACCAATCGCCAATGATATTCGTTTTTCTTTCTTATTTACCTCATGTTATTAAACAAATAAACAAATGTTTAGTTTAGTTTTGAGTACTTTTTCAAATCTGGTACTCGACTTTAGACCGTCCAGGAATTATACCTTGAATATGGCTGGTTCTAGCAGTCAGGTTAGGGATTCAGTCTGGATAACATCTTGGAATGTAAATGGTTTGAAAAATGTTATAAAAAGGAAAAAGGTATTGTCACATTTAAGGAACATAAGGGGTGACCTCATTCTCTTGCAGGAAAAACATTTTACAGAGGATGAAGCAAGTAAGTTTGAGAGGGGATGGGCGGGACAGGTGCTTCATTCAACTAATACTACAAGTTCAAGGGGTGTTTCTATTTTGTGCAAGAAAAATTTCCAAGGTAAGGTGGTTGATTTTAAGGCTGATCAGATTCAAGAAACAGAATTCACATTATGTAACATATATGCACCCAACATTAACGGTGATAGTTTTTCAATTAATTGGGACGTGGTCTGCTGAATAGTGGAGGACGGAATTTGTTGGTTGGTGGTCATTTTAATCTGATGGTAGACCCGTCCTTAGATAGAAGCAGTCAGATGGTTAGGGATGTTAGGAAAAAAAGACAGGGAGGCATTGCAATTACTGATGAGGGATTTTAATTTGTCAGATGTATGGTGTCTAGTGCATCCCACGGGGAGGGAAAATACTTATCATTCGGCTGCACATGATATCTATTCCTGTATTGATAGTGTGCTTACGTCAGGTTTAGTGACTCAGAATACCAGGTCCTGTGAAATAGAGGGCATCATTATTTCTGATCATGCTCCCGTAAAATTGGAACTTTCCCTGAACTACTCATCGAACCAGACACAGATTTGGAGATTAAATACCATGGTTTAAGAGATTAAGGGGGCAGAGGCATATGTTGGGATTAATTTAAATGGAGAGGTGGGGTTAGATGCAGTATGGGAAGTATTTAAAAGAATGAGGTGTGAGGTGGCCATGAAGGTGTCTGGGATAAGGAGAAAAAAAAGAATGAAGAGGTGAGGCAGCTTCAAATATCAATAAAGGCTTTGGAAAAACAATTAATGAAATCCCCTACTGCAGAGAGGTCCAGGAAATTAATGAGATTCAAATATGATTTAAACAAGATTCTCAGTGAAAAAGCAGAATTTAATCTCTTGAGATCCAAATGTAGGTATTTCGAAGGAGGAGAGAAATGTGGGAGACTTCTAGTTCACAGGTTAAGAGTAAGGGACTCCGATAGAACAATAGATGCAATTAAAACTGAAAATGGTGTGACTAGAGATCCAAAGGAGATAAACAAAATTTTCAAAGAATTCTATGTGAACCTATATAGTGAAACAACGCCTAGTGACATCGGGCGTATGGACAGGTTCTTTGAAACATTTAAAATGACTCAAGTGACAGAGGAGGACAAAGTTCCTGCACTCAGAAATTTCCTTAAATGAAGTCAAGAGAGCTGTTTGGAGTTTCAGTATAGGGAAATAATAATAATAATAATAATAATAATAATAAAATAATAAAATGTCCAGGACCGGATGGGTTGCCATCTGAATTTTACCGTGCAATGCCGAAATTGTTTTAAATATGAAGGACATGTTTATCAATGGCAAATCAAGTGGTTCTCTATCGTCCTCGCTCTGTCATGCAACTGTATCCCTTTTAAGAAAAACAGATCGCTCAGAACTAGACCCGGGAAACTATAGGCCTATATCAGCTTGATAAATTCAGACAGTAAAATATTGTGAAAGATTTTGGCCAACAGGCTGGAGAAGATTTTACAGAGGCTGATGCATCAGAATCAGACTGGCTTTATTAGGGGTAGAGTTTCGGCAAGGAACATGAGGAGGTAACTACTCACCCTGGAAGAAGAAGAAACTAGAATCAGTTGTCCTGTCTCTAGATGCTGAGAAAGAATTTGATAGGATGATGTGGGATTTTTTTTGTACACAATGGAGAGGATGAACTTCGAATGGGAATTTCTGAAATGGATCATGGTGTTATACAGTAATCCCACAGCAGAGATTAATACTAATGGCCAGCTATCTGAGAAATTTGAATTGCAGTGTGGGACATGTCAGGGGTGCCCTCATTCCCCTCTACACGTCGTGGTCTCTTTAGAACCACTGGTGGAAGCAATAAGATCAGATGCTAGGATCAAGGGAATGGACTATAATGGGGTTGGTCAGAAGATCTGTCTATATGTCGACGACCTGTTAGTGGTGCTACAAATGCTGGGCACATCGATTGAAGAACTGATGAAGGTAATTAAGGAATTTGGTCTAATTTCAAACTATAAAATCAACTGGACCAAATCAGAGGCCTTGCCATGTACAAACTCTAACAGTAGTATTTTAGTTAAGAATTTCGGTTTCAAATGGTGTCCATCCAAGATTAAATACCTAGGCATCTGAATCACCCGGAATCTGAAGGCGATGATGAGTACTAATATGGTTCTGATTATATAAAAGATTCACAGGCCGATTCATGGAATTAATGTGCGCCGAAAATCTCTGCGCAAGCGTGCGAAAGTGTGCGAATCACAACGCAAGTGCGAAAATCGCAGTGCAAGCGTGCGAAAGCCACGCACATCGATTCATGGAAGTCCGTGCGTGTGTAAATTCTGGGATGTGCGCTAAAATCCTGCGTGGCGCACGCGGGCGCACACGTCATCAAACGGTGTGCGCTATGTGCACAGCGAAAGCGCACAAAGCGCGGCGCACACAACAAAAGTAGGCGGAACACGGGGCGTAACACGCGGAATGGGGAACAACGCGTGAAAATGTGGGCATTACGGGGGAAGTACAGGAGGCAAATGCGCAGAACGCCCACACGCACCGCTACAACACGTATTCATGGAATCGAACAGGTCAAACGCGTGCGGCAAAAAAGACGCGCTAATCCGGAAACACATACGCCATCAGGAAGCAGGCGTACGCGGACCCGCACAGCATAAAAGTGTGCGCAAACAACAAACAAGCTCAGACGCTACGATGAATATACCGTTCCTCGCAGCAGTGGTCGTGGGACACTGCAGGATGAGGAGGATAGTCAGGGCCAGAATTTTTACACCCAAGACCAGCCTTTTTGGGATGCCTGGTGACTAGGTGTATGGGAGGTACAGGTTTCCACTTCACATAATACTCGACCTGCTGAGTGAGTGGGAGGATGAACTCACATCACCCACCCTCTGCTCTCAAGTACTGAGCCCCTTGGAAAAGGTGCTCAATGTACTGCACTTCTTGGCCACTGGTTCATTTCAGCGGACAAGTGCCATAGTGGGGGGGTGTAACAGCCAACGCAGTCATGCTGCCTACACCAGGTGTTGGCCATCATGACTGCACGCCCATCAGTCCGCAGGCACATATACCTGCCCAGAACACCTGCAGAAAGGCAGGCTGCTGTCCAGGATTTTTATGGGGTGGCACACTTCCCCAAAGTGCTAGGTGCCATTGATTGCACCCATGTGGCTCTACGTCCTCCCAGGGCAACTGAGCACATCTATAGAAACTGCAAGCTCTGGCATTCCATCAACGTGCAGGTTGTAAGTGATGCCAAGGGAATCATCACCTCAGTATATGCCAACTATCCAGGGTCCACCCATGACAGTTTCATTTTCAGAATGTCAACCCTAAACCGGGACCTAGAAGCTGGGCGGCATGGTGATACATGGCTGTTTGGTGAGTATAGATGCCTCTGCACATGCATGCATGTCAGATACTGAGTAATGTCACAACCCCACTAATGATACCCATCATCACCTCCCCAGGGGACAGTGCCTACCCTCTGAGCACCCACATGATGACGCCAATTCAGAACCCCACCACACCACCCGAGGTAAAATACAACACAGCCCATATTGCAAACCGGGGCATAGTGGAGCGCACATTCGGAGTGCTCAAGTCACGCTTTCACTGCCTTGACCGTTCTGGTGGGCAGCTGCTATACGTGCCTCCAGTAGTGTGCAGGATCATAGTGGCAGCATGTGTCCTGCACAACGTTGCAACACGCCAGGGCCTGCCGGTGGACATGGTGGTGCCCCCACATCCCCAACCACATGCACGCCTGCTGCGCATTGGGAGGGGAAAGGACACGTGGTGAGGCAGCCCGTATACAGTTGGTGGCTAATTACTTTACCTAAAATCACACCCCTGTGGAGTGCACACAGCCCTGGCACATTCCAGCAGACATAAGAGACAGTCAACTGTCACAACCATACCAGCCTGAGATTGGTCACCTGGAAGTGTTACATTGCGAACATCCCTACCTACCGAAAGACAACCAATGCTGTGTCACAAAAAGACACACATTTATGCTGCATGAATGACTACCCCCTTTCAAAATACAACATGAAAATAGCGCCATGTCACCCAACCCCTCCCCATCTCCGCCACCCAACACACCATGGCATGTCATGCATTGTGAAAGCAAACAAAGGAATGCACAACACATGACACAAGTGGCACAAAGTGCACTGTCCCAAATGGAAACAGGCCATAGACAATATGCTCCCAGTAATCAATAAAAAACAGCACACATGACGAAATACTTACCAGTAACACAATACAGCAACACAGCATGACACATTGCCAAAATATGACAGTACAAACTCAAAGTAGTGCACGTCTTACAACCTGAATAAGCTAGCACATCAACCCCTTCCAACTGCAGAGTGTTGCTGTCAGGCAAATGTGTCAGTGTACTGCATACAACATGAACTGCATCTGCAAAGGAGACGGCCTTGTGAAGACATGAAGAAGGTACCTGCGAATAAGGAGGAAGACATGGTTGCACAAGCACATATTAATACACCATGCAGTATCCAATACAAAAACAATCCCCACTAGGGATGTCCACACAGTTATGACTACAGACTGCCCACACAGCTCATGGGAGCCCAATGTTACTGTGTAAGTCAATGTCAATTGGTCACACCCTTTGCAAGCCCATGGAAACAGGAAGCAGGAGGGATGTGTGTGTCAGGAACCCAAGCATCTAACCCAAACACAGGACAAGCCTGCATGTGCCCAGCCAGAATACACAGTGGATGCCCATGCAAGCCACACAAGGCAATGCAGTGTAAAAAAAAAAAAAAATGGCCACGTTGGGACCAGGAGGGGGGAGGAGGCCACCCAGGAGGTTCGAGGACAGGGTGCACACCAACACCCACCTGTGTGGATGTTGCGGAAAAAAAATACCTCCATGGGCTCATGGGCTCATGGCCTGCACGGCTACGCTAATGTGGGTGAACTGCTGCTGTCGCTCTCTTCACCCTCTGCTGCTGCATCAGGAGGTGGTGGTGCTATGGGAGGCATCCCACGGAAAGCTCTGGTATGGTCCTCCATGGCAGCAAGCATGCGGGTGTGGAAGGTCTCGTTCCAGAGGATGATAGTACGGAGATCCCCATGCAGCACCTGATGGGTTGCCTGCATTTCTGCACGCATGGCCCCGCGTGATGCCCGGATCTCCTCCCGAGTTGCCTGCAGCTCAGCTCAAAGCGAACGTGTGAGCTGCTCCAGCTGCTGTTCTGACCTAAAATTTTGGGAAGCCTCAAGTTCACCCAGAGTCTCCCTGAGGTTATGGAGTTCTACCCTTAGGGCTTCCCTGAGGCCCTGAGACTCTATAGATATGGCTTCGCGCAGAGTCTCCAGTGCTGCCCGTCAGTCCCTGTTGGATGCCAACATGTCTTCCCTGTGTGACTGGCAAATAGAGTCTGTAGCCTGTTGTTGTTGCTCCATCTGCCTTTCAGGGGGAGAATGGAAGTGGCCACCCTCTCCATTGCCTGAGCCATCATTTCAACCGATGCTCCCTGTTGGGCTGCTATACCGTACATGGAGTTTTCCCATACAGTATTGCCTGGTGGCGTAGTCCACGCATCGGCGGGCACCACACCTGTTCGGGGCAAGGCGATCTGCACCTTGCTGTGCTGGCAATGCCTGAGGCTACAGGACTGCATTCCCCCTCTGATCTGCTGGCCCAGGAACAGTATCAGATGTTGTGGAGTGTGACCCTGCATCCGTAACCGCCAAAGGGGACTTACCAACACTGACATCCCCATAGAGGGTTCTACCCCTGGTGCAGGTGGGTTGGACAGAACAGAATCCCTGCGACAGCACATAAGTCTCATCATCCGATTCAGCACCTGAATAGAGGTCTGGGGAGGTGCACCCAGAGACACCCCTGGACAGTATGAACTGCAGTTAGATTGGGTTTTCACCCACCACCACACCACGTCCTCCACTGGTGCCCGGTCGTGCCTGAGATTCCTCCTGGGTCTGCACCATCTCCTCAACCTCAATAGCATCAAGTGCGTCATCACCTGCAAAAACATGAAAGACAACAAATGGAAACAGGCATGAGCACCATAGCACACACATAGGCATGACAAGCCAGAGATCCAGTACATGAATTACACATGTCCCACATGACAATAACCCTGGCATGCATGCACTGTAAATGAGTTGGAAGGGGAGGCAAAAAGCAGACACTGAGGACACCAAGATGAAAAAGCAACACATTTGCTGCATGCTCGGTAGTACTGGCATCACACATTAGCCTGTGAGTGGCATGTCCAATACACATACATGACACATGCCAGCACACAGATGGCATGTAGCCTAGCCATGGTACATTTGACAAGTACAGCCATATTTCAGTGAATGAGTACTGTCACCCATCCATGTGAGATGGACATGATGAGATGAAAAATGCTAAATAGTGTGACAAAATACACATGTGCCACACACTGCAACACTTCCAGTGTACAATAATACAGTGATCGCAGGCAGATGTACACATCAATGTTTGGTCACTTCAACATGACAGGAAACAACTATCATGTTCCACATTCAAACAGGCCCCAAAAATGAATGTGAGCAGGCCAATACTCAATCAGCCTGAATGGTCTAATCATTCACATAACAAGGTAACAAATGTGGGCCAATGTGGGGTGTAATCAATGACAGAAGCATGTGACATATGTGGCATTAGTGTCCCTGATTGGTCCTCCACACACAGGGGTCTAGGGGCACCCTGCAAATCCTGGCCACGTCCCCTACCATGCCCACCACGCCCACCTTTTGGAGGTTGGCCACATTTTCCTCCCTTACTGCTTGGTCGCCTCCCAACCATGGCACTGATGTTGTTGTGCGTATGGGAGTTGCAGTAAACAATTGTCCTGGGCAATTGGGGTGAAAGGGGTAGGGTACTAGATGGAATTCGTACCCTAGTGCTCTAGCAAGGCTGTATGTGACCTCTGGGGGAAGATGACGGGTCACGCAATGCACAGGCACCCCAAAAACAAAAGCACACATGCACGCAACCCCTGGTAGACCACGTGCTTGGAAAAATAAACCTGCACTATGCTGTTGCACCCAGAAACACAAAAATAAGCGTACGCATGTTACACGCAGCCTACAATGACCTCTGAAGGGGTACGCGACACACGGGGCAACCACAGTTGGAAAATACGTCCATGACTCACCGTCTGCCTTGAAAAAGAACATGAAAAAGACGCGTGTGCGCGCGTAGGCAACACCCCCGCCAAAAGAAGAAAAGAACGCAGTCTGAGGAACAGGGAGTACGAACTGGAAACATTGTGAAGTAATCGCATGTGAAACGACAAGAAGTACAAGATACACCCGATCGCTCTCCACAAAAAGCAGGTACAAGGAAATAGCGTGATACTCGTACCTTTTAAGCCAGCCCACACGTGAAACGTCACTTACCCGCTTATGCGCTAAGGCCCTTTCCTCCAATAGCACGGTGACGTGCAGTTTTCCCACATGCTGATTCACTATGCACCCGTGTTGTGGGCAACGCCTGCGCGCCTAACGTCACTGATGCACTTACGCGCTAAGGGCCTTTCCTCGAATTACATGCTGACGTGCAATTTTTTTCATGTGCCAAATCACTCCGTATCAAGCTGGCCACGCAAATACACACGGAAGACCACGCTCCTGCCCAAAAGGCCATTTTCCTGCCACCCAGAGCCCCGAGCACGCTCCCACCTGCCATCTGCTGCTGCCTGACTGCCTGCTGCCCACGTACCCTGCTATTTGCAGCCTGCACGTCAGCCAGGGGTGCAGTTGCTGTGACCACCCCTGCTGGAACTGAAGACTCCTGACTGGGATACCATCGCTCCACAGCCCAGCCCCAGGACCCAGTTGCCCACTCACACCTGCCAGCCAGAGAGGCAGAGGGCCACCAGCTTCAGGGCCAGGGAAGTTGGTGTCCTGGTGGAGCAAGTCCTGGGGCAGTATGATGCCCTCTTTGGATGTTTGTGTGCCGACAATGAAGGACGGACCAGGATCTGGATGGACATCGTGACTGCCATCAATGAGGAGGGGGGTGGCAGTCTGCGACATCAAACATGTCCGGAAGCGCTGGGATGACTTCAGGTCCAGGACCCTCGACAAGGCACAGCGCCTCTTGAAGGCAGCGGATGCAAGGGCGCCAGGGCCACCTGTCGGACCACCAAATGAGGGTCCTGGAATGCACACGCCCAGCGCTCCACGTCCAGGTCCTTGAGAGGCAGACCCGTCTGGAGTCGAGCGGTAAGTGTACATGCATACTGATTGGACGGTGTGCGTGTTGTGGTGTGCCAGTAGTGTGCAGGTTGCACATGTGTTTTTGTAGGGCCATGTATGGATGTGTATGTACAGGGGCGTGAGGCTGACACATTTGAGTCCTCTCATGTGTGAGACACATGGATGGTGTATGTGTTGGTAAGCATGCAGGCCAAATGCAGGTGTGGGAGCACACATGTTTGAATTACTGTGTATGTACGTTGGCATGGTTGTGGTGTCACACATGGATGGTGGTTCCAGCTGCATGTATCTGCACTGTGTACATGTGCATGTGTGTGTATTTGACAAGTGTGCAACTGTGATTCAACATGGATGCATGTGACACTGACATGTAGAAGGCTGAATGGCAGATGTGACATGGATGGCGATCTCATCACTGCGACAGTTGGTGGAGATGTACACATGCATGTAAGTGTGGTGGCCTGTGTGCATGTGTTGTGCACTCCCTCTGTTTCATGTGACATCAGGCTCACCTTCGGCTGCTCATGCTGTTGTTTGTGTATGGATGGTGCTGCCTGGTGCAATAATGCTGTTGAATTGCTCATGTGTGTGAGTTGAAATGACATGTGTGTTGGGGAGTGTGATGACATGTCTGACGTTTGACACTGACACTCATGTACAACTGTCATGTGTGTATCAGTCCATTGTCCAATGCCCTGATGCCTGTGTTCTATCTCTCCCTGTCTGCAGCGACAACTGAGGAAGAGGGCGGAGAGGGTGCTGTGGAGCAAAGCGGCAGGGATCGCACCACCAGCCGGAGACGCAAGGCCCAGCTCCCCTCCCAGGTCGCCATCTTGTCGGGGAGTGAGGAGTCTGCGCTGCATCCCAGGCCGCAGCTGCCGAGGGTAGGTCCAAGAGGCAGAGATTTGAGGTGGACTCCTCGGCAGTAGAAGGGGCAGCTGAGACCCCACAGGGTCCGACGGAGGAAGATGGCACAGAGTCATCCAGGTTGGTGGGGGGTTTGGTGGAGGAGGAGGCCGTGGAAGGGACACACACGGGGTCTGGAGGTAGGGATTCCACTGGTGCTAGTGGTGCAGTGCAGGGGCAGGGACAGGAGGCAGCACAGGATGCCGCGGAGGTGCCTGTGCGTAATCCTGTCCCTGATCCTGTGACTGCATCATCCCACACCAGTAGGGATGCCTACGTCCAGACCCGTTTTCAGGGAGGGGATCCGCTTACAACAACTGGCCTTCCTCACCCTGCGGACATGGCTCTCCGGGACCAGGTTGAGCATGTCCTGAGTGGGATGGCGTTGCGTCAATGGGGCATGCAAGGTGACCTGCAGTGTTTTCGTAAAGACACAGCACGTCATCTCAAATGCCTCATTGACCATGTTGACCTACTGGGACTGGTCACCAGGGCTGGTTTCAACGTTTGCTGGACCTTGTTCCGACCCCTTCCTCACCTGAACACCCTAGGCGCCAGTCGTCCTCCATGCCATCTTCCCACCCATGTATCACCTGGGTACCCTGTGGAGCTGCCTCTGACCCAGCGGCCAGGCTGGTGGGGGAGGGACATATCCCTGCCACAGTCGGGAGTCAGACGTCCAGAAGGGGTGGCCACCACGACAACTGCACCCCAGCCAGAGGAGGACGTGCAAGCAACAAGAGCAGGGGCACAGGCACAGCAGCAGCAGCAACAAGGTGGGAGCCATGATGGCTCAGGGCCATCGACATCGGAGGAGCAAGCATCGGCCAGAGAGCAGGAGGACCCAGGATTACGAGTGTCTTCCGTGTGGCAGCGGTTGGGCCACGCCATAGATGCGGAGCGGCGGCAGGCGGAAGAGACACAGCTCACAATGGTCAGGGCGGAGAACTCCATGTGGAGGGCACTGAGGCGAGCCGAGTGCCTCGAGGCAATTCGCAGGGAGTTGGAGGTCAACATGTCATTGTCCCTGCGAACCCTCGGGGCAATGGAAGAGGACCACCTCCAGGACATCGAGGAGGAGTTTGATGATGCCCTGGCCCGGGAAATCGGGAAGTGAGCCATTGGACTAGCCCGTCGCCATTGTATATAGTCTGTAGTTTTAGGTTTCCGTTATCTTTTTAATTAATTTGGGGCGCTTGGACGATACCCCACCTTTTTGTATATAGTTCTTTATTAGGTCATTTTTTGGCTAGGTTTCATTTCATTTGTTGGGCTCCTTGACCCTGGATTACTTCTTTGTACATAGTTGAACAGTGGATTTATCTATTATTATTTTTCTCACCATGGATCAATGGATTTTACTGTTTCAGTTTCCTTTGAATTTGATTTGTTGGCTGGAGACTTTGGACACATTTTCATTTCGATTGATTTGGATTCAGACTTCATATATTTTCTGTTTGTGTTTTGGACATGCTGCATTTCATCTTTTTATGATACATTTGTTTCATGTTTTCATTGGATTTCATTATTTTTCTGTACAATACATTTTGTTTTATTACTTTGATGTGTGGTATTCTCTCATTGGTTTCATGCATGTCACGGTGTAGGTTTTCACAATCACCAGCACCCTTTGTGGGTTTGTGACAGACATGTGTTGATGTACATTCTTGCCATTTGGGTTGTATCATGTATTGGGCATTTCAATGTGGAGTGGATGGGATACTTGTTTGGGTCTTTGCACAGGGGTGGCATGCAGTGGGATTTGGGAGGCCATGAGGCACATGATTGTGGATCATGATGACGTGTTGTGGGGACATGTGTCCGGGCCTGAGCCTCACTGCTGGGTGGGTGGGGGTGCTGGGGGACATGAGTCGGGGCCTGCTGGCAGGTGCCCGTCAATGCTGGATGGGTGGGGGTCCTGGGGAACATGAGTCAGGCCTGCTGTCAGGTGCCCATCACTGCTGGGTGGGTGGAGGTCCTGGGGGACATGAGTTGGTGATCACTAATGCAAGGTGACATGTGGGCTGGCTGGGGGGCCTGTCCATGGCATGTGGAACATGACCAGGGGTGCAGGGTAGTCCCCTGTGGTGTGGGCTGCCTGCAGGGGTCATGGAGGGGGTAGAGGGCACACCCGGGAGGACCCACACTGCCAATTCACGTGTGGGACTCCCCGCACACCCCACTGGATGCACATACCCCGCTCTGACAGCGAAATCGTGTGTGAAATTCCGCTGAACACCTGTAATACACGTATCCCGCTCGCACAGGGCCAATCGCGTGTGAAACTCCCTGCGAACCCCAGTGATACACGTACCCCGCTCGCACAGGCCCAATCGCGTGTGAAACTCCCTGTGAACCCCAGTAGTACACGTAACGCGCTCGCACAGGGCCAATCGCGTGTGAAACTCCCCGCGAACCCCAGTAATACACATACCCCGCTCGCACAGGCCCAATCACGTGTGAAACTCCCCGCGAACCCCACTGGATGCACATACCCCGCTCTGACAGCGAAATCGTGTGTGAAATTCCGCTGAACACCTGTAATACACGTATCCCGCTCGCACAGGGCCAATCGCGTGTGAAACTCCCTGCGAACCCCAGTGATACACGTACCCCGCTCGCACAGGCCCAATCGCGTGTGAAACTCCCTGTGAACCCCAGTAGTACACGTAACGCGCTCGCACAGGGCCAATCGCGTGTGAAACTCCCCGCGAACCCCAGTAATACACATACCCCGCTCGCACAGGCCCAATCACGTGTGAAACTCCCCGCGAACCCCAGTGATACACGTACCCCACTCGCACAGGCCCAATCGTGTGTGAAACTACCCGCGAACCCCAGTGATACACGTACACCACTCGCATAGGCCCAATCATGTGTGAAACTCCCCGCGAACCCCAGTGATACACGTACCCCGCTCGCACAGGCCCAATCGTGTGTGAAACTACCCGCGAACCCCAGTGATACACGTACCCCGCTCGCACAGGGCCAATCGCGTGTGAAACTCCCTGCGACCCCCAGTAATACACGTACCCCGCTTGCACAAGGCCAATCGCGTGTGAAACTCCCCGCGAATCCCAGTGATACACGTACCCCGCTCGCACAGGCCCAATTGCGCGTGAAACTCCCTGCGAACCCCAGTAATACACGTACCCTGCTCACACAGTGCCAATCTCGTGTGAAACTCCACACGCCGGGGTGTACATGTATTGGGAGGGGTGCTCGGGGAGTTTTATAGGCGTTTTCATGGTTGGGGGGCTGTATGCTGGTCCACTGGCCTGTGCGCCATTTATGGGATTTGTGCGCTGTGCATGGCGGACGGGGAGGGGTTGGGGGCGTACCTGGCACTGCTGCAGGGTTGCTGTGCCACTCTGCGCCATGGCTGGTAATGGATTTTGAAATCCGTGAATATGCTGTGCTCGGAAATGGATTTTGGCGCACGCGGCTGGCGCAGACTAGTGCACGCGCACACTGTGCGCCATCCGCGTGCACCACTTGTGCACTGAATTCTATGAATTACCCCCTCAATCTGAAATTGATCATTGGTTTGCACTTAATCTGTCTATAGGTGGTAAAGTCAATGCCATAAAGATGGTACTAACACCCAAAATCGCCTATGTTCTAAGCATGATCCCCCTCTCAGTGAGGGAATCAGTTTGGAGGAAGTTGGACAGCATACTTCAGTCTTTCCTATGGGATAAGAAAATTCCTAGATTAAAATTATGGAAGCCACAGCTTCAGTATTATAAAGGGGGAATAAACATCCTGAATTTTGAGAGATACCAGCAGTCGTTTATGCTCCGACATATAGAACCATCCATATCGGATCAAGAGGATGAGTGGGCTAAAGCGGAGGCGAATGGGACAGGGCCATTGGACAGGTGGGCTATCCTCTCAACAACAAATAGGGCACATGTGACCAGCTCGGATTTCACAGAGTTTCTGAGAGCCACCTGGAGAGCTTACGAGATAACTACAAAATTGAATCCTGGAAGGTCTGACACTTTTTCCATTCGGTTGAATCCAAACATTAGGATAGATAATAAAATCTTACTCTGGAGTAACTGGTTCACAGCTGGTATAAAGAAAATTGGAGACTTATTCGAGGGGAGAGATTGGAAAACATTCAGAGATTTGACGAATGAATATGAATTGTTTGATGGCTCTCATGGTGATTATAGGAGACTGAAGAGAGCAGTGAACTTGCCTACTTTTGACAGATCTAACTTATTGTCCAATCTTAAGAGGATAAGCAACAGTGATCATATGGCCTCAAGGATGTATGATCTCCTAATTGAGTTATCTGATTTAAATACGAAGATTTTGGATTCCATTTCAACAATTCTGGGGGAAAAAATGTCTGAAGAAAGGTGGATAGATCGTTGCAGGAACATAAAAAGGATGTCCTTGAACATTAGGGAAAGGGCTCGTCAGGTGAAGATCCTCAATCAAGTATTTTGGACACCTACTCGCAGATACGGATATCTGTTGGAGTTGTGGTATGGTTCAAGGCATGATGAAACACTTATTATGTGAATGCATTAAGTTGAAGGATTTCTGGTACGGCATTGCCAAAGTGATGAATAGTGTGTTAAATATAAACATGGACTATAAATTTGAGACAATGGGCCTCATTACAAGTCAGCTGGCCCGGAAACAAAGGTGGCGGTAAATCCGCCGCCACCGTTGTGTCCGGCCCAGCTGATTCCAAGTCCTGCAGTCGGGAGGTGTCACTCCCGCCAGGTCCGACCTGGCGGGAGTAACACCACCCACCTGCAGGCAGACATGGAAACACCGGCTCTGTCATAGACAGAACCGGTGTTTCCATGGTCCCCATCCCCATGGAGTCCTATTGGACTCCATGGGGCTGGGGATTTACAGAATTGCGCCTCCCGAATTACCGGGTCACTGGGGTTGTAATGCCCTGGTGATTCCGGCAATCATGGAGGCGGAATGGTATTACAGGTCCGGCGGCAGCCTGCCGGTTTTTCCGGCACTTCTACCGCCGGACTCGTTGTGAGGCCCAATGATTCTAGGAGAAACCACTCTGCTAGAGGATTTGAATCAACATCAAATAACTTGGATTTTGAGAGGGGCCTCTGTGGCAAAAAGACACATTTTTAAGGAATGGAATTCAAAGAATATTATGAGAAGTGAGACTTGGTTAGAGGAAATGTATCACATCTGTAATATTGAAAGAGTGATTTACTCAATGCAGAAGAAGGAATCAATGTTTTGAAATATTTGGGAGACTTTTTTGAACTTGGACTTGGCTGAAATGTGCTTCTCTAGGAATGGAAGACTGCAAAGATAAGTAAAGTTTTTCTATTATTTCATATCTTTCTGTTATGGTAATAAAGTATTAAGCTTGATTAACTACAGGTGTTTGCAGAATTTCACATAAAAATGTATACACTTTCCTGAATGGTCAGGGGTGGAGGGAAGTTGATCCTAATGTGAGGTTGTTTTTTTTTTGTTTTTTTTTGGGGGGGGGTTT
The DNA here is from genome assembly GCF_040938575.1 of Ambystoma mexicanum. Lineage (NCBI taxonomy): Eukaryota > Metazoa > Chordata > Amphibia > Caudata > Ambystomatidae > Ambystoma > Ambystoma mexicanum. Next base: position 1,176,148,823 of record NC_090925.1, read on the forward strand.
CACTGATTACCTTGCTTCAATGTTGGTTTGTTCATCATGTTGTTGATACTTGTTATTGGAGGGTTGGCCTTAAATGTTTGTACCTTTGGTGGGGAGGAGGTTTTTTAAAAATATTTCTTGGATTATTGATGTTCTGATGTTCATTCTTGTTTTTGAAAATTCTGAATATATTTGTTACAAAAAAGACAAATATTCATGTTTATTAGTAAATAGTAAATGAAATATCTGTGCATATCATATAGAGTAGCTATTTGTTAGGACACCTACCTGTGCTGGGCGGCGGGGCCCTGGGGGGCGTACTGGTTCCTGGCGTTTGTACCCACGTCTTAGATTGTGGGGAAGACGCGTCGCTCCGGGCACAGTTTCCCGGCGGATTTGCTCTGTCCTGGCCCGTGTGGGGCACGGTTGTCGTTCGCGCATCGGTTCGAACGGGTTTGCGTTCCAAACCTCGTTCGCGCGGCGACGCCTACTCGCGCATGCGCATTGCCGCGCGATTCAAGCCTCGTTCTCACACAGGACCGCTATTTAAGCAATCCGAATTGGTATTCCCATCGCGTCTCAACGCGGTTGGTTCCCTTCCGCCACGCTCCCTGGTTCCGTGATCCGTTGGTCCTGATCCAGTGCCTGGGCCTTGTCCTTTCTTGCCCCTACTCCCCTTTCTGGCCTTTCCTTTCCTTCCCTTCCTGTCCTCCTGTGTACTCCTGTCTCCTTCCTGGGGGGCCATCCCTGCTTCCACCCTTGCCTGTATTGCCCGCCTCCTGCTGAGTCTCCTGTGGCCCTGGACTGCCTCTCCAGCTCCCCGTCTTGTTACCTTGGACCCCGGCTTACCTGCACCTGTATCTTGGACCCCTTGCTCACCGGCATTGATTCCTTGGACTCTCAGCTTGCCGGTATAAGCTACCTTATACCATCCTGGATAACTGTTTGGGACACTTTGCCGATACCTGTCAACAACATCTACGACCTTCCCAGTCAGTGCTTGCACTGTTCTGACGCCACGTTAATCTTGGGAAGCGTCATCCGTGGCGTCAGGAGCGGGCCCCAGTTCAATCCTGTATTACAGGACGGATCCGGGGTTGGTTCTTTACGTTACTACTCTTCAGTTGCGAAGACTTCATCAGCTACGAGTCTACCTCTACCACGACCTGGCTACCTCAGCACGCAAGACTTCTGGTGATACAGGTACGCCCCGTCCTCGGGATACGCAACTTAACACTATTCACACAGGTTTGTATATATAGGTATTTAAGAGATAAGCAAAATCAATGGTGTGTTCTATGCATTGATTAAACTGATTAATGAGTTGTAAGTAAGTAGTCTACAGTTTCAATTCATTTCCTATTGTATTCCGTATTTTCATAGTGTTTTAGATGACATCTCCAGAATTCTGAGTTGATAGACCACCTACATTTTGGCTCAATTATGCTTTTAAATAAAGCATAACAAAAGTATTCTCACTAAAACAGTCTGTTTTTGTGTCAGACATGGGGTGGGATTATTGTTGCAGGGATCTTTAAATACTGTCTCTCTCATTCAAAAGGAGCACCATTCTATTCACGGAGATAGATGTTTTGAGACCATGTATATGTGAATGCCTAGTGCCTAGCCTTTCACAGTGTTATGTAGATATGTGTATGTGTCTGCTTTTGTGAGGGTGCATGAGCGTGAGTACATTTTTCCTTTTTGTGGTGGTGCATGAGCATATCATGGAGATACAGTGCATAGCATATTAGAGGGCTTACTGAACCGTATGGTGTTCCTACCTAGATTATTGATAACAATAAATGCCATCTCTGAAGAGTACCAAGCCATGTAAAGGCTAACATAGTAAATAGTATCTGGTTGGGTACAAAGCTTGTTTGTTGAAGACATGTGTGTTAGATTTGGACATTGAGAGAACATATCTGTCATAGTGTGTTCGGAGGGCGCATTTGGAAGTATTGTGAAGATAATTTGAACAGTCGGATTGAATGTAGAGGTAACTAAGGAAGGAAGTGGGATTGAAGGCACCTGGCTAGCAGAGATATCATTGTCAGAGATATGGATACAGCTTAATTTGTTGCTGCTAATCAATGATTTTGTTTTTTGTTTACTATAGTGTTTAACACCAGCAAGGCTTGGCCTCCTCAAAATTAAGAGGAAACCTATTTTTAATGTTTTTCTGGTGGACAGAGCTTGAAGATTATGCCAAAGCAATCTAGACTTTAAGCATGTAGCATATGTTAGCAGTGTGATCTGTTGTCTGCAGCATGTGCAAACAATTAAACTAGGCTCATACAGTAACAAGTAGACATAGTGGGCCTCATCACGAGTTGGGCTATATTCCCGGCTGTAATACCGCTGACTGTAATAGCCCTAGCACCGACCGGTCCGGTGTTACTACCGGATCACTGGTTGGACCTTAACGGTATATCCCCATTCCTGATTGGGTCCATTGAAACCAATGGGCAATTTTCGGTGCTAATACTGCGGACTAATACAGCCGGCTGTAATACCGCAGAAAACAGGGTTATTTACCTCCAGAAAAAAGCTGGAGGTAAAACAGCCAATTTAGCACCCAATTCGTGATTGTGCAAGCCCTTAAATGCGGCGGTAATACCGTTACCATCCCATTTAAGGGCTACAGTCCAACTTGTGATGAGGCCCAATGTCTTAAAATTGATTGGGAGTTTCAAACTCAAATATCTCTCTGTGTAGCTCTCTCTCTTTATCTCACTCTCTCCAACTATATCTGTCTTCCTCTCTGAAAAAAGGGCAGAGAAGATAGAAAACACACTTTCTTCTTTCAATATGGGATGAGAGATTATGGGCCTCATCACGACTTGGGCGGTAACCGCCAAACCCCCTGGCGCTATTGGCCCCGGATCACGGGTTTGGCGGTAATGGAATTCCCCATTTCCCACTGAGCCCATTCGGGAATGCTCCATTCCCCATTGGGCTCAATGGATAATTTTCGGCTCTTACCGCCGGCGGATAATAGCGCAAATTTTCGGCGGATTTCCCCCCAGCTCAGAGCTGGGGAGAAATCCGCCGAAGCCCTGATTTGGCGGACCCTTAAATCCGGCGGTAATAGCGCGACCGCCGGATTAAAGGGTTACCGCCAAACTCGTGATGATGAATCTACCAACACATGAGTTATTAGCATCCATGCTGCTCTCCTCAATAGACTTTCATTTAGAGGGCAGCATCTGTAGCCCTTAACTATATGCTGTGGAGCCTTTACTTAAGGTGTGAAAGGAGATGTATTGATTATCAAGTAGGTTTAAATAGTTCTATCTCATTGAGAGCAAAGGAAGGGATCTTGCAAGTTCCCAAAGGTAATATGGTACACACCATGTGCCCACTAGGAAGTGAATATGGAAAGGTCTGTTGATTTACAGATAGCTTCTGATTGGACATTTTAGGGACCAGGAACCACAACCCGTCACAAGCTTGAATTCACTGTATTTATGATAACTGTGGACCAAAACATGGAATCATATAAAATGCTAGGGCCCTTATTTACAACATGTTTTTTCAATGGGAAAAATGGTTTGTGAATCAGACCATAGGTATTGCCTCATAACATGTGACTGCCAGATTACATGGCAGGACTAAGAAGGATCCAGGTAAAAATGGGCTTACGCACAGAACAGGTCTAAGATATATTGGTCTTAATTGTATTAAATGTATTCTTGTCTTTAATAGCACAATCAGGCTTGCAAAGAAATAGAATATGTTGTCCAAGATATTCTAAAGCATTTTCTGAAGCGTTTCCAATGCATCATTTGATTGAAAGATTATTGTGATCTTTCCTGTAGCTATTGTATTTTGCAATGTGTGGACCAAGTCTGTCATCTTGAAGATCATGGGTAAACTTCGGAAACTGCACCTGTCATCTGTATTAGGGCTCCTTTCTGGCCTTTGTGTTACTCTTGTTACTGCTAAGGATGTTTATTACCAGCAGCATCACTGGTTAGAACATACCAATTCACCTTTCACATTTGCCACCTATTTCAACTGGCCATGGGCCATATAACTTTGCAATGTTTGTCAATTCCTGATGTATAAATGTTTCTTACCACCAACTATGAATGTGTTATATAGTATGCCCCTAACAACACGAAGGGAGGTGTGAGGGGAAAAATGTTGTATTATCCTGCTCTACAGCTGTCAACCCTCAAAGATAGGTAATGAACCTTTAACTACTACGCCAGGGCTTGTAGGCAGCAATCTCTTACTGGAAAGGATGCTAATTCCTCATGGGCTTAAAAAAGAAGAAAGCTCTGTTAATGAGCATTCCTCGTAGTCGTTAGGAAAATTAAACCTGCCACCAGTCGAGTTTGTTATGAAAAAGTATAATGTTTTTTATTCATTAGAACATCAAATAAAATAAAGTTTTAGGAGGCCACCAGGGGGCGCAGGCAAGATGGATGCCTGATCTGCATGCTCCCCTAATGGCCCGGGCGCTTGAGGCTGCTCCCGTTCTGGAGATACCCACCGAAGAAGTTGGGCGCCTTTCCCTCCCCCACCCGGCCCGGAGAGGCACGCGAGTGGAGAGCCTGGTGCAGCCCCACACCCAGCAGGGGGAGAGCCGCGCGCTCCAGCCGGCGCATCAACCGGCCCACCCGCGCCCTAGCTGAGAAATCCAGTAGGGGAGCCGGAACCCCCCCAGGCACTGTGATCGCGGGACCCTCGGCGAGCCGCCCGCCCTCTGTGCCTAGAGCGGCGCAGGAAAAAGGATCGGCCTGAGCAGCGGCACGACCAGAGGCACACGGGGCCCCCGCTAACAGAGGGGGCTCTTGCTGAGTTTAACTCGCCCCCCCTCAATTCCTTCGGCGGGGTCATTGGCCCACCCGGGCCGTCGCGGGAGCATGCCGGGGCCCCTCCTCCTCACTTCGGCGCCCAGCTGGGCCTTAACACCATCTGTCACTGGCGGAGTGCGGCTAGTGGAGCCCCTCCCGGGTTCCCCCACCTGCCGCCGCGGCTCCCTCCGAGCTGTCTCCGCCTGGGCCTGGGCCGACACGGGAGCATGCCCGGGGCCCTTCTTGGCCCGCCAATACTTCCTGGGAAGCGAGGTGCAAGGTGAGTACCTGCTGGCAGTGGAACCCCAAGCAAGGTTCACACAGGATAATCCACTGAGCGAGACCCCCGCTTTACTGTCCTGCTCCAGCCCGCTGGTGACACCTTTAATCACTGGCACATACACCTGGACCTGGGTTAACACCCCAACAGCCCTACAATAGCCCCTGTGCACCTGCAGAGGCCCAACTGGGAGCACTACCAGACAGTGGGACGGGGGACACACATCATCCCCCTTTGGGCTGTCGTCCCCCTCTGGCCACACGGGGCAACTGTGGACAGGGGGCCACCAAAGTAGGAGGTTACCCATGGTACTAAACCCAGAGGTGCTAACAACTAACTGCCTGGAGCCCCAAATACACAGGCATAGAGAACACCAGGGCACTACTAAGGGACTGATCCAGGAGGAGTTAAGGAGCAAAACACACCGGTGGTCGTGGAATTGGGCCCGATAGACGGTTGGCATCCCCAGTAAGTGCATGCAATTGACGGCAAGACCTCGCCAACCATATGATGTACCGTGCCGACTAGAGTGGGGAAGGGGGGTGAACTCTAGACCCGGAGAGAAACCACTGGGGGTGTTGAACAACTACGGAGACGCCGAGGGAGAAGCAACCCATGAGTTGGAGGGAAACTCTGGCGAAATACAAATTTACACCTGGAAACTGAGCGATCGAGACCGGACCCTCCCCCGCCCAAGCTTCCGGTATGAACACTATGCAAAACAACATCCAAACAATCCTCAAGGAAATTAGAGGGATGAGAACGGACATGGGAGCGAAGTTGGCCGACCTCACCTCCAAAGTTTCTACCCTCGAGGACCGAATGGAGGGGGTTGAAAACAACCAGGTATCTACCGCCCTTCTGGAAATACAAATGGAGGCAAGGTTTAGAGAAATACAGCAACGAGAGGGGGAACTTTGTCACAAAGTGGACGATATGGAGAACCGCGAACGGAGAAGCAACATCCGGATCTTCGGCCTGGCAGAGTGGGAGGGGGAGACCCAGACAAGCTTAGAGGGCAAGGTGCAAGATATCGTCAGGATTGTCCTAGGTACCAACTCTGGGGCGATGGTCCTGATCGACAGAGTCCATCGGGCTGGCGGGGCAGAAGGGGTCCGCGCTCGGTCCTCGCCAAATTTCACTACTACAGAGATAAATCACGGATACTTGAGAGGGCGAAGACCCTGAGAGACATACAATACAGTAACTCCAAGGTGGCGATCTACCAGGACCTGTCTACCCTCACGCTACAGATGAGGAAAAAATGTGCGACGATCACCAGGTGGCTACAGGAAAAGGGGGTCCGATACCGCTGGGGACATCCGTTCTATCTGGCATTCGAATGGCAGGGGGAGCGCCACCACCTCGTGACCGAAGATGACATCCAAAGAGCCATGGACGAGCTAGTCGGGGATCCCCCGGGATCATCTAGATATTGGAGTGGGACTGACAGGGACCCGACTCAAGCTCCCCAGGGCCCTGATTTGACTCAAGGGAAACACAAGGTGAAGGGTACACAGAAGTTCCAGAAAATGAGACACCCGCTGGCAGGCCGTGGTGAGCCCTCATGATTACAATCGAAAAGCCACGATGTTACTCTCTGTAACACACTTGTTTACACAACCCTCAGTGAATTCCCCAAGTTGGGGGGAACCACATGTTGTTTGTTGGGTTTGCCACGGTTGGCGAGGTATCTGTTTAATTGATGTGACATAAGGTTTGGAGCCTGCCGGGCGGGAGGCTCGGGGGGGGGGTGCTGTGATTCAGGATGTGCTTGCACCCGCCTTGTATAGTTGGGGAAACTCCCTCCGATTCATGGTGAAAGTTCAGGTGGCAAAACGTCCACAAGGGTCGTGATGTACTACATACTTTGGCATAAGGAGGGAAACACTGGAGTGGAGCTCCGCCTTGGGATCCTGATCTTAACCGTAATTGAGAACAGCTTTTGAATAAGGGTGGGGAGGGAATGTTCCACATCAGTTCCCCCGGGGCCACGGTTGTAACCATGGTGGTTTGTCATCTAACTCCCGACGTGTGTTGGGTGACAGAGACGAACGCCTTACAGAATGGGTAAAGGAAACAGGGGACAAGGGTTAGGGAGGGGCAGGGACGAGGGTAAACGGGACGCCACGCCATGGAACTATGGGTTAAGTAAGGAAAAGGTACAGGGGGACCAAACCGCAATTTTTCAGGGCAAAGGTAGTTATGATCATGGTTGAAGGTCAGGTTGGCACGCTCAATGTGAAGGGCCTCAACTCTCAGAACAAGCGTTCTCTCACAGGCAATATGTTCCAAAAACAAAAACTATCAGTCATCTTCTTGCAAGAAACACACTATAGGAGAGGTGCGGAATCGGCGATAAAGAGAAAGGAGATAGGAAGGAACTTTTGGGCCTCGCATAAGTCCTCCAGGAAGGAGAGAGTAGGCATTCTGCTCGGAAAATCAATGCTGAGATAAAAAGGGGCTTTGGGGGAAGACCTTTGGGGATCAAGGGACTGTCCCAGGGCGTTTGAGTCACACTAGCCACTCTGTATGCACCCAATGTTGGCCAAATTGGATTCATCCATAGGGTATTTAAAGTTATGGACGAATGGGCAGAAGGTGCAAAGATCCTGGGGGGAGACTTTAACCTCATCACAGACGCCCGGCTAGATTGGTGGTCCGCTAAAGTGGTAGGGCCGAAGGCACCCACTAAGGTAACCGTACCATTAGGGACCTCTTGCAAGAATACTATTGGGTGGATATATGGCAGAAATGTTGGCAAACACCTGGGGGGTATACATTCTTCTCCCCTCCACACCAAACATATACCAGAATTGACCTTCTACTGGTGTCAGAGGAAGGGGGGGGGGCGGATTGGAAATCCCACGGTCGAATCTGTGACCTGGTTGGATCACAAACTTCTTGTTATGGACTGGCGCCTACAGGGCGCCCCAAAGTCATATAGATGGCGCTGTAACGACACCCTCTCGAGAGATCAGGTTTTCAAAGAATTCTTACGAAAAGAAATAGAAACCTTCTTTGTAACAAATGACACAGGGGGGTCCCAATGGCCACAGTTTGGGAGGCTGCAAAGGCAACCTTCTTGCAGAAGGTTTGAGGAGGAAGCGGGAGAGGGCACTTATAGAATCCAACCTCTGCGAAGACCCAAGGGCGATGAGGGCACAGCTTCTTAAGGGCAATGTAGACCGTGAAAACCTCCTGGGTGAAATGAGGGAGAAAAGACAAGTCCTACACACAGTCCTAATCAGAGAGGTGGTCAAATAAATGACATATACAAAACAGAGATACTACGAGAAGGGAGATAGGGCTGGGACACTACTGGCAAACAGGCTGAGGGGAAACAGAGCCGGCAGACGGGTGAAAGGCATCAGAGATGGGGCAGGTAACATCCAAACAAAAACCACACAGGTAGCTGAGTCATTTGCAGAGTTTTACGAAGTACTGTATAGTAAGCAGGAGGAGATCCAGAGATACCTCGAGGCCCACCCCCTCCCCAAACCCACAGAACTGGAAAGATGGGCAGTTGAAAAGAAAATATCGGAGGAAGAGGTCGAGGGGGCCATCAAACAGTTAAAGGTGGGTAAGACTCCGGGGGGGAATGGATACACAACTGACTTCTTCAAACAATATCAATCGGGGCTCATACAACTACTGACTAAGCTGTTCAACCAAATTAAGACCCGGAAACCATCCCACCGACATTCCTGCAGGCTATGATCACAGTAATACCCAAGCCTGGCAAGGACCCGGCGGAATGTGGCTCCTATCGACCCATCTCGTTCTTGAACACAGATGAAATGATCTTTACAGGGATCTTGGCGACGCATCTTGTAAAATGTCTCCCCGACTGATCCATCCAGACCAAGTCGGCTTCGTACTAAATAGGCAGGGGGCTGACAGTATGCGTAAAACCTTACATGTGTTAAGTGCAAAAGGGGTCAGAGCAGAGGGTGCCCTTCTCCTATCCCTAGACGCGGAGAAGGCATTTGATAGGGTGAGCTGGGCATTTATGGAGGGTATCTTGTCATCTCTGGGGGTGGGGCCCAAGTGGCGAGGATGGATGGCCGCCCTTTATTCCAGCCCTTCAGAAAGGGTGGTGGTAAATGTCATGGAATCGGAACCCCTTCCATTGGAAAGAGGCACGAGGCAGGGGTGTCCACTGTCCCCCCTTATATACGCACTGGTAATGGAACCCTGGGTTATAGCAATTAGGGGGAACAACAAAATCCAAAGCATCAAAATGGGGGACACCAACTGTAAGATAAGTCTATTTGCTGATGATGTGTTGTTATATCTCTCCAACCCATCCCAATCAGTCCCCGAGGTACTGAGTAGCCTGGAACGATATGGGTCCTTCGCAGGCTACAAGGTTAATCTAGGAAAGTCAGTTGCGTTTATAGCGTGTCAGCTTGAGAAGGGAGAGAGGCGATACGTTGAGGACCTCCCGTTCTGTAAGCGGCGGAGGGACTCTGCCACCTGGGAATTCAGATACCACCATACCTGGCAGACCTCTTCAAGGTAAATTACCCCCCCTGTGGCTGGCACTCAAGCGAGATCTAGAGCGATGGACGAAGTCGGGCGTCTCCTGGATGGCACGCCTCAACTCCATTAAAATGGTTATCCTCCCAAAGTTCCTGTATTTGTTCCTGATGCTCCCGACCCAGATACCGAAAAAGTTCTTTCAAGAGGTTAAGCAGGCCCTTCTCCGCTATCTCTGGGCGGGAAAATCCCATAGAATCGCCTATGAAACATTGACAAGGCCCAAAGATGAGGGGGGAGTTAATTTTCCAGACTTAGAGACCTACTATAAAGCATCACAATGGCGAGTCCTGGTCAACCATCTAGCGACTGGCCCAAAGAAACAGTGGGTAGGATTGGATAACGTACTCTTCTCCCCGGTTACACTGGATGAGTGGATGTGGGTCCCCATGACACATATCCCGAGGAGAATTTTGAATCATCCGGTCCTGTGGGTTGTGTGGTCTATACGGAAAGAGGGGGGTTATCTTAGATGGCTCACGACATGGCCCTCGTCCCTAAGCTGCATTTGGGCCCCTTCACTCAGGGAGGGAATTGACAAGCCATTAGCCTTCCAACAGTGGTATGAGGCAGGTCTTAGTAGGGCGGGGCAGCTCTGGGTTGATGTAGAGTTCATGTCCCTAGGAGACCTGAAGGATGCCCTGGGCCTTCCCGGCCTCTCTCCCTTCCGATATTTACAGCTCAAGGGAGCCCTTACCGAAAGCAGATGGGGAGATACTTTCAGGAGAGACCTAACGGATTTTGAGAAATTCCTAAATACGTATAAAGGGACAAAAGGTGTAATATCGCGGCTTTACGGTCACTTACTGTGCTCTGCCCCACGACATTCCCCATCTGCTCAGGTACAATGGGGGAGGGACCTGAATACCCCCATCACCGACAGGAGGAGATGGACTAAGATCTGTAGACAAGCCAACCTCTCCACAGCTGCGCCCCAATACCGCCACCAAGCCTTGAAATTAATCCATAGGTGGCATTACCCCCCACAGAGGATAGCCAGGATGAGAAGGGGCTATGACCCTCACTGTTGGAAGTGTCACACTGAAAAGTGGGACTATGTGCATATGTGGTGGAAGTGTCATGTGGCGCAAACCTATTGGAGTGAGGTGCTGTCTTGGATAAAAGAGGTTGATGGGATGGAAAGAACCTTATCCCCCTGGATGATGTTTGGTATTGAGGTGGAGGGAGGTCCAAGGGTGAAGCACGATCACATGTGCAGGTCATGCTAGTCGCCGCCAGATTCTGTTGGGCCCAAAAGTGGAAGTCACCCACCCTCCCGGGGAAAGAGAGTGGGTCTCCAAAATACGGGCCATATACGACATGGAATTCTTGACCCACCTGATCGATGAATCTAAAACTAATATTGACAGCCTATGGCTTCCCTTCTTTGACAAATACGGGAGAGCAGCCTGAGGGACATAAACAATGTGAGACACGCTGCAGGACCTTGCCACGACCCCTGGGGCATCCCTTCCATCTGATTGAGGGGGCCAAAAGATATAGAGGACCTCTTTCCTGGGCTGGGGGGCTCTGCGTTTTGAGCGTTTATATGTTATCTACCCTTTGCACGTAATGTGTCATAAACTCTTGTGTAGGTCCCTGCCGACATTATTGTTATCTAGAACTCCTAGGCGTGAATGAGGGAGGGTTAGGGAGGGTGATACGGAGGGGTGGGGGGATGGGAAAGGTTGTGATTGACTTTGTATGTATTCCATTGGTTGTAATGCTGTTTTTCCTTTTATGTTGCGACCTTAAAAACTTTAATAAAACTGAATTTTCAAAAAAAATAAAGTTTTAAGAGACAAAACATATTCAATTGTTTGTCAAACAACAAATGATTGTACATTGAACAGACAGATTAAATGAAAAGCACTAATAGAGGTGAAAATTCCCTCTACAGTGCAACACATAGTACACATTTAAACAGTACAAATTTATGATCAGAGAACAATTCTAATATTCAATTATCTCATCCAAAACAAAGATCATTATACTCACAGTCAAACCAATTCATACTCATTCATCCCAACATATTTCATTCCTCACACTCTATTCACACCATTACAACAGGGAAATTCATCATGTGAACCCTGTCTGTTCTTTCTAAACAGCATACAAGATTGAAGGGCCACAGAAAAACGTCTTTTCTTGTTAGCAGCCAGAGGACCGATCCTGGCCGTGGAATGGTCCAATATAGAGTCTTACAATCTCAAAACAGCATATCAATTGCTGTGCACGAAGAGGACAATAGAAATCCTTGCCTGAAAAAGAAATGGAACATAGGTATAAATGAACCTTACGTCCACGATATTGATTAGTCTATCCAAACTAGCTAATCTATGGAGAGAGTGAGCAGTGAAAGAATGACACCACAACTGTCTTAATTTTAGAAAGCACAAGCTGATGTGGGACAACAACATCAATTGTTATTGCACTTTCTACATACTGGTCAGTAAGTTAGTTACTCATTGGTACAGGGTGCTGTCAATATATGTCCAGAAAATCAACTGTAGTAGGGCTGAATAAGTCTAGAACATATGTAGGAGAGCAAAACCAACAGTGGAAAGGTAACTATCACTGATAGGTTTTCGGTCTCTCAATAGAACCAACTTTATCTGGTAGATGACACTGTTGGTAATTGTGTGATTCAAGCAGTGAGGTATGGGCCAAAGGCATGGAAACAGTCAGAGGTCTGATAATGACACTGCAGATACAGAACCCTAATGGGTTTAGTAATAGTGTGTTACTGGAAATGCCAGACAAACAAACCGTGTTGATTAATGCTCACCCAGTATATATACTTGATAGTCAAATATGGTCTCAAGCGGAAAGCAGAGAAAGGGATGATGATGTAGCCAGTAATCATAAGGCTTGAAGATTAGGCTGTCATCGCTGCACCAAACACGAGTTCTGAGTAGGAAGAGGGAGAAAAAGACAGTAAGAGCAATGGAGTGAAGGCATACTTGTTTTAGTGTCTCATGCACTAAGGTCATGAACCTATATTCACCTGAGTGTCCCGCAAAACAGTATAAACCTTTGTGCAGCATCACATGTAACCAGGTTGCTCAAATAGTGAGCCGTACGCTTCCACTCGGTTTCTTCAGGGAAAACAGAGATAACAAAGGTGAGCAGGACATGGCCATGTGAGTAAATTGGCAAAAAGTACAGGAACGTAACGTGAATCACCTGTGCAATGGATAGCCTTTAAAGGCAGTGTCAATGGTGGTTACTTTATGCTCAAGTCAGGCGGAGGTCTTGTGGTGTGCTAAAGGCTCAATGTTTGGTGCACCAATTAGAAAGCCCATAAGCGGATTCCCGCCAAGTGTGGCTTTGTGGGAAATGGAGTCCAAAAAATGCCTAAAAGTAATACATACGGTAAATGGAGATGTACATACGGTAAATGAAGATGTTATAAAACGAGCATGTCCAGTTTGGCGTGGTGCAACGTTAAAAGAGCTTGTCAATGAACAGAAGCGTCTTACCAAAAAAAAATGAAGAATTAACACGAAAGCTCTGCTTAGTCGTGGCGTCAGTTTCAATCTGCGCAGTGATCTTGGAACGCCGTCCTCTCTCCCTCACATCAAGCGGTATATGCTGGGGGAGGAGTATTACGACTCAATTTGGACCTTTGTGGTGGATGTCCATGGGGTCACGTGGGTAAGTTAAGTGTCATGGGGGAGTGGCCTGCATATTTCAAACTGAGTTTGTGACAGGGATTGCCATTCTTGCTAGTTGCCCGTGTCATACCCCTATTGCTAAATAAAACCGTCCCGAACTACTAGTTACGAGTATGGTTACGAAAAGCAAATATGGAGATCAACAATAAAGTGTCAGATTGAAGAACCAGTGGTGTGTGACTGAAAAAAACATGTCTGGCTGTAAGCTGAGTAATGTTTAATCTCAGACTTGGAGGCAGGACTGTCGAGATGGTCAGGCTCATACTGAGCAGGACCACTAGTCAGCCGGGAAGGTCCCTAGGCTCATTGTAAATGGAATATGTGGGTGTAGGAATGTCTGATTACCAGTGGTCTCGACCCTTAATAGATACGACTAATGACCTTTAATAATACTACAAGTATCTATGGCCCTGATGGCAAGCGGATGAAAAATTAAGGGAACACTGGGTTCAAACTAACCAGCCCAGGTTCTCATTCAGCCCATTGGTCATGGGGTCTTAGTCAAATAGATGAGTTGTTGCTCTTTTTTGAGTAATGTTCTTTTATCACGGTTGTTGTCCGAACTGGGTACAAGTTTCCATATCACTGTCCACAGCAAATCGTCTGGGTTGTGTACAGGCTCTATCCAGTGGTCTACTCGAGGGGCATTCATGGGTAGTGACCGGTCAATTTCGGCATACCCCACTGTTCAGGAAGCGTTGTTTCTTTTGTAGGAGTCATAATGATATTGTTTCTGGTGATGTGTTCTTTTAAGTTACTGCTCCTTTTGAATGCCAAAATAGGCCTTTCTAGTGGTTTAGTCCCTTTTGCCAGGATATTCCAATGTTTAACCACGATTTTCTTGATTGAGTTGGAAAGATGGCTGTAGGTATTAATGAAGACAAGTTTATCGTCTTTTTCAGAGGATCGTTCTCTATACACCATTAGGGATTCTCTATTGTTGTTGCTAGCCCTCTTGAGTGCTGTCTTCGTGAGTTCCTGTGGATAGCCTCTTTGATGTAGTTGTTTGCTCATTGTTGCCGCTTCTTTCTTAAAGTAAGTGCTATTATTTTTCAGGTGTAAAAACTGCCCAAATTTGGGATTGTCCCTCACATGTCGCGGATGGAAGCTTGTGTAATGTAGGAGAGAATTCTTATCAGTAATTTTGTGATGAGGTTTGACGAAAAGGGTTTTCTTCAATGCTACAGTTGTTATGGTTATATCAGGGAAATGAAGTTCCATTTTACTACTGGTGTTTGTGAATTGTATGTTGAGCCATTGGCAAAACTTATCAAGGTCTGTTGTGTTGCCCTTCCAAATGACGGAAATATCATCTATGTATCTCCTCCATGTTCTTGTATTACTCGAGAAAGGGTTCTGGTTGGTGAGAATTCTGTTAACTTCAAATAGCTCCATGTAAAGGTTGGCAACACTAGGTGCCAATGTTGTGCCCATTGCAGTGCCTTGTATTTGCTTAAATTTTTTCCTTTAAAGTGGAAGTAGCACTCAGTCAATGACACCTCTGCACACCAGAGGACAAATAACATAGGAGTTGTCGAAGTGGAATATTCACAAAGGAGTCTTTCTTCGGTATCCAGGCATTGCATTGAATCTATGGTATTGAATGCAGATGCTTCGAAAAATAATGCATTGAAAAAATGCATTTTTTGTAGGCAAAGTATTTTTTTACTATAATGGGTTTTAAGTGGTAAAAAACCAAGGGTTGGCGGGATCCCCCACATAAAATTTTTTTTAAAATGAATTTTTTCGATGCTTTTTTTCAAAGCTTTTGCATTTGAAGCTTTTACATTGGATACAATCACTAGGAACCCTTTCTGCAAGCATCTCCAGGGTGGCTCTTTGTGGGACACTCATAGAATGCTACCACATCAAGTCCTAACAAGATCTCAGTATCAGGATCAAAATCTAGACCCTCAACTTCCTGGATGATCTGTGTCATGTCCTGTACATAGGAGTACATTTTGTGTACCAAAGGTTGTAGAAAAAGATCTAAAAAACGTAACAGGGGTTCCAAAACAGAATTTACCCCAGAGACGGTTGGTCTACCTGGTGGTTTCTCCAACATTTATGTATTTTGGGTACAGTGTAGAATTGTGGAATCTGTGGTTTGTCAGCACATAAGAAATCCGCTTCTTTCAGAGATATCCAGCCTCGCTGCTTAGCTTTCAGGAATTTGGAAAGAATCAGTTCTTGTAATCTTGGTGTGGGGTCACTTGTCAATGGTTCATAACAATCTAAGTCTAGCAGTTGTCTATTAAATTCTGTAATGTAAGCTTCCCTATCTTGTAGAACGATCGCACATCCTTTGTCCACCTTCTGGATAATTATGGTTTTGTTAGTAAGTAAGTTGTTCATTGCCACCTTTTCACGATTGCTGGTATTGTGAAAAAAGGATCTGTCCCTTGTTGTTTTCTCCAAAACTGCTATGTCGTGCAGCACCCTGTTCTCTTCTGCAGTCCTTTCTTATGTAGGTTCACAGAACACAGAACAATTCACAGAGCAATTATTTTTTATGGAGACCAGAATCTGTGTCTTTGTCGTCCATTTCTTTATCTTGGAAAAATTGTTTCAGGTGTACCTTCCTCATGAATTTGAAAAATTCTTGTCAGAACTGGAATTCGTTGTGTTGATTCGAGGGTATAAAACCCATTCCTTTTTCAAGTATTTGTATTTCATCTTTGGTAGGTGAATAAGTAGAAAGGTTTACCATAAGGTTTGCATGCATCTGGTGATTTGTGGCTCTAGGTCCCAGGCTTCTGGGCCCTGTTCTAAAAAAGGATTGACAGAGATTAAAAGCGTCACTATTAGATCCTGAGTTGCCATAGTTGCTACCATCACTAGAGCTAAATGATATATTGCGAAAGGTCACTCTCTTTTTCTTAGCTTCTGACACGCCATTCTGTGGATCATCAGGTTTATAATACTCCTGAGTGTAGCGGAAAGCTTTCTCATGGGTAAAGTTCTGCAAATCTTTGTTCATTCGTCTAATCCGATCTCTTAGGGTGTCTTCTTTGAAGGTGGTAATTTCAAGAAGTAATGTATCAACTTGTTTTTTATACAGATTCAATGAGATAGCTTTCTTTATCTCCTATTCGAGAGTTTTGATATCTACTAATATTTTCTCTGTCATTTCAATGGCTGTGTCGATAATTAGTATAATCCAGTCTCTTCCGCATTTATTTGCCACATAGCTCCATTGGAGCACAAAGTTCTTGTTGTCTAAAAAAAAGTCTGGGCTCATTGCGCACAACTAGACCATGGGGTAGTGTGCCTTTTCTTAAATATGCAAGCATTATTGAGCCATGCAATTCGGTCCGTATAAGTCTTTTTATCAATTGGGTTAGTGCATCCCAATTTGTAATATTAGTTGTGGTCACAGTTGAACCACCTAGTATGGATGGCTTTTGGAGCAGCTCGGTAACATATTTGTTGTTATAGCTCCTGCATCTCTAGATTGCCATCTTGATACTAGCAGGTTCTGTGTTTACTAAGCACCAATGCCTTTCTAAATGTGGCTGCAAAACACTTCACGGCCAGTAGTAGAGCAAGTGTGTGTCCTGTATAAGGTTGACCCCTCTTGGGGTTGAATTACCTCATGGTCACACAGACCGTACTGGAAACTAACAACACTAACAGAGGTGTGAGGGAACAATATGGTATTATCCTGCTCTACAAGCATCAACCCTCAAAGATAGGTAATGAACCGGACAAGCTTTCGCTGCATGGACTGTAATACACAGCCACAGGCCCTTCGAAGGAACAAGAGTTGACCATACAGACACCTGTTAAAACCACAAGGGAACCCCAACCGGGCCTTTACACCAGAGTGTAAACTTGCCTTGATACAGTATTATCTGATCAGAAGCCACACAACCTAAATTCTTCAGCACATCATACTAGTAACTGCCTACATGAAATTGTGCTTTCCAATAATGGGGAGCAATATTTCCCTCTGTGGATCAAATTGTCACTTGATCAGACCTCCTATAATGGTTCACGCACCCAGGCAAACGTCATCGTACATTTCCTTTGTTGTGTTCCAATAAAAACTGTGTTCTGTGTCCATCTATTTGACTCTTGCCTTCAACCTCTTGCCCTGTCTGCTCATCTTCTTTGCTGTTTCTTTTTCAATGCATAAACCACAGTCTGGCTTTTACCCTGTGTGTGGTCAAAATTCACCACCGCCGGGACAAAGCTCAGCACTTAAAGACTACTAAAGTGTTGGTGTGAGCTTTAGAAAAGACCCTTGACATAACCTACAATATGAAGCATTGCCAGTCTTAGGGATGGGACTTTCCCAAAAGACTTATTATAATACTCATAAAGAAAAATTGAAGAGTGATGGATGGAAGGATTTGAACATTGTTTAATGGATTTTACGGAATGGCAACACATCACTGCATGGCTCTTAGGACTTTGCATCTTGCTCCAGATACTAGCAATGCCTCGATCTCACTTGGAAGGTTTGTACAGCCTTAGTTTCTCCAAAATGCATACTCAGTGAAATCACACACATTTTGTAATTCTTCAGTGAACACTGGGCACTGCCTGTAAACTATCCCACTTGATCGATCAGAGGTCCAGAAAATATTGCATAGGTACACTTTGCGAGGGAATGCAACCTATGCCGCACGACAGTCAGGTTTCTTCTTTGACTGGCCCTGGATAATTGTCCACATAAAAGGCCCATAAGAACATGTCTCAATGACTTAATTTTGCAATGACAACGAGACCAATTATTGATCTAATTATTTTTCAATTTTTGGAATGGACAGTATTGAACCGGCTTTGCCAGATGCCTTAAACTGTGGGCCGTTGTGTGTCGTTAACATAAAAAAGAATTGAGACGTTTTCCTCTTCATATAAAATGGTAGTCATGACTAGTGATATCAATGATAATTTATACTTAAAAAGTGGTTTCTTTGATCTATCGCCTTGTCTTTCCGATTGATGACATGGTACACAAAATGATGTTATCTGGATAAAATAAAAATGTAGTATTGATCTTCACTCATTTTGAAAAATGTTTCAATACAAATGAAAAGAACGTTTTGCCCTAAAGAAGGTTGGAATGCATAAACGACTGGATATTCGCATTAGGAAAAAACTTGGTTAGCATGTGTATGTTACATAATTGCTTGTGTGCATCCAATAGTTAAACCAATAATTAACTAAAATGGATATATGTGTTTTAATTGGATTTTTAGTTATCACTATGAAAATGAGTGTGAATTCATGCAGAGACAGGAGTAACCACAACAGTCTATGTATGGTATACAGATCACATTTTACTTTTATGTTTTTGTGATTTTTTGCCTAACATTGCTACTTCTGTATATAGTACGTGAATCATTTTCATTATGACTGTATTTGTGTTTGATAGTGCTTAGTGAATGTTTATTCTGTGGTTTGGTTTTTTTTAACAAGGAAACTCACAAATACAATTGTTGTATTTTTCTAAACATTAACTGCATTGGCCAGATGTAGTGAGAAATCCTATGTATAGAGAAACATTATAGACAAGATATATTTATATAAGTGCAATAATGTAATTTGTAATCATGACCCTTTGGGAGCTTGTTCCTTGCCAATATATAATAACATAGATTTAATTTTATTTCAAAAAAGCAATAAGTAGGCTTTTCAATAGCTGTCTCTTGGACCGTTGCCCCAAATCTTGCCCTACTTAAGGTAATATTGCCCATTCCTGTTTTTGTGTTAACTTGTTTGATATGATATGATATGGTATTTATAATGCGCCTATACACAAGTGTTTAAGGGTGCAACGAGGACCTTGGAATCCGGCGGTAAGGGGTTAACGGCACCAGCATCCTTAGCGGTGCCGTTAACCCCTTACCGCCGCACTCGGAATGAAGCCCAATGTATTAAAATGTGTGATGCACTATACAATGAATGTAATGCAAATTGCATTGCAAGTCAGAATTGTAATGCAAATCAGAATTCACAAACTATGTGCACCCTCATAACGCAACCATAAAAACCGCCTCTCTTTTGTTTTGCGTTAAACATGTCGGCTGTGACTCCTCCTAAAATCTCCAGACCTCATCCCAGCTGCATTCACACAGAACTAAATATAATTCATGTCGACAATGTTTACACTTGTGCATTGTTTTATTTCCTACTGTCTGAAATTTAGTTGGTTCTCTTGCCTCAGCTGCCAAAAAGCTGACCCTCGATGTGCATGAGTCCTAAAACAAAGCACTGCCAATGCAGTGCCAATGCTCAGTCCTCTCTTCCCTAACAACAGACAACACATCCATTACACGCACCATGAAGTAGACGCAGATGTGCCTCGCCTTGTCTTCAATAAACACAAACATGCCCAGGTTTAGGTAAGTCCTGTCTTTGCACATTCTAAAACTGCAGGTCTACTCTCTTCTTGAGCTCAAAGAAAAACAAACCGCCTCTTCGCTTCGAGGCGAGCACACGAAACAATGTGGCCATTAGCAGACATAAAGGCTAAGTCCCCAAAAATGACCTCTTAAACAGGGCAGGGCACTTTAACCCCTTGTTGGCGCGCGGTAATGGGGTGTGTGGCCCGCAGAAACGTAGTTTCAGGCCGGCATTTACACTTGGCTGTTTAAGTGCGCTTACATCATTTTCTACTATAGGCAAATAACTTTACTGAAGCAAAACGAAGGGAAGTAAAATCCCGTGAAACCGCAAGCAGATGTAGAGCATTGCGTTTCCCTGCAGAAGAATGTGTCAACAGGCCTCGGAGGCTGAGACTGTCCCATTTGCGCACAGCCCTACGGTGCGTAATGAGGAGCTGCAGGGCTTTCAATTATCCAGCACAGCCTGGCTCTGCTCGGTGACTGACAGCTCGTTAGGCTGGTGTCATACTCCTCGGCAGTGGAATGTAAGCTCTTGGATGTAAATCAAATCAAGGTGTCTCTGCCATTTAACTGGGGGGTGAGGGGGGCTTGGTCTGTCATAGTCTCTAGACAAAAACAAAACACATTTATCATACAGCTTTACACCACTACCTGACTTACAGGATGGGCAGTGTTCACGCGCAACTCTCGTGAGAAACTCTGCCACATATTCACTTATTCACTGCATGTCATCAAATACAAAAGAATAATACCTGTACGCGATTGATCGGTGTGAAATACTGGCCATCGGCGCACCTTTGATGAGCACGGTGTGAGGGGTGTTGCTTAAACATGAGGTGGTCTGCATTAGGGTGGATTCTAGAAAGCTGTGCGCTAAATCCCTCAGCAAATAGACGCAGAAGACAATTGGTGTCAGTTTTGACGGTGTGTTAAACATTGTGGCAGCTCCCGGTTCCCACTGAGCTTTTTACTCAAAGCATGAAAATGCGACGCTTTCATCCGTCTAGCAACCGCCAACGGAAAATCTATCAATTAGGCCGATTCCATGCTTCACTGTCCCCTTTGTGTCTTTCCAAAGCAGAAAGACACACTAACATTGGAATCTGAATTATACAACCTAGTATATCTTTCATGTTTACGACTTTTCTACACAGGATTGGTTTCAGAGTAGGAGGAGCCTTGTCTGCAGGTTGTATTGTTTCCAGAGGCACGCCAGGATTGTCTAACACGTGGGCCCTGAAGCTAATGTAGTTGGGCCCACGTCAGTGACATTAACATCTGTGAATGCCCACACAGCACTGCTGTGGGGGCCTTTATATATTTTGGTTGGACCTTGCCTGCTCAGTGTTGTGATGCTCCGGTCACATCCGGCACCCCCTGTGAACTCCCTGCCGCACACAGTGTCACACACACGCAGGTGTGTATGGTTCGGGCTCCCCGGCCGCGACAGAGCGACCGGGAACGCCCCTTTTATTTACACTGCACGCAGCGGAGTGCAACGTCACCCCACTGCATGCACACCCCTTTAAAGGGACAGCACCACACTCCTCCTTTTTCATAACAAATGAATAAAGAAGGTCAAATACACACACGGCATAACAACACACTGCACACAAATAAACTACCCCTTTAATCACAACCACCCCAGTCCCATGAGTCACTTCAGTCCATGGGCTGGTCCCACCAGTTCAGGGGTCCAAAACATAGTCACTCAGGTGGGCAGGCCTCCCCTCCTGACCCTCTGGGGATACCTCCTGCCTGCCTTCCGGATCGGGCCCTCCTCCCCTGAGCTCCCCCGAGCTGGGGGGCTTGGCGGATGGGCCAAGACACCGCCCTCGTCTGGCACATCATTCACGACCCTTCTCTGCAACACCTCTGACCTGGCTTCCCCAACTTTCTTGA
This sequence comes from Ambystoma mexicanum, assembly GCF_040938575.1. Classification (NCBI taxonomy): domain Eukaryota; kingdom Metazoa; phylum Chordata; class Amphibia; order Caudata; family Ambystomatidae; genus Ambystoma; species Ambystoma mexicanum. Next base: position 1,176,170,364 of record NC_090925.1, read on the forward strand.
AGAAGCTGGCGTTGCGGGTGACAGAGGCAGTCCCATCTCTCTTACCATGGAAGCGTGCACTGCCACCACATCCAACGGACCAGGCTGTCAAGGACAACTTTCCCTGCTGAGGCCTGTGGATGTCTGTTCTTTACGAGTACTTCATCCCCAGGGACGAAGTGCTGGGGGCGGAGTCCTTTTCTGATATTTTCTTGCTCCATTTTGATTCTCCTCTCCCTTTCCACCTGCTCATTGTCGATGACCGCCGGCTCTCTCACCCACCTCCGGGATAAAGCCCCTGGGACACCGCCTGAACATTGCTTAAGCCGGGGCCACACCGGTGGATGTGTGTGAGGTGGCCCGGTATTCCCGTAGGAACTGGTATAGAGCCCTCTGCAGGCTGTGTCCCTGGCCATGAGCGAAGCAGAAGACTTTGTTCTGTGTTCTCATAAAACGCTCCGCTTCACCATTCGCTCAAGGCCACATAGGAGTGACTTTACAGTGATGGACGCCATACTCCTCCATCAGCTGGGCGAAACTATCCCTTTGGAAGGGTGGTGTAACGCTCACCTGGCTCCCATGGAGGTGCTGGTCTGGTCTGGGTTGCTGTGGCCTCTTCAAGCGTGATGCGCAGAATTCGGACCACCGTTTGAACAGGACCCCCAAATCTTGCTTGTCTGGCCCGTAGGAATATCCTTCTGCAGATGAGAAAGGGGATTAACTGTCTGCTGAATAGTGTGCTTGCTCCCCCCTTTCCCCCTTCGTTCTTCTCTGACTTCCTCCAAAACCCCCGGTTTAAGCTCACTTTATGGTTTGGAAGGATGAACTCTCCATCCTGCTTCTGGTGCAGGGGCGCGCGTTCGTCCAGTTACTTCACTGGTTTTCAGAATGGCGCTGGCAAATCCACTTGACTTTTCTGAGCGATACGCCGTAAGTATGAAGATGCAAAAGTTCAAGTGTGAGCCTCCTTTTATGTTGTTTTTTCCTAACCTGTGATCTGTCCTTTATTTCAGGTGCAGAACGAAGGCGATGCGTTGAGGGGTTAAATTGCCGGTGGTAAAATCAGGTGAGTTAGTGCTGAGGGCGACCCCTCTAAATGTCTTTATAATTCCCCAGTAATGTCTTTTGTCCTTTCCCCTTAGGGGCCGGGGTGCGGTACCTGCCAAAGATGCGGCGCCGACCCGAGATGTTGAATGGTTCACCAAGAAAGTAATATGGCTGAAAATTCGGCTTTCCTCTTGTGTTCCCTTGCTCACCTTTTGTCTCTTCTTCTCTCCCCTAGGTGCAGGGATGTGGCGACCGGTGCTGAGAGCCGCGATGGAGCCGGGCGGCGTCTCGGGATCAGGTGAGTGAAGCGCGGCGCTGCAGCGAGCAACGCAGTGCTTTTAAATGGAAGTCTTCCTTCAGGAATGCTGGCGTGAAGATTCCGGATGCAGGTAAGAAGGTTGAATAAGTTCTTGGTTTTCACCTTTCTCTTCTCTTCTTTCCTTAGAGGTGTTCCAGGTTCGAGGCGGGCGTGGCTGGAGTCCAGGTGCAGGAGCTGACACGGTGAGCGTTCAGCTGCTGGGATGCAGAACAACGCGAAGCACGTGTGGCTGTCCGGGCGTGGTTTAAATAGCCTTGGAAGAAGTTCCAGGTGAGTATTCTTCCACAGCCCCACCCAAGTAACAAAATAGTTCCTTCAGAAAAATAGTCCCTCCTAAGCCTCATTTGGCTTGGTTCTTCATGCAGCATGCTCTGCATCAGGTGAGTATGCAGCATGGTCTGCTTCAGGTAAGTGCACCAAACACTTCCCCTTATAAGCCTGGCACCTATGGCGCCAGGACTGATGTCCAACATGAGCCTGGCGCCAACGGCGCCAGGACAGAGTCCAAAGAGCCCCTATAAAGGGCCGCTGGGCTTTTACCGGGGGGTAATGCCTGCTCCCGGGGGTGCTGGGCCTGGCCTGGTGCTCCGGGGGTAGGCATCATGACAGCACTACCCCCCAAGGCCCCTCCCAAGGTCGTTCCCTCAGGAGGTTTCGGTTTGTTCGGGAAATTCCGATGGAACCTTTTTACTAACCGAAGTGCATGTACGTGGTCGCTGGGTTCTCAAGATCTTTCCCGAGGCCCGTACCCCTTCCAATCAATTAGATAGAAAAGTTTTGATTTCGAGATCTTAGAGTCCAAAATGTTCTTCACCTCGAATTCAGGCTCCCCATCTATCTGGATTGGTTCTGGTGGCTTTATTAATCTGGTTCCTGGTTGCACTGGTTTCAAAAGCGACACATGAAAAACGGGGTGAATCCGCATGTTAGCTGGTAGATCTAGCTTGACTGCCACTGGGTTAATCATAGCTTTGATCGAGTAAGGGCCTAAATACCTTGGATTAAAAGTCTGAGGTCCCTTGAGCGATAAGTGTTTGGTAGCCAACCATACTTGATCCCCTATTTGGTATGGAGGCGCCTCCTTTCGATGCAGATCCGCATTCTTTTTGTATTTCCCTTTCGCATGTTGTAAGTGTGCAGTAGCATCCTTGAAGGCTTGAGTAATCGTAGAATGCAAATGGTCCACTGCGGGCATTTCGAGGCTCAAAGGTGAGTCCAAGTCTGAAGTACGAGGGTGATGTCCATATAGGGTATAAAAGGGGCTCTGACCAGTTCCAGAGTGTATCGAGTTATTGTATGCATATTCAGCCACCCATAAAATATCCTTCCAATTACCCTCCGATTGGTGCAACATACATCATAGATATTGTTCAAGGGTCTGGTTCGTTCTCTCCGTCTGACCATCGGTCTGTGGGTGGTGGCTGGTTGAGAGTCTTACGTCGATTTGTGCCAGTTGACAACACTTTTTCCAAAAATGAGAAATAAACTGGCTTCCCCGATCGGAGATTAGTATGGACTGGAATCCATGCAGACGGATGATATTTTCGAGGAATTCCTTGGCAAGGACAAAAGCTGAAGGTAATCCTTTCAACGGAATAAAATGGGCCATCTTGGAAAATAAATCCACCACAACCAGAATAGTATTGTATCCATTACAAGAGTGCAGGTCCGTGATAAAATCTAGTGACAAGGTGTGCCAAGGTGCTGGTAGAATGTCTAAGGGTTGAAGAAGACCGGCGGGTTTTGTTTTTTGACCTTTGTTTTGGGCGCAAACTCCACAGAACATGACGAAAGATTTAATATCCTTTCGCCAGGACGGCCACCAGAATTGTCGTTTAATTTTTTCCTCTGTTTTGGCAATGCCAGGATATCCTTCCATCAGAGTATCGTGATGACGGGAAATAACCAGTTGTTGCAATTCCTTTTCTGGCAAAAATAAAGGTCCTTGGAAGTAAGGTAAGCCATCGTTGATTGAAAAGTCAGACCCCCTTTTGATCCAATCCTGCAAGGCTGAAGAGTCCAGGAATAGTTTTACCCATGCTTGAATGTCTTCAAGGGTTTGTAAAGTGGTTATCCCCAAGATTCTTTGTTCGGGAATTATCGGCACAGGTTATGAGTTTGTGTCCATTTCTCCCATTCCAATTCGAGATAGCGCGTCCGCTTTGCCATTTTTACAGCCGGGATGGTAAGTGATTACAAAATCGAACTCAGCAAAGACTGAAGCCCATCGGAGCTGTCGTGAAGACTGAGCCTTGGCAGTTTTTAAATATTGTAAATTTTGGTGATCAGTGATCACAGTGATGGTATGCCTGGCGCCAAGAAGATAATGCCGCCAAGCCTTAAAGGCGGACTTAATGGCTAATCATTTCTTATCAGTGATTGCATAATTTATCTCTGGCGGCGAAAACTTTCTGGACCAAAATGCTACGGGGTGCAGTTGGTTGGTTGGTTTCAGGGTCTCTCTGAGACAGGACAAGCTCCCATGGCTAAGCTGGATGTGTCGGTTTCGACGATATAAGGGAGATCAGGACGTGGGTGTTTCAAAATAGGTGCGGACGTAAATTTAGCTTTTAATTCCTGAAAGGCCTGTTCAGCTTCCTCGGTCCATTCAAAACGTTTATTCTTCTGCAAGAGTGCAGTGATGGGTTGCACCACCCGTGAAAATTCTGGGATAAACCTGCGATAAAAATTGTCAAAACCAAGCATGCTTTGGACTCCTTTCACCAAACTAGGTGATGGCCATTTGAGGATGGCATCCACTTTCCGTGAGTCCATTCGGACCCCTTTAGGTGTCAGGATGAATCCAAGAAACTCAACCTCGGTGGTATGGAAAACGCATTTTTCCAGTTTTGCAAACAGTTTGTGCTGGCGCAATTTCTCAAGGACGGCCCTGACATGTTTTCTGTGATCTGATTCCGAAGAGGAGTACACCAGAATGTCATCGATATACACGACAACACAGACATCGATGAGTTCCCGAAGGACATCGTTCATGAAGAATTGGAAGGCAGCAGGCGCGTTGCATAACCCGAAAGGCATCACCTGGTATTCGAATAGTCCATATTTCGTCGCCTTCTTTTACTCGTACCAGATGATAAGCCCCCCGGAGATCTAACTTGGTGTATATGCAAGCGTCCTTCACCTGGTCAAGGAGTTCAGGGATCAAAGGCAGAGGGCAACGATTTTTAACAGTTATCTGGTTCAATGCGCGGTAATCGATACAAGTTCTAAGGTCGCCTTCTTTTTTTGGCACGAAGAACAAAGCCGAGGATGCCGGAGACTTTGACGGGCAAATGAAACCATTGGCTAGGTATTGATCTAAATATTGTCTCAAATGCAGATTCTCCGGCTCAGTAAGGGCATAAATCCTGCTACAAGGGGGTTGTGCACCGGGCACCAGATCGATTTGGCAATCGTACGATCTGTGAGGAGGTAACGTGTTGGCCTGTTCCTTTTGGAAGACGTCCTGAAAGTCTTGATATTCCAGAGGTAGTTGCATGGAGACAGAGGTTACTGATGCTAGACTGATCTTCAGATTTTCTGGGTAGCAGGTTCGTTCACACTCCGGAAAGGTTATTCTCTTTGCTCGCCAATCAATTCGAGGATTATGTGTCTCTAACCAAGGGATTCCGAGAATAACCTGAAACTGTGGAGCCTTGATTACATCAAACACAACTGCCTCCCGATGGCCGTCCGAACCTACAAGTGTCACCTAAGCTGTGGAATGTGTTACCGGTCCCGAGGCAATTTCGGTACCATCAACTGTGGTGATGACATCTTTGCTGGTTTTAGGACGCAGAGGGAGGTTAATCCTGGAGACCAATTCACGATCCACGTAGTTTCCTATAGCCCCACTATCGATGTATGCCTTTAATGCATGCAACCGCTTAGGCTGTTCCGGATCTACGAGGACCATTGGCACAATGAAATGCGAGGTCTGAGAGTTTGTTTTCAAGCTCGGCAAGCGGACCCCTACGCTTGTCGGGCGGGGTCGTTTCCCGATACAGAGGTTTCAAGGATTTTATCAGCGGCTCCTACCACCTTCCTGGGCGGCCTTGCCGGGCAATCTCATAGAAAGTGTCCAGAGGAACCACAATAAAGACATAAGTGCATCTGCCGTCTTCTTTCACATTCCTTTTGAGTTAAAGGTCCTTTAACTCCTCCGATTTGCATTGGCTCAGAGGCTTCAGCCCCCTTGAGGTTAGCGTGGGTCTTCACTAACACACAGGTCTCAAACTTGGACCGATCTGCTTTTCTGTTTTGCAGTCTGTGATCCAATTGGACCACTAAGTCTATATATTCTGAGCATTCTTGGGGCGGATTTACAACTTGGGCCAGGACATCTTTAAGTTCTCCGCGTAGACCTCGATAAAATAACATGATTCTTTTATCCTCTGGCCACCCAGTTTCCACAATTAGTCTATTAAAGGTTGCAATGTAGGAAAGGAGGTCTTGATTGCCCTGTCGCAGAGAGAGAAGTTCGTCATCTAGAGCCTGCCCCTGGGAGTGACGAGCAAATAACCTTTCCATGCTTGCTTGAAATCCTTGAAAATCACGAAGAATCGGGTCATCTTGAGTTACCAGTGGAACTGACCAATCGGCAGCACTGCCGATGAGATATGACAATACAAAGGCTACCTTGGTCTGGTCATTAGGGAAGGCCCCAGGTCTGCACAGGAAATGCAAACGACACTGATTCATGAATACGGCGAATCGTTTGGGGTCCCCAGCAAAGCGTTCGGGTGGGGCCAGCGGCATGTGTCCAGGTAGATTAATCTGCACCGGGTTACTGGAAAGCACAGGAGCGGGGTTCCCTCCGGAACCGGGTAAAGGAGTTTGTCCAGCTTGACCTTGCAAAAGCTGTCTAGCCAGGTCATCATCACTTTCCTTTGTTACAATCACTTCCCTCCTGAGAGCATTAGTCTCTTGACGAGCGGCGTGTACTTCGGCCCGTAATTCCCCCAGTAGTTGGGCCAACTGGTCAGTCTCAGAAGTTTCCATAGCGCCTGGGTGGGAATTTGTAGGAAGGCTTCGCGTTCTGTAACGCTCACCTGGCTCCCACGGAGGTGCTGGTCTGGTCTGGGTTGCTGTGGCCTCTTCAAGCGTGATGCGCAGAATTTGGACCACCGATTGAACAGGACCCCCAAATCTTGCTTGTCTGGCCCGTAGGAATATCCTTCTGCAGATGAGAAAGGGGATTAACTGTCTGCTGAATAGTGTGCTTGCTCCCCCCTTTCCCCCTACGTTCTTCTCTGACTTCCTCCAAAACCCCCCGTTTAAGCTCACCTTATGTGTCAGGGCTGGAGTCATTGGCAGTGTTGTGGGGGGCCTGGGAGGAGTTAAGGAGGCTTTGGGTGGTGCCAGCAGCTTGTCCAGGCGTGTTCTCCATCCTTTTTTCAGGAAGAAGGCCCGAGGATGGAGAACCGCCCGGAAACTACATCTCCCAGCAGGCCGTGTGCTTCACAGACCTGCTGGGAGCAACAGGACCACACGCGCGCTACTGCGCATGCGCGAGCCGCGCCCAAGAAGCACCGCTCGCAATCCTGGTCACCGGCATGAGAGGACGTGTTCTTCCCGAGCTCCAGGAGGCATGCCTACGCGGGGCACCGCCCGCCTGCTACACCCCCGGCCCCGTGTACATGAAAAGCTAAGTACACGTTTAACCTAGAGCAAGCAGTATTATTCTGTTGGAGGGAGACGCGCTACGCGCTGCAAGATCTAAGTTCCTAGGCTGAATCGAAGCACGGGAAACTTGATTGCTAGTTGCATGCAGAGCATGAATACTAACCCCAAGTTGGAGTGGGCTAGGCGGTGAAGTAACCGCACTACTAAACAAACTTAAACCCCGCAGGGAACGTTCTAAAGGAACGACTTTTCGCGCGCATGTGCATTGACTTTGTTTTACTATTCACAGCCTGTAGTTGAATCGGATCCGGTGAGACGTATCACAGCCCGTCAACTCGGAAAGGCCAAAGGACCTCGAACTCACGCAGAAGCCAGAGCTAAGTGTTTAGCACTTTGTTTGCATGTTATTGTTTGTTGCCAACACATGGGTAAATGTGGGGTACTTGTGATTTGCATATCATTCATGATATATTGGGCAAGCAATGTGAAACCAAACGTGACACCAGAGCAAATGGTGATTATTGGTTAGAGGCTCCAATACAAAAGCCTTCCAAGGAATAATCTCTGAGCTGAATGTGTGGTACCAGGATGTGAATGTATGAGAGGGCGGTGTACCTTCAAATGATTACCTGCAAGATCGGCACAGGAGTCGAGGAGTACGTTACCCTATTTTCCCCCTACCCATCCACTGTTATTTCCTGAACCTCTTTCCGGTCATCCTGAACTCCCTCTACCTATCCACTCAACGGACCCTAACCCTCTTTCCCCAGAGGGTTGCGGAGGCCTGTGGTGTCTATTTCCCAGGTGCCAAAACCCAATGGGAAGGGAGGCGTTTGTGCTGCTTCTGCGCCTGTCAAGAGGAGTGAGGATCTGACAGAATTGCGAGCCCACGTATCTTCTGGCGCCCAGGCAGCACAATCATGGCAGACGTAGTAGCCCTTCTCCAAGACTTGAAAGCCGAATTGGCGGCAAACAGGCAGGATTACCAGAATCTAGCAGGCCAAGTTCACACTCTGACTATCCAGACCCAGGCCCAAGCAACGCCTTTGCCTAGACAACCCCCACCAACTCCAGTACAAGTACAGGTAGCCAGGGAGCCAACTTTGCTACTTGCTGCCCCTGAGAGGTATCATGGGGACCCACAGAACTTTGACCAGTTCATCATGCAGTGCCAATTACATTTTTTGACCAAACCCGTAGTGTTCAGAACTGCTCAATCTCGTACCGCATTTGTGATATCCTACCTGACGGGAGATGCAGCTTCATGGGCGACACCTTTGGTGCGCAAGGACGATGCCTTGTTGTACAGTTGGGATACATTCTTAGAAGAGTTTGGTAAAATATTCAACCGCAGGGCGGCGACCTTGCTTAAGGATCGGGAGTTGCTGCAGCTTCGACAAGGAAGCAAGGATTTGGTGACGTATGTGACAGCCTTTAATCGGTTGGCAGTAGAGACCGACTGGCCTCAGGAGAAAAGAATGGCCCTGTTTTATCAGGGTCTAAGAGAGGAGCTGAAGGATTTAGTGGCACAAGTCGACCCCCAGCCTGAAGACTGTTCTACCATGATCGATTTGGCACTACGATTAGACCAGAGACAAAGTGAATGTCGCCAGGACCGTCGTAAATGGGACAATAAACCTATGGTCCGGCTAGATCAACAAAAGACCAGCAAGGCGTCGGAAAAAGGAACTGAAGAACCGATGCAGATCGGAACTGTACGAGGCCCTTTGACTAAAGAGCAGAAGGAGAGAAGAAGAAGAGACAAATTATGTCTCTATTGTGGTAAATCGGGCCACTTTGTCCGAGAATGTCCAACTAAACCGCCCATCAAAGGAATCTCGTCGGGAAACGCGGCAGCTCGTCCATGAAGGGGGTGAGGGCGAGCAAATCTGAAGATACCCCAAAGATGCTAGCAAACGTACATCATACTCCGTCTGTTCACATAATGCTGGCCGGTCATCTAAATGTGCAGGGAAAACGTATACCAGTGTCGCTGATGGTCGACTCCGGGGCCACGGGTAACTTTGTGGATGACCAAGTAGCGAGAAGATTAGGACTTCCATTGAGAACTAAGAAACAACCAGAACCAGTAAAGTCAGTGGACGGATCGCCATTGGTTTCAGGCCCAATCACCCAACACACGCAACCCATGGAGCTCGAGTGCGGAAAAAGACATCGAGAGATCATCGATTTCGATGTGATCACGGCACCTCAATTTGGGTTCATTTTGGGCTTAGCGTGGTTACGACTCCATAACCCAGTCGTGGATTGGGTCACAGGAACGTTACAGTTCTCCTCGAAGTATTGCCAGACTAGTTGTAGCGTGGAGGAAAGTTGTCCCCATTTCGTAGGAGGCAGTATTGATGTAGTTCTACCAGAGGAATCTGAGGAGTATCTGGATGTCTACAGTAAGGTGGCCGCTGAGACCCTACCGCAACACAGGCCTTTTGATTGTCGCATAGACTTGGAAGCGGGTGCGGTGCTACCTTGTAGTAGGATTTATGCGCTCACCGAAGCCGAGAACGAGCACCTGAAGGAGTACATCGAAACCAACCTGGCAAGCGGTTTCATACGGCATTCAACATCCCCTGTATCCTCTCCTTTGTTCTTCATGCCAAAAAAAACCGGAGACCTAAGAACTTGTATCGATTACAGGGCGATCAATCGCATCACCATCAAGAACCGTTATCCGCTGCCTTTGATTCCCGTGTTATTAGACCAGGTACGGGGATCCACTATATACACGAAGTTGGATTTGCGGGGAGCGTATCATTTAGTGCGTGTCAGAGAGGGCGGCGAATGGAAAACGGCCTTTAGGACCAAGTTTGGCCTGTACGAATACCAGGTCATGCCCTTTGGGCTCTGTAATGCCCCTGCAGCATTTCAACACTTCTTAGATGAGGTGTTACGGGGTTATCTAGATGTTTTTGCCATCGTATACATCGACGACATCCTAATCTATTCTCACAACGCTGCGGAACATCAGGGTCATGTGAAGGCTGTTCTACAGAGGTTGCGTGAACATAAGCTGTATGCGAAACTTGAGAAATGCCAATTTCACCAAACCACAGTTGAGTTTTTAGGATTTATCTTATCACCTCAAGGAGTCACTATGGATCAAAAGAAAGTGCAGGCCATTGCAAACTGGCCCTCCCCAAATTCCGTGAAAGGTGTGCAAACAGTATTGGGATTTGCCAATTTCTATCGCCGGTTTATCGAAGGGTTCGCTAAAAAGGTACAACCCATCACTCAGTTGTTGCGAAAAGGTGTTCCTTTCCAGTGGAACGAAAAGGCCGAAGCAAGTTTCCAAGCCTTGAAAGAAGCATTTGTGACAGCGCCTGTCCTGCAGCATCCAGACCCTGCTAAGCCTTACATCATAGAAACTGACGCATCCAGTTATGCGGTGGGTGCTATCCTGTCGCAGCGAGACAATACTGGACAATTACATCCAGTTGCTTATTATTCACGAACATTACTACCAGCTGAACAAAATTACGTGATAGCAGATAAGGAGTTGTTAGCTATTAAAGTAGCCTTTGACGAGTGGCGTCATTACCTCATGGGAGCTCGCCATCCAATCACCATCTATACAGATCATCGAAATTTACAATTCTTGAAATCCACCAGAGCCCTTAGTCTGAGACAACTTAGATGGGCTATGCAGTTCTCAGAAGATGACTTCGTCATCACATATCGACCTGGAGTGGAAAATCGGAAGGCGGATATACTATCTCGGTATCCAGAGTCAAATTCACTTCTGTCAAAAGACTTGGAAGAGCCAAAACCGATTGTGGACCCAATCCGCGTAGTGGGAAGTGTGGTGGTGGACATCATATTTGAAAAGATTCGGAAAGCAATGTCTGCACAGGATCTGGTACGATGGGCTAGTGGAAGTCAAGAACAGACCATCAAGGAAGGATTACCATTTTACAAGTCTGCACTGTACTTGCCTACTATACCGCTCCGACAACAAGCTATTAAGTGGTGCCATGACTCCCCTTTCGTGGGTCATCCTGGAGCATTGAAAACCAAGGAGCTACTCAAACGCCATTTCTGGTGGCCTAGTTTACAAAAGGACATGCACCAATACATATCAGGATGTGAAACTTGTTTGAGAAATAAGACCGAACACAGGAAACCTGCGGGTACATTGCAACCCCTTCCTACCCCTCCAGCACCGTGGCATACAGTGTCTTTGGATTTAATTGTTGATCTGCCACCCAGTCAAGGATTTTCAGCTATCCTGGTTGTGGTGGACTATTTAACCAAGATGGCTCATTTTATACCATGTAAGGGCACTCCTCAATAGCGAACTTATTTCTACAACATGTGGTACGACTCCACGGCCTACCTTATGGGATAGTTTCAGATCGGGGACCCCAGTTCACTTCACGATTCTGGAAAGCGTTTTGCAAAACTGTAGGAATTGAGATTCGGTTATCTACCAGCTACCACCCTGAAACCGATGGTCAAACCGAGAGATTAAACCAAACTTTGGAACAGTATTTGCGGTGCCTAACACAAGGAAAAGAAAACGAATGGGCAGAAGTGATTTGGCTGGCCGAATTAGCTTACAACAATGCAGTACACGCATCAACCAAGGTTACCCCGTTTTATTGTGCCTACGGCTATCATCCCCGATTTCAACCTGTGCCTCAGGAATCAATACCGAGGTACCCGCAGTCTGTGAGAGGCAGAAACAGTTGGAGAACGTCTGGCGAATTGCACAGCACAACCTAAATCTCGCCAAAGCAGCTTATAAACATCATGCAGACAAGAAAAGAAGACCAGGTCCACAATATCAGGTGGGGGATCGGGTGTGGCTTTCAACGCGCAATTTGCATTTACAAGGGTCTCGCAAGTTCTGCCCCCGTTACATTGGTCCATTCCCAATTGAGGCTTTGGTGGGTCCTGTGAACACTAATCCTACCCTCATCCATGAAGATACACCCAGTGTTTCACATCTCTTTGATAAAACCAGCCCCAGCCTCCATAAGATCCAAAAGACCCTCACCTATCCTAATAGATGGCGTCCCAGAATACGAAGTGCACGATATCCTGGATTCACGCCGGAGACAGGGGTCCCTATGGTAGTTGGTGGACTGGAAAGGGTACGGCCCAGAAGATCGCTCTTGGGAGCCCGCAGGTAACATTCATGCTCCTCGACTCCTCCGCCAGTTTCATCTGTTAAATCCCGCTAAACCAGGGCCTGCTGGAGGGAGGGGGAGTACTGTCAGGGCTGGAGTCATTGGCAGTGTTGTGGGGGGCCTGGGAGGAGTTAATGAGGCTTTGGGTGGTGCCAGCAGCTTGTCCAGGCGTGTTCTCCATCCTTTTTTCAGGAAGAAGGCCCGAGGATGGAGAACTGCCCGGAAACTACATCTCCCAGCAGGCCGTGTGCTTCACAGACCTGCTGGGAGCAACAGGACCACACGCACGCTACTGCGCATGCGCGAGCTGCGCCCAAGAAGCACCGCTCGCAATCCTGGTCACCGGCATGAGAGGACATGTTCTTCCCGAGCTCCAGGAGGCACGCCTACGCGGGGCACCGCCCGCCTGCTACACCCCCGGCCCCGCGTACATGAAAAGCTAAGTACACGTTTAACCTAGAGCAAGCAGTATTATTCTGTTGGAGGGAGACGCGCTACGCGCTGCAAGATCTAAGTTCCTAGGCTGAATCGAAGCACGGGAAACTTGATTGCTAGTTGCATGCAGAGCATGAATACTAACCCCAAGTTGGAGTGGGCTAGGCGGTGAAGTAACCGCACTACTAAACAAACTTAAACCCCGCAGGGAACGTTCTAAAGGAACGACTTTTCGCACGCACGTGCATTGACTTTGTTTTACTATTCACAGCCTGTAGTTGAATCGGATCCGGTGAGACGTATCACAGCCCGTCAACTCGGAAAGGCCAAAGGACCTCGAACTCACGCAGAAGCCAGAGCTAAGTGTTTAGCACTTTGTTTGCATGTTATTGTTTGTTGCCAACACATGAGTAAATGTGGGGTACTTGTGATTTGCATATCATTCATGATATATTGGGCAAGCAATGTGAAACCAAACGTGACACCAGAGCAAATGGTGATTATTGGTTAGAGGCTCCAATACAAAAGCCTTCCAAGGAATAATCTCTGAGCTGAATGTGTGGTACCAGGATGTGAATGTATGAGAGGGCGGTGTACCTTCAAATGATTACCTGCAAGATCGGCACAGGAGTCGAGGAGTACGTTACCCTATTTTCCCCCTACCCATCCACTGTTATTTCCTGAACCTCTTTCCGGTCATCCTGAACTCCCTCTACCTATCCACTCAACGGACCCTAACCCTCTTTCCCCAGAGGGTTGCGGAGGCCTGTGGTGTCTATTTCCCAGGTGCCAAAACCCAATGGGAAGGGAGGCGTTTGTGCTGCTTCTGCGCCTGTCAAGAGGAGTGAGGATCTGACATTATGGTTTGGAAGGATGAACTCTCCATCCTGCTTCTGGTGCAGGGACGCGCGTTCGTCCAGTTACTTCACTGGTTTTCAGAATGGCGCTGGCAAATCCACTTGACTTTTCTGAGCGATACGCCCTAAGTATGAAGATGCAAAAGTTCAAGTGTGAGCCTCCTTTCATGTTGTTTTTTCCTAACCTGTGATCTGTCCTTTATTTCAGGTGCAGAACGAAGGCGATGCGTTGAGGGGTTAAATTGCCGGTGGTAAAATCAGGTGAGTTAGTGTTGAGGGCGACCCCTCTAAATGTCTTTATAATTCCCCAGTAATGTCTTTTGTCCTTTCCCCATAGGGGCCGGGGTGCGGTACCTGCCAAAGATGTGGCGCCGACCCGAGATGTTGAATGGTTCACCAAGAAATGCCGGTAAGTAATATGGCTGAAAATTCGGCTTTCCTCTTGTGTTCCCTTGCTCACCTTTTGTCTCTTCCTCTCTCCCCTAAGTGCAGGGATGTGGCGACCGGTGCTGAGAGCCGCGAATGAGCCGGGCGGCGTCTCGGGATCAGGTGAGTGAAGCGTGGTGCTGCAGCGAGCAACGCAGTGCTTTTAAAGGGAAGTCTTCCTTCAGGAATGCTGGCGTGAAGATTCCGGATGCAGGTAAGAAGGTTGAATAAGTTCTTGCTTTCACCTTTCTCTTCTCTTCTTTCCTTACAGGTATTCCAGGTTCGAGGCGGGCGTGGCTGGAGTCCAGGTGCAGGAGCTGACACGGTGAGCGTTCAGCTGCTGGGATGCAGAACAACGCGAAGCACGTGTGGCTGTCCAGGCGTGGCTTAAATAGCCTTGGAAGAAGTTCCAGGTGAGTATTCTTCCACAGCCCCACCCAAGTAACAAAATAGTTCCTTCAGAAAAATAGTCCCTCCTAAGCCTCATTTGGCTTGGTTCTTCGTGCAGCATGCTCTGCATCAGGTGGGTATGCAGCATGGTCTGCTTCAGGTAAGTGCACCAAACACTTCCCCTTATGAGCCTGGCGCCTATGGCGCCAGGACTGATGTCCAACATGAGCCTGGCGCCAACGGCGCCAGGACAGAGTCCAAAGAGCCCCTATAAAGGGCCGCTGGGCTTTTACCCGGGGGCGTGATGCCTGCTCCCGGGGGTGCTGGGCCTGGCCTGGTGCTCCGGGGGTAGGCATCATGACAGGTGGACCATTGTCCGAGCATAGAATCTGGGGCAGGCCGTAAGTGGCGAAGATCTTCTCCATCACGACAGTCGCATTATCAAAGGAGACTGACTCAATAAATTCCACTTCCGGATACCTGGACCATTCATCCACAACCACCAGGAAGTGTGTGTGCCGGCCTGTGGACCCGAAGTCTGCGTGTACGATCTCCCAGGGCTTGGTTCCTCTCAGCATGGTCTCGATGATGTGCTCCCTCTGAGCTGGGGATGCCACCTGGCACCACACACAGGCCTCAATGAACTCCTCAACCCACCTCTCCAGGTCTGTAAACCAAACCTTCTGTCGCAGGTGAGCCTTGGTCTTGGCGGTTCCTTGATGCCCTTGGTGCGGCAACTTAATCACCTGCGTAACCTTACACTGTAGGATCACAATCCGGTCACCTCGGAGCAACAGCCCTGACTCCATGAACCCCAGCTCATCCTTAACCCTCCATAACTGTTCCAGCGCCAACTTTGCTTCTTGGGTCCTCAGAGCCAACGTCTCCACTACAGACTTCCAGGAACCCAGTTGAAGGGCTGCCTTCAAGATGATAAAGCACTCGTCCTCAGCTGCCGCCTCTTCTAGCTCATGAATTGGCACTGATTTGGGAGTGGCCGCCTCCACCACCAGTCTGACATTCTCATCGGCCTCCTCTGGACTGATATTATTCCGTACCTCTGGATCACCTTGCGGATGCCTGCACAGATAGTCGGCCGCATTGTTGTTGCCAGGCCAATATACGAGGGAGACACCATACTCGAGCAGTGCCAGCATCCACCTTTCAATCCTTGCAGGTGGCTTAGATGATGATCCTGCCAATATGGGCAGCAGGGGCTTGACCACTGGTACCAGTCTTCCAAGCACATAGAGACGGAAATGACAACATCCCCACATGACCGCCAGGGCCTCCCTTTCAATTTGAGAGAACCGTTGTTCCGTCTCAGACAGCGCCTTGCTGGCATAAGCAACCGGCATCAGACTGCGTGAGCACTGCAACTAGGCCAAACGGGCTGGCTTCGACCACAATTTCCAATCATAGGGATGGGCCAAAGAAGTTCATGGTGTTCTCCGCTGTTAAAGCCCCCTTTAAATCTTCAAAGGCGGTTTGCTCCAGGGGTCCCCACTGCCACATGACACCTTTCTTGGTCATGGCCCTCAGCGGCTCCGACCGGGATGCAAGGTTCTTGATGTACCGGCCACATTATGTGACCATTCATAAGAAGGTGCGGACTTCAGACACGTTCTCCAGGGGTCGCGCCTTCACAATGTCCTTTACTTCCTGAGGATCTGGTGACATGCCCCCTTCCTTGAAAACAAAGCCAAAGAACTCGATTGTTTTCTTCAGGAATTCACATTTGTCCCTGTGCAGTGTCAACCCAAGTGATTGGAGTTGCTCCAGTGTTTTTGCCAGTCTGCCCAGGTGCTCTGCCTCTGACCACGCAAACACCAGGATGTCGTTGCTTAAATTTAAAACGCCATCCAAATCAGCAAGGACACCACAAATAGTGTTTTGGAAGACTTCAGCCGCTGACGACACCCCAAAGCTCAGGCGCTTGTAGCGGTAGAGGGCGCGGAGGGTGGTAAAAGTCGTTAAGTACCGGGGTGCAGCACCACCTGATGATATCCGCCACTCAGGTCAAGATTAGAGAAGAAACTGTCTCCTTGTAGCTCAGCGATGATGTCGTCTATCGTGGGGGTAATGTGCCGCTCCCTCTTAATTGCCTTGTTTGGGAGCTGCATATCCACGCATATACACACACAGTCCGGTTGTTTAGGTTTTCTGTCGATCACAATGGGATATACGCAGGGTGTCGGGCCCTCAACCTTCTCAATGATATCCAACTCGACCAAGCTGTCCAGTTCTTTATCTACCAGGACCCGCAGGTGGAATGGAACCCGGCGGTGCTTCAGAGTGATTGGCTGGATGGACTCATCAATGTGGATCCTCACCGTATCACCTGCCATGCGGAAGATGCCCTCAAACAGTCGGGTGTACTTTATTAGGAGCTCCTGCATGCACGTCCTCCACGTAGACAGAGTAGGCAAAGCTCACAATGCCGGGTGCCTCTGCTGCTGCACAACTCAACAAGGTGTTGCTACTGACCGTCGTGACATAAAAGCGGGCCCTGATGGATGACCCTCCGTGCTCCACGTTGGCCACTAACAGCGGGATTGGATGTTCACCGCCAAACGTGAAGATGCATGCTTTAGGTTTCTGTAGCTTTGGTGGCTCTTCCATGGCATCATAGTGTACCCGTGCGATGACGTTGACAGATGCCCCTGTGTCGACCAGCCCCGGGACCGTAGATTCATTCACTTTTACAAGGCAACGGCGCTGTCTTCTGTTCTTGGACCGCAGAGTGCTGACACTCGAAATGAAGAAGACGTTCTCCTCCTCTTCCTCATCGTCGGCCTCCTGAGGGGCACCATCGTCACCTTGATCGATTTGAGCGATGTTGAACTGGCGCTGTTATCTGAAGAACCCTGCTCTTACTGCCCCCCTTGGGACCACCACCAGCATTGGATCTCTGCAAATCCGGGCATAATGATCTCATGTCCCGCACCAGCTACATGACTTCCCTTGTGCGGGGCATTCAGTGGGGTGTGGGAGATCATACCCACATTTCATGCAGGAGTCCATCACTCTTGTGCCACGATCTCGTTGACTGCTGCTTGGACATCTAGCCCATCTGCCCTCTTGGCCACGGCCTACTGGGCACACATCTTCCACCTTCCCCAGGTGCTCACCCGCCTCCATTCTAGATGCCCTCACCTCGGATACCTCCTGGCAGCGTCCAAGTTCTAAGATTCAAGGTAGCATGATCCCGGGTACATGCAGAACCTGCCTGCGCAGCTTGCCGGACGAACACCCTTGAATCAACTGGTTTCGAATCATTGTGTCCACATTGTCCCAGGCACATGGCAGAGCCATTCGGCACAGCCTGCCGTAGAAGTTGTTCAGTGACTTGTCATCCTTCTGGCGGGTGCTGCACATAAAGAACCGTTCATAATCAGCATTGGCCAGTGGCATGAAGTACTCCAGCAATGCATCCTTGGCTGCATCATAGGTGGCGTTGGCAGGTTGCAGAGACTGGAATACTTCACGGACTGCCGGACCGGCGGAATACAAGAGCGTCCCCACCTTAATGTCATCGTTGGTTTCTCCTGTGGCCCTGAAGTACATGTCCAATCTGTCTATCCACATCCTCCACCTCAGACCCAGACTGGATGGTGCACCAGAGATGTTGAATTCAGGCATTGGCGTCATTGCCCCTTCCTGTCTCATGACCAGTGGTGCTTGGGGAACAGGAAGCGCTGCCACACCCTGGTCGTTAGCACTCATGGCAGCAAGTGCACATGTACCTCACACAAAGACAAATGGGGCTGCAACTCAATGGCCTGCACTGGTTTGCTCCTTTGCTATAGCTGCACCCAGATGATGAGTGTGACGATGTTGGTCAGGCACTGCTCCCTTAATCTTGCTGTCAACGGATGATGAGTGTGACGATGTTAGTCAGGCACCCCTTCCAAAATACTTCTGATGACTTTCTCCACCACCACCACAAAATCATCCAAAATGCCCTCCAAGGCACCTTTTTTTAAATGTCAAAAATTGTTTGAAATGTCCAAAATGTGTAATAGGGCACGAGGCATGCACCCAGTAATGCCCAGTCCAACAATGTTCAGATCAGGTAAGAATTGTACAGAAGGAACTTCCTTGTCACACCAGTGGCTCCAGAAATTGAGTTGCGTGGGCCTAGACGATCAGAACAAAGAGATGGTAGGCCTCACCCAGCTCTCCACCTCACACTTGACGTGAAAAAGTGTTTAAAACCACCGTCTTCACGGCATTCAGGATCGGAGATAATTTTTTTTTAAAAACACTGCGCCTACACTGCCTGTCTTCGAGTTGCTAGTGTCCCGCCTCATCACCACTGGTGTGGTGCTCCGGTCACATCCCGCACCGCCCTGTGAGCTCCCTCCCGCACACAGAGTCACACACACCACGTGTGTACAGTTCGGTCTCCCCAGTCGTTCTATCACTGCCGGGAACACCGCTTTCATTTAGACTGCACACGGCAGAGTGCAACATCACCCCGCCGCATGCATACACCCTTAAAGGGGCAGCACCAAACTCAGGCATTACCCTGTCTACACATCTGATTGTTCCCCACGAAAGGTAGCCATACCTTAGTTCGCAGAAAATGGTTCATACTAAACTTCAGATGATAGTAGAGTACACTCTGTACCCAGGTGTTAACCTTCTAGAAGGAAGCACTGGGCCCTTAAAGGGGTGCTTATATTTTATATGGTTATGGTGATAGGTTTGCGTGTGCATCATTCAGCACTAACATGACATGAATAGGCCTAAACAAGATTTTCTACAAAATAAGTAACTTCTTTGTAGAGTGCTGAAATACTCAAACATGCAGTTCTAGTAAGTACCCTTTCCATATTACAAGCGGGGCCTAGGTTAAGGAAAATCTAGTTGAAAATGCCCAGCGTGTCTGTGTGTGTGTGTGTGTGTGTGTGTGTGTGAGAGAGAGAGAGAGAGAGAGAGAGAGAGAGAAACTGTGCAGTACAACAGATATTCATATCTGACCTTTGCTGATCCCTTCTCTGCCACAATAGGTGGCTTATTTATTTATTTATGTATTTATAAAGCGCACAAACAACCCGGAGGCATCAAGGCACTGTTATAGATACCAGTTACTTGAAATAAAACTGAACAAAGACAGTTGACAGGGGGCAAATCTGAAACAGCAGGCAAATAGAGAATATCACAATAGGCAAACAAACAGGTTTTGAGGGATTTACGGAATACCCAGTATGATGTTTCAGCTCTCAGGGTGGGAGGCAGTGCGTTCCACTGCTTGGCTACGATATAGGGCAAGCTTGAACCACCGGCTTTAGAACATCTGACTTTAGGCTGGATGAGGTGGTGAACATACAGGGTCCTAGTTGGCCTGGACGAGTGGCCTGTGGGGATTTTCTGGGAGAGGTATGGGGGCAGAGTTGGAGAGGCACTTGTGGGTAATGCTTTTCTATCTGGAGAGATGTGTTCGGTTTTAGGGCTGCTTGGAGTGCATTCTTTTGTATGACTTGCATCTTTTGGAGGTTTTTGGATTTGGTACCAGCAAAAAGGGCGTTATAATAGTCCAGCCTAGAATCTATGACTGCACATGCAATAGTTAGGCAACTATCTGTGGCAAGAAATGGTCTAGGGGCATTTAGCAGTTTGGTAGCATAGGCTGCAGAAGAAGCGATCGCATTCACTTGAGGGGTCAGTGAGAGCGTGGTGTCAAGGTAGACACCTAGCGTCTTTATTGAGGAAGAGACAGGGACCAGGATGTCATTGATGAGGAACCTAGAATATTGGTAATTGAGTTTTTTCAGCACCACAGGGGGCCCCACCAGCAGGATCTCTGCCTTGTCTCCATTCAGGCAGAGGCGGTTTGACACCATCCAAGATTGAATGGTCGAGCATGCTGCATTGAGGGTGTTGGAGTCTTCATCATAGTTACCCGTGAGTAGGAAGAGGATTTGTGTGTCGTCGGCATAGTTGGTGCAGGCTATGCCCATGGAGTCCAGAATGTCAAAGAGAGGTCTAGGGAAGATGTTATAGAGCGTGGGGGCTTGGTGAGATGTATTTTTCCAGGGGCCAGCATAGGAAGAGACTACTATTGGGTATGCATCTCCTTGTAACAGGCTTGAGAACAGCATTAGACAGTAGTAAGAATTTTTGTCACAGTCATGTGAATATTATTTGATTGTCAATGTTTGTATTAGACTTAAAAGCTAATGCTGCCTTGAAACTGTGAACTGTGCAACTACTGCCGAGTCAACTATGCAGGACATATTTATTTTATATTTAAAATTTTACTATTTGTTTTTTCTTCTTCTCCGTTAATAAAATATTTGACCTATATTTATATTATCAATGGAACTGTAGAGGTGAGCGAGTGTAATAAACATGTGAGGTATTACCCCGCTTGGTACATTCTTGGCATGTCTGTTTTTCATTGGCAACACCCCTTTGTGGGTACAACTTATTCATGAGTTGTTGGTCTTGTTCCTGCTGGTGCCGTGTTTCAGAATTATTGTTCCTGCTGGCAAAGGCATTTTTATGAACCTCTGTCATTCATGACCCATTGTGGTACCAGGAAGGTCCCCTATTTCCTTTTAGCCATGGCATATTGAAACACTAAATCTGCCACTGTGCGCCACCATCCGGTCCTCCCGCACCTGCGTGAGAGACGACAGGTGGGGTTTAGCACAGGCGCAATCTGCTGCTTCTGAATGGGATGAGGGCAAGAATAATTAGGACGTTGGGCAGATCCCTCTTTGAAGAAATCCCTGCTCGGTTTCCACAGGCGTACTGCAGACGGAAGGCAAAGTGGTCGGATTAGAGGAGGAGTCGATACCGTAGGCCTTGAGTTGATTAATGAATGTAAGTAGACTAAGGGAAATGTCAATATAAAGGGGCAGGATTGTGATATTTTTCGGGTAAAGGGAAATTTGTGTAGATAAAGGAACACCTAAGTAATCCTATTTCAAGGGAGACAGAAGAAGATGTCTCAAATTCCAGTCGGAATATTGGGAGAGAGAATACGCACAGTTAGGACTGTGCAAGGTGACGTCTTAGAACCATATACAGTGATATAATTGGAGGCGAGGAGAGAATACCTCTTACCATAAATAATTTTAGGGAAAAGGGAAGGTGATCACAAAAGTTATTAATGTGTATTGTGCTATTGTTTTAAGTGTTATTTGTTGTGTGAAGTCTCGCGAGGCAGTAAGCTGTGAAGGTTGGAAGTGATGTTGTTTTGAGTTAAAGTGTAGTAAATGGTTGGCGCCAATCAGAAAACAGATAGGTTGTTGAAACAAAAGAGGATTGAGAGGAGATTGATGGTGCTTATACATTTTTGTTTTTTTAAGATTAAAGTGGTGAGCAATAATCCTTGTAAGTATTGACAGCCAATTGCGACTTGTCATTATGGTGGACACTCCTCTCATGCACCTTTTAAAAAGAATTACCAAGACATGCGCCCAAGCTCAATCAGTACAGTGCCAAATGGGTAAAGGGCACAGCGGATAACATGTTCATGCCATGGCCACAAGGGGGAATCATTGTCAAAAGCAGTATTACAACACATGACCACATATGTGCACGCTGCGTACACGGGAAAACACTGGAAGTTTTAGAACTTTGGAAAATGTACCAAGAGGAGATGGAAGCCTCAGTACAGGTGGACTGGATGCTTTACCAGCATAAAGGAGAGGGCATTGAGCCCTCAGCTCCTCTTACTTTGTCTGAGATTAAGATCGTAGATACTGAGGAGATAGGAGTTTATCTTTTAAATTAATTAAAAGCAGCAGCGGGTTATAGTAACCCAACATATGAATCCCCCCTGCTTACATTATTGATGACAGTCCAGAAGAGAGCAAAGGGAAGGAAGATGCCTGTAAATTCGCACGAGATAAAGAAGAAAGAGGCGAGAGATCAAATATATCGACAGATATAGACATAGATAAAGGAGAAAAGGATAGGGCTGATGAGGTAATGTTCGTACAGAAGGAATGGATGAGTGAACAGATATTAATCAAGTTAGATGGGGAAAGCATCAAGGAGGTTAGGCAAAAGGAGGATAAGGATGAGCAAGAAAAGGAGGATGGGGAACGAGAAAAGATATTGAGTGAGATATTGAGGGAGGGCAAGGGGCTCTTTGGTGCCGCCTCCTGTAGTCATGGCATCATGCCTGTGTTGTGAGGGGAGGCCCTGCACTCTGACCCATAGGTCATTCCACCGTTTCCAGCAGTCTTTGGCATCCCAGGGGACCATGCCTACCGCCGCCATCTTCTGGCTTATTGATTGCCAGTTTGCACGTCTTCCGCTGCCCAGATGTTTTCCTCTACCTGCTTCCATATAATTTCTCACAATGGCCCACCACCTCATCAGAGAGGACTTGTAGCTCCATCTCACAGAAATTCTGCATACAAAGCTGGTGTTTGGGCACCTTTCCTCTGTTCCTCTATTGTGACACGATTCCTGCAACTTTTGGGTCCTGATGGCTGCAGGAAGTGTGAGATTCAGGTGGACTCTGTTTTCCAAGATGGCCGCTGACATGCTTCTCGTTCCGGCGATGATGCAATTTCTGCCTGCGCAAATTGCGCCGGCACTATTAGCGCCGATTGACCAGCGATAACGGTAATTCCGCTGGGTTTCGGTGATTTAAGGGCAGAGTGCGATAACAGTAATTCCGCTTGGTGGAATTAATGCTGGGATACCGCCCAACTCTTGATGAGGCCCATAGTATTGTATAAGCAGTAATTCAGTTTTGACGTTTTCGGTCCCGTTTAAGTCCAGTAAAAGTGCTAAAACTTTTAAAATATTTAAAATATTTGGATTCAATACCACAAAGCACCCAGCTGCTACATAAATGCTCAAGTAAATGTCGCAAATAGATCATTTTTGAACTGGAGTTTAGAACACTCGCCCGGGGAAGAGAGCAGCCATGGGTGCTTGGTATGAGCCTAATCACTGAGGTTCCACATTAATTTTCAAAAAGCAAAGCAGCCATTTTGTGAGCTATAAAACAAAGGGTTCCTTACAGTGAAGTATTATATGTTTAATACAATTATTCAGAGTATAAAACTCCTGCGTGAGGTACTTAAAACCTGATGTGCAGATTCGGAGAGGGGACTCTTAGTTTATGCTTTGAGGTCAAAGAAGGTCATCAATGGTCTAAACTCATGAATTTGGCGAAATCAGTTACCCATGGGAGGACTCATTTTGAAGCAGAATTTGTTTTGAAAAGAGAAAGTGATTGTGAGCCTAAATTCATAATGTTGCTCATTTTGATCCCCCAATTACATCATAATTGATATTCCTTTTTACTGTTTGCACTTCAATATGTGCAGTAAGTAGTCTTTCAACTGGTCAAATATTGGCCACACCAATGTTCTTGCTTGTATCAAGATCATTATGCTTTATTCCACTGATTATTAATAATAAGTCTTGGTCTGTTTTAAAGTGTTCACTTTGGGGCAAGGTAAATGCTCTCAAAATGACTGCTGCACTGAGAATAAACTCTTTTTTATCAATGAGCCCTCTCTTTCGGATGCAAGCAATGTATAAGGAGATTGACAGGCTTTTGGGATGGGAGGCCGAGGTTGGCAAAGTGGAAACTTAAGTTACCAAGTTATGTGGGTGGAATAAATTTACCCGACTATGGAGTTTATCAGCTGGCCTTCTTTTCAATTCACATTATACCTTTTCTCAAGAATTAGATGGTCCACTGGCTCTGCGGGTTATATGTTCGACGATCACGAGAAAGCAGGATCCTCTTGGGAGCCCTATGGATTTTTTGAGATGTGGTTGGGCTGAAATGTCCACGAGACTAAGACTGGATCCAAATTTGTCTGGTGAGGCTTTTTTGTGTTATAACCCCAAATTTACTTATAACAAGAAGGTGTTATATTGGTCGGCTTGGCACTTGTCTGGAATACATTGGGTCGATGATCTCGTGTCCAATGGCCAATGGATTCAATTTGCATCTCTGCAACGGGGGAGAGAGAGTTTGAGAACTGCCAATAAAGAGACTAAAAGAGATTGAAAAAGAGTATCAGGGAGGCTGATCATTTTGAAGTGAGTAGATGTGAGTCCAAATATTTGTAGGAGAGGTTGATATACTTTGGGAAACAAGGTCATCTGGCCTCAGCCGTATACTTTCTGCTTCAAAATTCCAATTAAGGAAATACATCTTTGCAAAATAAATGGTCTGATGCTATTGGTTGTGATATTTCTGTGGAGGAGTGGAGCGAATACAATGAGAATGTGACTCTGTCGTCATTAAATTGGGGTGATAGAGCAAGACAAAAAAGGTACTTAACAGAGTGTTTTGGACACCTGCATGTATGGCGGTCAGAAGAATGTGAGACTCAGATATGTTTTGGGGTTGTGGTCATAGCAAGGAACATTGAAGCACATGCTTTGGGAATGATGTCGAGTGAATAGTCTCTGGAGAGAAATTGCAGAATCAATGGATAAAATCCTGCGAACAGACATTGGGCCTCATTACGACATTGCCGGTCTGGAATGAGGCCCATTGACTTTGGTTTTGAAACTCTGATTCTTGGGGGTCACTCACAGATTCAAGATCTGTCATTTTCACAGAAATGTTTGTTGTCCAGGGAGGCGATATCAGGGAAAAACTGATACTAAAGGGACGGAAGACGAGAAGACCTCCACTTAAGTCTGAATGGTTATAAGAAATGCATAGGATATTGTTGGTGGAAAGAGTGCTTTGAAAGAGAAGGAAGAAATTAAACATTTTCGTGGAAGTTTGCACACACTTCCTAGAGATTTTGTTGTGACTTTTCCCAGAGATGTAAATGTAGGATTGTTCTATTAGTTGGAATTATACTCTGTATGAGCATCAGTTGTATGCCTATCTTTTTGACTTACGCCTCTATTTTTTTGTTTTTCTTCAGGATTTTGCAGAACTGTTGTAGTAATACCATGTAAACATATAATAAATAAATATGTAATAAATGTTACTATGGGGGATATTTAAGAACCGAGCTCAGCCATAGCACAAAGAAATAGATTTGTGGTTTCGAAATGTTAGTTTCCAGGAAGAATCTGCAGTGCTTTGGGTAGCTGCTTATCCTCCCACATGTGGGCGTCAACCACAGCCTTGCTTAACTGCATCCACTGCATCCACTTGTCAGGTAGTTTCTGCTAGATCTGGGAGTCGCCTTCCATTACATTATGGTGTTTTTGCATTTCAGGTAGGGGTGGGGGTGGCAGGGACCTTAACTGTTTGATAATAGAAGCTGTCATCTGGTAACCATACTGTGAGGCAGGGACAGTGGCGATATGTTGTTTGAAGAAAGAACCCTAGTCTGTTTTCCACTTAAATTGGTAGCCCTGAGTCTGTAAAATGTTACAATGGGGCCATTACCCATAATAGACAGCTGTTGCACCGATTCCACAGATCTCCATGGGCATCTTGGATAAATGCTGCTACTATGTGCCTCTTTGCGACCTCCCAAGACCCTCTTCCCCCACCACCGCCTTAAGGCCACTTCCAGTAGAGCTATAAGGCTATTGTTTGCATGTGTTTTTATCCCACATCCTTAGCACTTAAAGTACCATTTCAATATCGAGTTATACATCATTAACCTAGAATGTGTGAGTGTAATGTTATTTTGCAAAGCAAGTCATGCACCGTAAACACAAATGTAACAATCTGTAATTGGTGTCTTTTTTATGCTACTCAGAATCATTAAAGGCTTTAACCCTCTCTGTCATTATTGGCTTTCACCTTATATTAGGGGCTTCCCTGTGAAAACATAAGAAAGGACCCATCGGTTGACTTCCATTGCAACCATATGCAGTTAGTATGCAACAATTCCCAAAGCATCCCGCACTCTCTGTGTGCACCCTTTCCAAGTGCATGCTACCCCCATTTTTAAAAGCAGCTTTCTACTGGTTTAAAAAAAAAAGAGAACCCTCTGAACACATACTGTTAGGGCACTGATTTGAACAAGTAAGAATGATGGTGTGACTTAAGAATATCTGAAATGCCCATGCATAGCTCCGCTGCAGGGCAATAGATAATGTGGCATGGAAGGTATGGGTAAACCGGTATGACAACCTTTCATCGCCTGCATTTCCATCCCCTGGCATTTTACCGGCCATATTACAACTAATATGCTCATTGAATTTTTTAGGGGGGGGGGTGGGAAAGGGCAGATAAGGGTTTGGGCGGGTAGGCAATAGCCAAAAATAAGTGTGGGATAGGGATTCGGGGGAGAGCCCCCCCCCACAAAAAAAACGATTTGCATTTTCGTTGGAATGTACACGTTAAAATGACAGGGGATGAAATTGCAGGCAATGAGATGACATGGAACCCAGTGATAAGGATGCTATAAATTAATATGTGCTAGGTGGCTTGCTGAGTTGCAGGGTATCATAGCATGCCAAAGGGCACATTGCATGCTGCCCGATATTACAGATGTCCATGAAAAACATTGTGCTTTATTTAGAGCAAACATGCAAACAGGAACAGATTCCTGTCCACCTTAAATGTGAAGGGATTTGAAGACCTGTCTTTATCGCTAATTAGCTTACATCATGTGACTTAGTGTGTGAATTGTATAAGTGTATTTTATGTTGCTACCTTCGGTCTGATTATTTAGCCATATTTTGTGGTAGCAGAGCAAGACCTTCATTTGTGTTGCAAATTGAAACCATTGGCCATTGGCACCAGATCGTCGACCCAATGTATTCCAGACAAGTGCCAAGCAGACCAATATAACACCTTGTATCATGTTTTCCTTTTTTCTTCTTTGTTTTCTTGATTCTGTTAGAAAATGTAAAGGTGCTTATGCACTAAAAATATATATATATATATAACACCTTCTTGTTATGAGTAATTTGGGGTTATACCACAAGGAAGCCTTACCAGACAAATGAGGATATGGTCCTAGTCTCGTGGACATTTCAGCCCAACACCATCTCAGAAAATCTATAGGGCCCCCAAAAGGCTCCTTCTTTCTCGTGGTCGTCAAACATATAACCCGCAGAGCCAGTGGACCATCTCATCCTTGAGTAAAGGTATAATGTGAAGTGAAAAGAAGGCCAGCTGATAAACTTCAAAGTTGGGTAAATTCAATCCACCCACATAACGTGGTAATTTAAATTTCCACTTTGCCAACCTCAGCCTCCCATCCCAAAAGAAGCTGTGACGCAGCCTGTTGATCTCCTTATACATTCCTTGCATCGGAAAGAGAGGGATCATGATAAAAAATAGTTTATTCTCAGTGTGGCAGTGATTTCGACAGCATTAACCTTGCCCCAAAGGGAAAACTTTAAAACAGACCAAGACTTATTATTAATAATCAGTGGAATAAAGCATGATAAACTTGATACAAGCAAGAACATTGGTGTGCCCAATATTTGACCAGTTGAAGGACTACTTCCTGCACATACTGAAGTGTAAACGATAAAAAGGAATATCATTTGTGATGTAGTTGGGGGATCAAAATGGGCACAATTATGAATTTAGGCTCACAATAAATTTCTCTTTTCAAAACAAATTCTGCTTTAAGGTGAGTCCTCCCCTGGGTAACTGAATTCGGCAAATTCATGAGTTTAGACCATAGCTGACCTTCTTTGACCTCAAAGCATAGACTAAGAGTCCCCTGTCTGAATCTGCAAATCAGGTTTTAAGTACCTCACGCAGGAGTTTTATACTCTGAATAATTGTTTTAAACATATAATGCTTCACTGTAAGGATGCCTGCGTTTTATAGCTCACAAAATGGCTGCTTTGCTTTTTGAAAATTAATGCTGAGCTTCAGTGATGAGGCTCATACCAAGCACCCATGGCTGCTCTCTTCCCCGGGCGAGTGTTCTAAACTCCAGTTCAACAACAATCTATTTGTGACATTTATTCGAGCACTTATGTAGCAGCTAGGGTGCTTTGGGGTATTGAATCGAAATATTTTCAAAGTTTTTGCATTTTTCCTGGACTTAAACGGGACCAAAAATGTCAAAACTGAATTACTGGTTATCCAATACTATGGGCCTCACCAGGAGTTGGGCGGTATCCCAGCATTAACTCCACCAGGCAGAATTAACGTTACCACCGTGGCATGCACCGGATCACAACGCGTCATGAATGCACACACCACTCCGAAGGTAATTCCGCCCTATGGAATTAGCGCTGAAACAGGGCACTCTGCCCTTAAACCACCAAAACCCGGCGGAATGACCGTTATCGCTAGTCAATCGGCCTAATAGCAATTTGCGCTGGCAGAAATTTCATCATCTCCGGAACAGGAAGCATGGTGGCGGTCATCTTGAAAAACAGAGTCCACCCTTAATCTCACACTTCCTGCAGCCATCCGGACCCAAAAGTCACAGGAATCATGTCACAAGAGAGGACCAGAGGGAAGGTGCCCGAACACCAGCTTCGGAAGCAGAAATTCTGTGAGATGGAGCTACAAGTCCTCTCTGATGAGGTGGTGGGCTATTACAAGGGATTATATGCAAGCAGGGAGAGGAAAACATCTGGGCAGCAGAAGACTGCAATCTGGCAATCAATAAACCAGAAGGTGACGGCAGTAGGCATGGTCCCCTGGGATGCCGAAGACTGCTGGAAACGGTGGATGCCATGACCACAGGAGCCAGCACCATCGAACCCCTTGCCCTCACACTGTGGGATGAGAAGTTGAGCACCATCCTCGATATGGAGGGGATCTAGGTTGCTGGTGGAGCGGAGGTGGGTGCCAGGAGGCAGGAGGGGAGTCATCCCCCAAAACACATTGCAAATGACCAACTAAATAAAGTGTCCCTTAGCACCAATTATACCAACGGACAGGGACAGATACCAGCAGGCCCCCGCTTCCGTGCTGGCGATGGCCGTGCCAGCAGGAGTATGGTGTGCAAGTAATCATGACACCGTGCGGCTGTCAAACCAGCATGTGCCCGGGCCCTGTCGCGCAGGCCCATGCTGGAATGGCAGACATGCAGTATGGCAGTGTTGGATGCCCTGCACCTGCATGGGTGCAGTGAGCCAAACACCAAACCAAACTGAGCACTGCTGCTGGCTCCACAGCAGTGTCCCATGGAGCCATGGCAGTGCCCTGGACGATGCAACTAAATCCACCCACCCAAGTGTGAGTCGCCAGGAGAGGGGTTGAGGGTGCATGAGCACATATAAACAGCCCATGCGCTGCTACAGCAAAGGCTGGGCCTGGATGCCAGCACATCTCCATAAGAGTAAGCCACAACATGCATGACCATGCAGAGCCACTTGCACGCATAGTTGACCCATCCAGATGCACCTGCATGGACAGGCTGCTTTGGGCGCACTAGGGCCAAAGGGCACCTGACCATGTGTCAGACACACTCAGCTGAAAACAGACCCACCCTGCTGTGGCCACATGCAATGACCCATGTGCATCCATACACTTCTGGCCACATTGGTGGGGTGTCCCTCTGATTAATAGCATGTGTGACTTGCATGCCAATGCACGGGAATGCATGATGCCTGACAGCATGTAATTTGTCCCCATACAGGATCTCAGCCTGCTCAGGATGAGGCAGAGGGGTATGTCGGGGAAGGCCCATTGACGACCAGGGCCTCCAGCGCATCAATGTCCACTAAAACCCCTGAAGGGCCATCTGACAGGATGGGTAAGTGCAAGGGACAGCATGTCACACCAGGTTCCAACAAAACCAGACCTGCTGGGGCTAGTCCAGACCCTGCACCCACCCCACAGGCCTCATGGACTACTTCTCCAACTGAACACCAACAGCCGGCCAAAGTGCCTGTGATGGGTGGCACAGCTGCTGGCAGGCGTGATGAAGCCAATGTGGAACAACCAACCCAAAAGGCACAGGGCGCTGGAGCATCACCTAACCAAGACAGCATGCAACATGGTCAGCAGGTCCAGACACCAGAGGGAGACACAGACACCCCCTTGTATGGGGCACCATGTTTCAGCCCAAGCTCTCCCCATAGCCCATAACCCATTTGTAGAGGAGCAGATGTATACATCCGCAGGAGATCTCGCCCCTACCTCCTTTATATTGGAGACATGAGACTATGGGCCTCATTACACGGACGGCGGTAAGGGTTAACGGTCACCGTTAATGGCAACGGTGACCGTTAACCCTTACCGCCGTACTACGAGGTCCCTTTGCGGGTTGGAGGATTTAACGCCTGCTTCTTGCAGGCGTTAAAATCCAACCCGCTAAGGGACCTCGGAGCTAATTACGGCACCGCAAAATTGCGGTGCCGTAATTAGCGCCTTACCCAGTCCCATAGAGCCCTAGGGGGCAGAAATGGGAATGGGGAAGGGCAATGGCGGAAAGGGGATTTACCGCCCCTCCAACCTTGGAATGGGGCGGTAAATCCCCTTTCCGCCAAGGCGGTGCCGGTATTTTACCGGCATGAGCCATGGCGCTAATAGCGCGATGGCTCACCGCCTACCGTGTAATGAGGCCCAATGCCTTGCCTGACACCAGCTGTTGTGCCAATAACGCAGCTAGTATTTGGAAGGAGATACCCATTGAGACAACCCTATCGAATATACCCTCAAAGTGATTACAACCTACAGGAGGAACTCGCTGAAGGAATATGAGAAAGAACACAGAAAATGAACTGATGATGTCATAATAAAGTGTGCACGATGTCCCGAGATACTGATTAAAGACAATGGGCCTCATTCCGAGTACGGCGCTAACCAATGGCGCTATTAACGCCTTGGTTGACGCCGTACCCGGACCGGCAGCGCCTTGGTGGTTGGCGGAATTACCGCCCCATTCCAAGGTTGGCGGGGCGGTAATTCCCCAATCCCCATTTACCCTTCCCCATTCCCATTCTTGCCCCATAGGGCATAATGGGAGTGGGGAAGGCGTCAATTACGCCACCGTAAATTACGGTGGCGTAATTAACATCAAGGTCCCTTAGCGCCATGGTATTTAACGCCTGCTAAAAGCAGGTGTTAATAGCACCATGGCGCTAAGGGAACTCGGAGTATGGCGGTAAGGGATTACCGCCACCGCTCTCGTTAGCGGTGGCCGCTATCCCTTAACGCCATACTCGGAATGAGGCCCAATGGGCCTCATTACGAGTATGGAGGTAGCCATGGTGCTATTAGCGCCATGGCTACCCCCATACTGCATACCGGGTCCAGGTTCCTTGAATGAGGAATTACCGGATCATTCCAACCTTGGAGGACCCGGTAATTCCTCATTCAAAATACCCCTCCCCATTCGAGCCCCCATAGGGCTCAATGGGAATGGGGAGGGAGCTAATAACGGGCCCGTTAGTAACAGGCCTGTTATTAACTCCCTGGTCCTTTAGCGGTTCCCGCTAAGAGTGGCTGGTTTTACCAGCCGCCCTTAGCGGGACCCGCTAAAGGACCTCAGAATGCGGCGGTAAGAGGTTAATGGCACCGGCATCCTTACCGGCACCGTTAACCCTTTACCGCCGCACTCGGAATGAGGCCCAATGTATGGATCCTAGAGGACAAATGACGAAGTAAAGAATCGAGTGAACTATGAAACGTGGAAAAGAGAAGACTACACATTAACAAGTGCTGCAGAAAACAAAAGTTCAATAAATGTACAGACACTGAAACGCAAGGTAAATCAAGTCATCGTATAGGCTAGCTATGAGTAGTGACTAGAATGCAGGTTAAGCCACCAATGTACAGAAAATGGACATTGGTATCATGAAATAAATAAGCCAGAAACCATGAAGGGGGAATGGAAAGCTTTGTTGCAGCAGAATAGCAGGCTAGAGGAGTTGCGTGGTGAGGCTGTCTGGCCTGAAGTCAGATCTTAAAAAATCAGGTCAGTTATCTACTCTGAAGAAGAACGAGTTTGCAGGGGATGAATCTTCTCACCCTAAGGTACAAGAAAGAAAACAAAGAATGCCAAATTTTATTTCTTTTAGAGCATTTAAAAACTGCAAAACGTACCAGATTGTGGTCTCTTGTCATGTGAGCCAAGGGTGGAAATAGAGCTTGAACTTGAAGTTACAGACATGATAGCGAGTGCCCTCACTGCCGTGCATTCCCAAGATGAGAATACTTTTCAAGGCCAAGTACAAAGACAATTTCATGGCAGACGGCATGGGTGATGAGAGATTCTGGGCTAATTGGGTGGTGAGGTAGCTTTGTGTCCTATCTCCCTGTACCTGGGTCTAGGCTTACGTGCTACTAAATGAACCGAATGCATCAGCCATGGTACAAACATGCCAACCTATTGTATTAGTCTGTATAACGAAGGACCTTATAGCTTAGGAGACCAATGAAACATGGTGTAACTAGTGTTTCTGAAATGGCATGATTGAAGAGGTAGGCATAAGATGTCCACCTGATAAAGGGCAGCCAATAACAATCCAAGCTCCTATATGATTGTATATCTAGATGTTTCTCTTAACCAATCCCAACCCTTAATAGGTTTGTCACTATTGCGACATTGTATGAGGTCACTCGGACACATAATTGAGTATATGAAGTATATTTTTTGTGGAAATCATTGAGAGACTGAGCGTACGTCTGTTGATGTTTGTTGTAACTTCCCTGTTTTAGATAACTGTTAATAAAACAGTAACTTGCCATCTTCCTGAGTTTGTCCGGTTATTTGGATTCACAATTATTCTGGTGTAATCACATCCATTACATATGCATGTTCCAAAGGGCCATAGCTCACATTCCCCAGCCCACACTTGACTACACCATCATGTTGAAGCTGGATGCAATGGAAAGGCGCCAGGTCCAAATGGAGGCAATCACAAACACACACTCCTTCCACCTCCAGGACATCTGGGACTGCATCCATGGTGCCACAGGCAGGATTGTGTGGAGCATGGAGCGCGACCAGGCACAGGCGGCTGCTATGACTGCCGCACTGACAGTGTACAGGCAGCGCATTAGGGAGTTAACCAAAGGCAGCTCTGCCTTTACCAAGGCCATGCAACAGAACATGGAACTGACTATGCAACATATCCAGGGGCAAGGGTCAATTCCATCTATTTTAGCTACACCTACAGAAGGTTCCTTGCCAAGCCCCCCAAGGCACTGTTCAGAGTGTATTCTGGGCCCTAAGTCACTGGGAGAAGCCTTGAAGGGGAAGAGGCCATGCACGTGACTCTGTACACATAGTTAGGCTCAGTGGGTGTTGGGGAGGTGTTGAGGGGCATGGGAGGGTGATAGAGTATTGTGGTGGTGTTGAGGAGTGTGGAGGTGGTCTAGTGTGTTGGGCTGTTATTGAGGGGTGGGGGATAATGTTTTGGGATGGTGTGGAGGGGTGGGGGAGTGGGGATAGTGTGTTGGGGTAGTGTTGAGGAGTGGGAGGTAGGATAGTTTGTTGGGGTGGTGTTGAGGGGTGGGTGAGGGTAAATAGTCTGTTGGGGTGGTCTTGAGGGGTGGGGGGATAGTATGTTGGGGTGGTGTTGAGGGGTTTGGGAGGGGGGATAGTTTGTCCCCTACCACATTAAACCTTTTTCAACTGAGTCAATGACAGGACATTCCTCATTGTGTCCATGTATTTAATCATAATTGTATGAATGCATACAGTGGTGCATGGAATGTGAAATGTTAAATAATCAGAAGAAATGTTCCATCAGTTCCTGGTGAACCACTTATCCAGCTCTGACGTCATCTCGGCAAATGTGTACAGACGCCTCTTTCACAGGCAGTGTGTCCTCATCCTCAGGGAGTGCATGTCCACATCAGGGGGTAGAGGGACATTGCGCTGGAGGCAAATATTGTGCAGCATGGCACACAACAGCACGATTTTCCCAACTTTTTCAGGACTATACATTCGTGTCCCTCCAGTACAGTCCAGGCAGCGGACACCGGCCTTCAGGAGGCCAAAGGTACGCTTGATTCAGACCCGGGTCCTGCTGTGTGTGGTGATTGTAGGCCAACTCCTGTGGTGTCTGTAGATCCTGCACAGGTGTCATGAACCAAGGCAGCTGCAGGTATCCAGAGTCACCTGCAAGCAGAAAGGTCAGAGGCGTAAGTGTCAGTGGGCCTCATTACACGGTAGGCGGTGAGCCATGGCGCTATTAGCGCCATGGCTCATGCCGGTAAAATACCGGCACCGCCTTGGCGGAAAGGGGATTTACCGCCCCATTCCAAGGTTGGAGGGGCGGTAAATCCCCTTTCCGCCATTGCCCTTCCCCATTCCCATTTTGCCCCATAAGGCTCTATGGGACTGGGGAAGGCGCTAATTATGGCACCGCAATTTTGCGGTGCCGTAATTAGCTCCGAGGTCCCTTAGCGGGTTGGATTTTAACGCCTGCAAGAAGCAGGCGTTAAATCCTCCAACCCGCTAAGGGACCTCGTAGTACGGCGGTAAGGGTTAACGGTCACCGTTGCCATTAACGGTGACCGTTAACCCTTACCGCCGTCCGTGTAATGAGGCCCAGTATATTGTGTGGGTGTTGCCATTCACCCTATCATGGCAAAGGGCATCATGTGCATGCATGTGGGACTTAATTGCAAGGCATGAATTAATTTCCCTGCATGTGCATGTTGTATCTAACAGTTTATTGTATTATAGTGCATTATAGTGTGATGATACGCACCCTGTTGTCTTGTTATGTCAAGATGACATGGTAGCAGTCTTGGACCTGTATGTTGCTCTTGCGCATTTGTGCCTTGGTGGGTGGTTTCTCTGGCCTCCATAGGTTTCTGGTCACAGCGGCTCTACATTGATGGCTGAGTGTACCTGGGTACCTTGCTGTGGAACTGCCAGGGTCATTGGTGTGGGTTGTCATGCCGCAAGTAATCTAACATTGATGTGGCTTCTATCATGTTGCATTGTGGTATGTGTATTCATGAGTGTGTTGGTCGTCCTTACTGTTAATGTGCATATGCGTATTAACACAGATTTGTCCAGCATGTACAAGCTCTGTGGGGTATTCGGTGTCATTAGTGCGGGATGAGGGCAGGTCAAACAGGTACATTGGCTTGTCAGGGCATCCATTCTGCGGCTGTGCCCATGTAACCCCCCCCAATATGGTTGGCTGTATTACAGCACCTTGATGTATTGTTTGATGTCACTTTTACACACCCACAATTCACGTCTGTTATCCTCCGTGACTCTCCATATATCCAGGAAGTGCACTGCTGCAAAAGCCCATGGCATTGTGGGAGCACCCAGGGTAGCGGGCACAGCACTGTGTGTGAGGTACAAGTCGGGATCACAGGTCACATGCACAATCAGTGAGTGGTAGTGCTTCCTGTTGCAGCACACTGCTTTGTGTGGCTGGGGGGCCACCAGCGCCAGATGTGTGCAGTCCATGGCTGCAATGACATTTGGCTTGTGTAGAACAGCATGGAATTGTGCCTTCATGGCATGTACCTAAGCTGGGTTGGTGGTCAGTGAGATGTACCGTGAAACATGGGGCAGGAGAGCTTCCAGCAAATGGACGAATGCAGCAGAAAAAGTGGGCTGTGCCATGCCATGCATCGTGGCCACCGAGTGTTGGAAGCTTCCAGTTCATATGAATTGCAGGACAGACACTAGCTTTAGCAGTGGGGGCACAGCTGTCCTGATGTTAATCCGTCTCTCGATGTCCCCCTGGATTATGGTGAGCAACTCACTTATGATCTCCCTGTTGAGGTGGTACAGAGTTACCAGCTGGCTGTCTGTGAGGGTCCAGGGTGAGGGCCTGACCCTGGGTTTGGGCACTTGCCTTAAATGGCATCTCCTCCTCACTGCACCCTGTGCCATTGGCTGGTTTTCCTGCCTCTGTAGTTCCAGATGCCGCATGAGCAGCTGCGTGTCCCATCCTGCAATGGCTAGTGGCACCCGCATGCATTTACCTCTACCTGAAGGCTGTAGGTAAATCCACTATGTTTTCGGCGGCATTAGCACGGAATTCCAGTGCTAAGTCTGCCATCTCAAGATTTGTGATGTGACGGTAATTGTGCTTTCCTGTATCAGCGGAATTACAGCCATCGCAAATTCCGCCGGCTGTAATCCCGCCCGCTGTATTGCGTCGACTCGTGATTCAGCAGGGCTATATTTCCGGCAGTAAATCCGTTACCGCCAGTTTTAAGGGTGACAGGCGGGGTCGTGATGAGGCTGTATATATAGTAACAGGTGTTCGGTGCCCATACATGACAATTATCTGTTTTCAGGAAGGTGGACTCATTATTCTTTAGACCCACAATGTTGCTATTTTGCACTTATTTTCCATAGCTATTGCAGTATAGGTACAGAGATGTTCCATTTTTCTTGTGTTTCACTTGAGACATCTGAGCAAAATAATAGATGAGATGAGTGCAAGCTAATAGATGAGTTGTTCCAACAAGACTACAAGAGAGCTGTGAAAAAATTAAGAGCAATCATATTACAAGATCACAGGATGAAGGTCAGCATAGCTGTAGTCTTACATGCTCAACGGTCTCTGGATTGGAACTTGAGAACTGCAAGGTCAGTTATATTTGGTAATAACAAGGGCAATAATAATTTTCTTTGTTATAACCTGGCCTTGTTCTGACTCCCTCATTCCTCCCTGTGTATTACGTTTGTGTGGTAACCCAGACAAGGGTCTTTAATCAGAACCACCATTTACCCCCCCCCCTTGTGCTTCCATCCCCCCCAAATGCATTATGTTTGGGTTGTAACCACCAGGACATTCTTAATTTCTTTAACTATAAACATGCCTTATGTGGATTCCCTGGTCTTCTTCCACGTGTGGGTGGTAAGCAGAACAGTGTCCATCTATTTCATTATAACCATGCCTTATTCTTACCCTGCAGACTATGCCCTATGATCATCAATGTCAACAAAGAAAAGCAGGTGGACCCCATGAACATCTGGATGGAGGCAGATGAAGATTCTGAGGTCATCCTGTTCATGGAAACGGCTGCCTCCACTCTAGAACATTTCAAAAGATGCTAAGAAGAAATGGAGATGAGGCGCCACTCTGATGAACCTGCTAAAGCAACAGTTAGTCTTCACCTCCAAACGTTTTCTTGACTCTATCAATCATCAGGGAGGCTGTGCTTCCTTTCCTTTTCAGGTGTGTCTGGTTAATTCTCATTAAAGTCTCTAAGGATTCTGGTACATGAAGTCGCACACTTTTTTTTAATGCAGGTGACTAAGAACCAACTCTCTTCCAAAGCACAAATCTTTCCTTTGATAGGGGGAGGGGGAAAACCATGTTTATGGCTCTCCATAGTAAGGCATGATGACCCTGGCGCTGCTGCCACTTGAGCACTGGACTCTTGAAACACTCTAAGAAGAAATGGAGATGAGGGGCGCACTCTGATTCCCAGTCAGATGTACCTGCTAAAGCAACAGTTAGTCTTCTCCTCCAAACTTTTTATTGACTCTATCAATCATCAGGCAGGCTGTGTTTCTTTTCCTTTTCAGGTGTGTCTGGTTAATTCTCATTAAAGTCTCTAAGGATTCTGGTACATGTAGTCGCACACTTTTTTCAATGCAGGTGACTAAGAACCAACTCTCCTCCAAAGCACAAATCTTTCCTTTGATAGGGGTAGGGGGAAAACCATGCATTGAAAAAAGTGTGCGACTACATGTACCAGAATCCTTAGAGACTTTAATGAGAATTAACCAGACACACCTGAAAAGGAAAAGAAACACAGCCTCCCTGATGATTGATAGAGTCAAGAAAACGTTTGGAGGAGAAGACTAACTGTTGCTTTAGCAGGTAAATCTGACTGGGAATCAGAATGTGCGCCTCATCTCCATTTCTTCTTACACTTCAAAAGATGGCCTTTAGGAGTAAAGAACACATCTGGAGCAAATCCACCTGAAAGCATCCGGTCAAAATACATATTTAGGGCAGCATCTCCAAGAAAGTTGTGCTATACCTGATTTATTTTGAGGGCATGATGGACATAGCCATTTTTATTAAAGATTAAGAGAATTATGCAGGGGCTGTTTCAATGGCAAGGTGGTATTACAAGGAGGACGCCACAAAATCATTCATTGTACATGACAATTACCCCATGCACTGTATTAAGGAGCAGAAGTTCACTTGGGTGCAAACTGTAGCGCAATTACCTCACCTAAATTCAATCAAGTTGATGTAAGGGAAATGTTCAGTGGTACATCAAATATTTGCACAAGCCCATCAACAAGCATGAACTCTTGCAGGACATTTCAAAGTTTTGGTTGAAGGTTTCGACCCTAGATACCTGTGCAAGGATGATGAACCACAATAAGAATAGCCCTGTTTTTGTGCAGCACACATATGACACAGGGACGTCAATACATATGTGAATATGGCCCCCTGGGAATGATCATACCATTATGTTCTGTTATGTTTCACAGCATTTGTACCGCGCCAGCCACTAAATATATCAAATGAATAAGTAAATAATATAACTGTTTTTAAAAGTGTTATTGAGGGAGCAGGAACACAAGTGCAGCATAGTAAGGAAAAGTGTATGTAATAGCGAAGGCAAAAGTTGCCTAATGCACAGTGCAAAGGACGGAAGGGAGGAGGAAGGAACAGTCAGAGTAGCTAGGGGGGAAGGCTACCAGTAGTCCAGCCACTGGTCTGGAGACTATGGCAGGGGTTGAGGGATGCGTGTGTTATGGGGGAAGGTAGATGGCTGCCAGCGGACCAGCCACTAGTCTGTGGGACTAAGGGAATGAGGGTTGGTGCTGGAGATAGGGGCATGGGGGCACATGATCTGATTTGCAACTGCAAAAATGTGTTTATTTTATTTTGACAAATCGGTGTGTTTTCATCCTCAAACTTTGTGGGCACAAAGGCAAGGATTGAGGTGGAAATACAGGTGGTCTCAAATTGTTGTCCAGTGCTTTAAAGATTAAAGGTCACTGATGTAAACTTCTGCTCAAAATGTATCAACTGTTTGACCAGGCCATGCTTCGAGGAATTATTAAAGACTTGCTCATCCTCTGCTGAAATGGTTTCAGCATGTAATCAGGCAATAGGGTACCTATACTCTTCATTCATCCCCTGAGCTATGAGGCGGGACCAGGGACACGTTGCATTTGGAGAATCCAAAGCGGTGGAAGACGATGGTGCCAAAGGGCTAGCAATGGGACAAGAACAAGTTAATCCTGCATGGGTGACCGCGTAGGTCATCAGTAGGCAGAATCAATCTAGGTGCTGTCGAGATAACATCAGGCCTGGTTCAGTCCCTGCTCTGGTCCCGGCTTCAATTAAATTCGCTGGATGCTTCTCTACAAATTTGAGTTCAAAGAAGGGAGCAGAAACCCTTTGCACTCTACCACAATTCCAAAATGTCACTGCGTTAGTTCACTCTATGAAGGGGTGTCACAAAAGCCACCTGTGATCCGACAGCTCGGTGAACATCTGTTAAATACTGAGCCGCAATGAGAACAAGAAAGGCCTGGATTTGGTCCACTCTGTGGTGCTGGTTCCTCCAATAGTTCCTGGCATTCTGGAATGCTGGGTGTATAAGGGCATGGAGGCGCATGACTCTATGGTGTATTCCAGCACATCCTTCACTATTTCAAAGCCACCAAACTGGTGGGCATCTGAAAAGAAAATTACATATACTTTATACATAAGAGAGAGATAGGATATTATCTACAGTGTGTGCACAGTACATTTAGATATGTGTGTTATTGAAGGCGCTGTTACAGTCCTTTCCCTTGATCAGTGTACATTACTTTGTATTTTTCAGATCTCAGGAACCTCAAAATGTATGCCATGGGACCGAGACCAGAAGTAAAAGTCCTGAACCTGATTTATGTAAAGTAAGCACACACCATCATTTTAAGAGTTAGTTTGTGTAACAGAATTGTGTGTGCCTAATGCTCAATTGCATAAAAAGGGGCAAGACGGCTCACGGCTGTCTTCTTTTGGATGTATGCTGTCCAAGTATACTGCTGCTTGATAACACAGAGCTGTGGCATGTTCCCTTATGCAGAGGTCATATATCTGCAAATGTGCTTGACTTTGCTCATGTTGTCTTTCAGTGAAAGCACAGCTGCCGATTATCAGTGATTTTCGTGGTTATCAACTGCTGTACTCTGCATAAATGGAAATAAAGTACTGTAGGGGTACTGGCTCAGAAAAACAATGTGGTCTACATTTGATCAACTCTTTTAAAAAATACATGTACATCGAATAATGATATGATATGATGTGGCATTTATAACGTGCCTGTACACAAGTGTTTCTAGGCGTGACAAGACAAGGAGTGGGAAACAAGGGAGGACAAAATAACGATCTTACTAGGCCTTGTATCATTCAGATCACGCAAGTGCGGGGAAGAGGGAAGGGGAGAAGTGCCAGCGGGAGGGGAAGGGGGAAGTGCAGATAATTCACAAATGCAGCCAGCGGGTGGCTCACAAGTGCAGAGAGAAAGGACTGTAGGGTTTCAGATACAGACCCTTAAGTGCAGAGGAGCCCTGAGGCTGTGCGAGGGCACTGGACATGCAGGAGTCTGGGCCCAAGTTCAGAGGGTGACCAGATGATCAGTGCGCGTAGCAGTCCAGTGCATCAGCAGGGGAGAGGGAGAGAGAAAGTGGAAGCGAATAGGAAAGTCTTGAGTTGCTTCTGCAACCAGAGATGGTTCTGCTCAAGTTTGAGAGAGGCAGTGAGGCTGTTCCAGAGGGAGGCCCCAGCCAAGTAGATAGATCTGCCCCCAAATCTCTGCTTGGAGAAGCGTCTGACCCTCAGAGATTTGGAGGTGGATGAACTGAGAGCGCGAGAAGGAAGATGTTTTTGAAGAGAAAGTTGGAGGTAGAGGGGTCTCGGGCAACAGAAAGCCTTGTGGACAATGCAGCAGGTCTTGAAGTTGATCCTTGCAGCCACTGAAAGCCAGTGTAGAGATTTCAGAGCTGGAAAGATACAATCCCTGGGCTTGAGGCCAAGGACAAGTCTCACAGTCCTTTTCTGGATAAGTTGTAAAGGTCAAAGAGTAGAGGCAGGAAGATTTAGAAACAGGCTCTTGCAATAGTCCAGCCTAGAGAGAACCAGAGCTCTGGAGACAGTGAGCTTCTGGGGGAAAGTGAGAAAAGGAAGAATACATCTGAGGAGGTGCAGCTGATAGTTTGACATCATAGAGATGTCAGAGATGTGAGAAGAGAAGGAGAGGGTGGAGTCAAAGATGGCACCAAGGTTCTTAGCCTCAAAGGAAGGAGCAGGAAGAGGGCCAAGAGATTTGGCAGCCAGAGAGAGAGAATGTAGGGAGTGGGTGTCCCAATGAGGAGGATCTCAGTCTAACTGGCATTAAGGCGGAGATCATTGGCAGCACACCATTCCTGAGTTGCGGCCAGACAGTCTGGTATGAGAGAAAAAGCAGAGGTGGCTGAGGGGAGCCTCAAAGAGAGCTAAGTGTCATCCGCATTACATTGAAAATTGGAGCAGAAACTAGCGATACAATCGGCAAGAGGTGCCAGGTAGTGTTGAAGAGCCAGGGAGAGAGGTTAGACCCTGAGAAACACCACATGTGGGAAGAGGGATAGAAGAGAGGAAAGACCCCAGTTGGACCTGGGTGGGTCGGTCAGTGAGAAAGGAGGTCAACCAGTCCAGGGCCTGATCAGTAATACCAAGGTTGTCCCGAAGATGATTGAGCAGGATGGCATGGTTGACCGTGTCGAAAGCAGAGGAAAGATCAAGGAGAATAAGAGTTGGAGGTAGATGAGCGGAGGATGAAATAAGCAACAGATTGGGAAAAAAAAACATTGTCTACAATTAATCAAATTTATTGTTTATGATATGCACTGTAGAGACACCCACTTCATAGTTGCCTAATCACTGTTTTTCAGAACAAAGCCCTCCTATTTGTTTGCTTGACCCCACCCCCAACTCCACCACCCAAATCCGTGAGCACAGACACTGTCTGAGAGCAGCCAAACATCCATTAGAGAGTTAATTGGAAACCATGGCCAACCACTTCCAAAAGCTCAAAGTGTGGTGTGTTTGGTGACAGGAGTGAAGCAATGGCAGCAATGGTAAAATCATTTCAATGAGACAGGAAGTTAGAACTCTGGTTTTACAGCAGCCGGAGGCAGAGAGGTGGGGTAAAGCCTATGATGTCTGCTCCACAATCATCCTCCACTAAGGGCCTGTAAAAGGTTCTTTACTAAAGTCTATGCCAGCGAAGAAGATTAAATTCATGTGTCAATTATCTAACTAACGGCTAACTATTGACCTATCTCTATCAACCCTTTCTTGGGTAAACTCATGGAGAAGCTGGTGGTCTCCCAACTGGTCCTCCACACTGAAATGGCTGGTTGCCTCCATGACCACCAGTCCGGTTTCAGAGCCGCCAGAATACCCGAGAAGACCTACTCCCTAATCTGGACTCTAACACTCGTTCTGTTATGCTCCTCCTCAATCTTTCTTCTTCTTTTGACACTGTCAACCAC
This sequence comes from Ambystoma mexicanum, assembly GCF_040938575.1. Classification (NCBI taxonomy): domain Eukaryota; kingdom Metazoa; phylum Chordata; class Amphibia; order Caudata; family Ambystomatidae; genus Ambystoma; species Ambystoma mexicanum. The sequence continues at coordinate 1,176,212,863 of NC_090925.1, forward strand.
TCCATCCTCATAAACCATCTCTGTGATAGCCTAGACATCACTGACAGGGCACTGGTATAGCTTAATTCTTTCCTCTCTAACAAACCCTCCCAAGTGCAAATGGGTCCTTTTCTCTCCTCACCTCACTCTCTACCTGTGGTGTCCCTTGGGGCTCTATCCTATCACCATGGCTCTTCAACATCTACCTAGCCCCTCTGGCCCACCTGATCTCCACCTACTCCCCTCATTTCCAGTGCTATGCAGATGACACACAGCTCTCTTTACGGCTGCCTTCCCCTACCTCCTCTTCCGCTTCCTCCCTCATATCGGACTGCCTGACTGCTACCCAGGCATGGTGCTCTACCAATAATCTCTGCCTCAATGCCAGCAAGACAGAAATCCTTCTCATTGGGATACCTGCTCCTAGTGACCCCTCAGTCTCTGGCCAGACTCCTTAGGTCTCCTAACGCATCTCTCCAGCCCTACAATCTCTCCACTGACTCCTGGTGACTGCAAGGATGAAATTCAGGACCCTCTGCATCATCCACAAGGCTGTCTGGGGCCTGGGACCTCTCTACATCCAGCTTCATCTCCTGAAATACCTCCCAGCCAGAGTCCTTCGGTCTTCTGGTGCCAACTCTCTGCTGGTCAAAAATGTCTCAAGCTGAGAGTGAGAGGTAGATCCCTTTCCTCGGCTAGCACCTCCCTCTGGAACAGCCTCCCCCTTCAGACTTGAGCAGGATCTTCATAAGTTCCAGAAACTTCTCAAGACCTTCCTTTTCTCCTCTTCCTTCCCTCTCCCGCTCCCATGCTAAACTTTCCATCTGCTGCTGGACTGGGGCCTGTTCCCTTCAGTGTCCTACAAGGGCCAGACCATCCCCACCTGTCCCCACACACATCCTCTGCCAGCACTTGCCCTTCGGCACCTTTTCCTGGACTATCTCAACTTAGTCCTCCTGCCCTCTGCACTCCTCTTCCCCTCCCACCTCTTTCCCCTGGCACTTGCCGCTTCCACCCAACCACCACTTGGCTGCCCCCACCCTTGGGGCACCCAACTTCTTAATTTCTCCCTCTACCGCCTCCTCTTACACTTATCACCTTGCCCATGCACTTGCACAGTAGGATTGTCACAAGACCAATATAATCGTTTTTTCTTTGTTGTTGTATTGTTTGATTTCCCATGTCCCCCTCCTCCCTTTTTGTCTTGTGGTGCCTAGAAACACCTGTGTATGGGGGCCATACAAATGTCCAATAAATAAATAAAATAAAATACATTTGCAGTTATAAGAGCACTCACAGGCAGAGAGGCAAAATAATTGAAGTGTGGGTACATTGGCAGTGGAGGGCGGGATAACAAGAGATAAGAGACAAAGGGCCTCATTACAAGTTTGGCGGCAGCCATGGGGCTATTAGCTCCATGGCTTCCGCCAAACTGGGCTCCTTTACTGGGTTCCCAGAATGGGGAATTACCGGGCCATTCCGAGTTCGGAGGCCCAGTAATTCCTCCCTCTGGGAACCCGGGCCTGGACCTTCCCCATTCCCATCTGAGCCCCCATACAGCTCAATGGGAATGGGAGAGGGAGCTAACAACGGGCCGGTCATTGTTAGCTCCCTCTTCCCCTCACGGGACCCAGTAACAACACCTGGTTTTACCAGGCGTCCTTACCGGACCCGGCGAGGGGACCTCGTAATTTTGCGGAACGGGTTTAACAGGACCGCCTCCATTAGCAGAGCCCGTTAACCCGTTCCGCGAAGGTCCTAATGAGGCTGAAAATCTGTTGCAAGTTGGGGCGCGGGGGGTATTACTTTTCAGAGACCTAGTGGCAAAAACGATAGATGGTGCCATCTGGGACTCTAGTCAATAAAATGTCAATTTTAATCAGGAACAATTGGTGATATGTTTTTCTTAAGTATAGAATCCTTTCTATTGTGTTATTAGTGTTACTCTGTTTGAGAATGTCCCCATAACATTTACCCATCAATGAATGATTCACAGAATTACTGTTCTGCTCCTTTATTTCTCTGAGAAACAGTCTTATTGAGCATTTGAAGTCTTCCTGCCAGATGAATACAGAGGGTGAAGAGCATATGAGGTTACTTACATTTATTCAACATTCTTCTGATAAGGGAAGTGATTAGCCAAGAGGTAGGAGATTGCCTGCATTACAGTAGTAATGTATGGCCACTGTCACACTCTATAAAGTGAATCATCTCAAGGTGCATGGAGACATGAGGCGAAAGTACACAACAATTGAATCCAAAAGGGAACTAGATGATCCTAGGTAGCAATAAGAGAGGGATGAATCACTTTCTTGTAGCAGAGAAGGAAGCATCTGTCTATGATGAAGTGAGGAAAGCTATTGCATATTTTGGAGAGTTGGACAGAGAACTGTCAGTTGCCGTCGCTTGTCCTGTTAAACTGAGCCACAGCTGTACGCATACTCACTCTTTACATCTGTGCAGCAACGGCAAGGAGTGGAGATCACGGACTACATAAACCAGTTCTGTTTAATAGAACAGCTTCACAGTATGGTGGAACCTTATGCACCCTTCTTCAAAGGGATTGGAGCATTGTACATGGAGAGGAAGGGCAACATAGTCTGAAGGGTATGGGGTGGGTGCTACGATGACCAATATGATTTTCATATTTGTGAAGTTTGATATTTAAGATAAAGGTGGGGTGAGTTTGGTAAGAGACCAAGTATTTGTGTATGTTTGCGGAATTTAAATGAGGGACTTGGGGAGTGCGGAAATATGCCAGGTATATTCTGTGTATTTTAAAAAAAAGTTAAATGAAAATTTAAGGAGGTTTTGTTGTGTTACTTTAGAGAACTTCAGAGAGCATGCAAACTTCTCTGGGGTATCTTGTTACTTGTGATTGGACCAAGCAGACGGATGAAGTTGGGCTCAGGCAAAAGTGCAGGCCAATTTGTGGGTTCTAAAATTTCAATGGAAGATGGAGTGTTTTTACCAGAGCTGAAACTTGAGAGGAAGGCATGCCATGAAAGAGACAGACCAACCACCGACATTACATATGACGTCACATTAGTGTAATTGGGGAATACAGAAAAAGAAATGATGGAATGATTTAACAGTGTCATATAGAGTGCATTTAAGGAGGCGACCGCTTAGGAATCAAGGAGCTAGATTGTGTCAACAGTGGTGTGTGAAACAGGACTCTGCACCAGATGGGGAGAAAGTGCAAGGAAAGGAGAAGAGGAGCGACATGACAATATTTGCTGGAATAAATAATAAGGTGGTAAATCGCATTCTAGATTTGTTGAAGAGAGTTGAGATGAAAACAAGGAAACCCTAGGTAGAGGACATTGCCACCATCTTGGCACTATTGATTGTGGGCCATGACAGCAGAGATTCATTTGGAGGAGAAAAAATTGATGATTTGTGGCAAAAGTGAAGTCGATGTTAGCAGGCGGAGGAAGCATGATGTATTTGAGGTATGGGTAAAAGAGAGTAATCATGGTTCACAACAAGATTTGTTTCAACAGAGACAGGAAAGGGACAGCTGGGGAGTGAGACAGGCCACTTGTGGTGGTGCCAAAAGGCAGAGAAGCAACAGACCATCATGACCTTCTTCGCAGAGTTCAGTTTGAGAGAGTTGTCACTTAACCAGCTGGAAACTACTGGCATACAAGAAACAAGGGTTTTTGTTGTTGTGAATATGAAGTTGCCTACCATGAACATAGGTGAAGAAGAGGAATCCATGTGATTAATAGGAGAAGCAGGTAGCTAAACATTCAGTTTAAAGAGGATAGAAGAGGGAGAGAAGACCTGGGGAAGACCATGGGAGGGTGTGTGCAAGGAAGATGTGAAAGAGGAGAAGTTGCTTGCTTGTGGTCAGTGAGAAAAGAGGACAATCACCTTGAAGCAAACTCTCAAACACCAAACACCAAAAGTGAAAAGTGGGAAATCAGGGTGATATGGTCCTCGGGGTCGAATGCTGAGAATACGTCATGAAGTACCAGGGCAACAGCTTTAGACTGATCATGTGAGGGTCTTACAGTTCTTCAACCAACACAGACTTCATATTGTGGCCAGGCTGGAAGTCAGCTTGAAGAGAGTGCAGAGGAGAATGACATTTCTCTGGTAAGTGTACAGATTGAGGTTCCCGTAAGGCTGGGGAATGCAACGTCTGGAGCTTTAAGCAAGAGGCCCTGTCAAATGTGGTGATCCGAACATATATCCAGGAAAAAATTGATAACTTCTTTAGGGATAATGAGGGATCAGTGTCCTCCTTTTTCATACTTTGGGAGTCTTTCAAATGTGTCATCAGGGGGGGAATGTGAAATCCTTAAGACAATAAGGAAAGAGTTGGAAAAACACGATCAAATTCTTAGGGACCTGGAAAAGAAGAGTGATAAAATGAACTTGCCAGGTACACAGGCCAAGATACAGGCCACTCTGGCTCTATGTAGCTGTTAGTGCCATCTGTTGCTACTTCAAAGTTAGCTGTTAGCACCATTTGCTGCTTTTTTGAATGTAGCTGTTTGTACCATGTTGCTGCTATTTTGAATTTAGTTGTGCCCAGTGACTACCCTGTGCTACCCCATCCTGCTTTTCCCCACATCCTGTCTCCCCCCACTATTCTCTCTTTTCTTCTCCCTCCTCCACGATACCTATGGCACTCTCTGTCGCTCCTTTTTTTCCTGTTACTCCAATGACTACCCTATCCTTCTCACTAAGTCTGGTAAGAAGTTCAAAAAGGATATCTTGGCCTCTAACCCTGGTCTCCCTATCGCTGACACCTACTCCAGCGCTTTCTCCAGACAGACCCTCACCAACATCCTCTTTGTTGTTCCTTCACCCGACCTTTGGACTCCTCATGTTCTCTCTCCCTTCTCTTCCTCTCCCATTAATGGTGGCACCTGGTGGGAGGCATTCCTGGAGCCCTTCCACTCCTCTAAGGTAATCATTAATGTCTACTTTAATGGCACTGTCATAGTCCAAGGCCCTCAGGCCAGCTTTCTCATCTTTGACAGACGCTTCCCATGCTGCAACAATTTCCTTTCTTCTCTTGCTCTCCCGTCTCTCCATTCTTCAGCTTCCTTGCCTATGCCCTCTGCCTCCTCCTTGGCCACCTTGCCCTCTCCTCCTTCCTCTTCTGCCCCCCCCTCAGGCTCCTTCTACATCTCCGCTGAGCATATCTCAGATTTGTACCCCCTCCCTGCAAGTCCTTCAAGGATGGCAACCTTCTCCATATTGCCACTCTCAACTCTCGCTCAGCTGTCAAACACTCCTCTGACATCTGCCGTCTCCTGGAAGAACTTGACCTCGATGTTCTCGGTCTTACTTAGACATGGTTCATGGCCATCTCTGTCACAGGCTTTGACACTCTCCTCCCTGATGGCTACAAGATCCTCTCCGCGCCCAGACCTAACCTTTGCGTAAGTGGTGTAGCCTTGATCTTCCTGGATTGTCATTCCTATGCAGGCCTACTCCTCTTTTGAATGCCTTGTCTGCAGGCTTTCTCTCTCTTCTGGACGCTTTCTTACTGTGGCTACTTTCTTTCAGGCCACCTGGTCAGATCTCCTCCTTCCTCTCTGAGTGGGCAGACCTCTCCTCCTGCCTCCTGGCCTCGACCACTCAACTCCTTCTTCTTGGAGACTTCACCATCCAATTGGATGCTTCCTGTCCCTCCTCTGGACTCTTTCATGACCTCTGCAACTCTCTCTCTCTTTCTATTTCCCCTCTGTCCAGACTCACTCTGCAGGACACACTCTGGATGTTCTGATCTCTTCAGACCTCGTCCTCTCTATCCCTCTGACCGCTCCTCTCTCCTGGAGTGATCACTCTCTCCTTTCCTCCCATCTCTCCCTTTCTACCCCTCAGGCCAAGCCAACTCTAACACTGCTACCTACCTTCTTGTTCATCTGACCCATGAAGCATTTGTCAGTTGAGGCTATCGCTACCACTTTCTTTCCCCCTCGTCCACCTCTGGCTGACTTACATCCTGACTGCCCTTTCCATGCTCTACTCTTCTATCTCTGATACTCTTGATGTTCTTGCCCCTGTCATGAGGATTCGCTTGAAGCCCAAAGCCAAGTGCAACTCTTGGTAAGACCCTGACCTAGTTACCCTTAAACGCAAGTGTAGGGTGGCTGAGAGGAATTGTGTGTGAATCCTCTGACAAACTAGCCTGCCGCCTGCCCCAAAGGCAATACCAGCTCCTTGTCTGCACTAAGAAGAGCGCCTATATCCAAGCTAGCGTCTCTGTGGCATTTAACAACTCAGCCAAACTCTTTAAAATCTGCATGGAGCTGGGCAACCATGCTGCAGTCTCGACCTCTCCTCTCGCCTCCCAGGCCCTCTGCACGGCACTTGCCTCTCATTTCATCGAAAAAACTCAGAACAGCCTGTCCACCCTCTTGCCCTCTCCTCCTCCCCCTTCTCTCTCTGATATTTCTGGCCCGCCTGCAGCTGCCTCTCCTCCCTCTTTCTCATCTTTTTCTCTGTTCTCCCCTGACAAGATTTCCAGACAAGTCAGATCTATGATAGTCTTGTCAAAATAGGTTCTTCCGTGTTCGTCCAAAACGATCAATGACCACTTTGACATCCTTGCTCCTGCTCTGGCGGACTTTTGCAACCACTCCTTCACCTCTGGAGCCTTCCCCTCCCCTCTGAAGCACTCTCTTGTGCACCCTCTTCTCAATAAATCCGCAGCCAACCCCTATTGCCTGGCTAACTATCGCCCGATCTCTATCACACCTTTCCTGGGCATACTCCTGGAAAAGCTAACCATCTCCCAGCTTAATCTTCACACTGATTCTATTGTTTGTCTCCATGACCATCAGAAACTGCTCTCCTGAACATTCATGAAGACCTCCATGACCTCTCCAACCTTGATTCCAATATCCCATCTGTCCTCATCCTACTTGATCTTTTTTCCGGCTTTGACACAGTCAATCATGTCATCCTGCTCAATCGCCTCCGTGATAATCTGGGTATCACTGATCAGGCCCTGGCCTGGCTGACCTCCTTCCTTTTCCAACCGATCCTCCCAGGTCCAACTTGGGTCCTTCGATTCCTCTATCTCACCTTCTACCTGTGGTGTCCCCCAGGGGTTAACCCTCTCTGCCTGCATCTTCAACCAATGCCTGGCACTGCTCACCTGCTGCTTTGCTGCTCTGCTCAAACTTTCAATCCTATGCGGATGACACCCAACTTGTTTTCAAGCTCCCCTCTGCCACCTCTCCTCCCTCTCTCATCTCCGACTGTCTGTCTGCAATCCAGGAGAGGTGTGCTACCAACAACCTCTACCTTAATGCCAGTAAGACAGAGATCCTCCAAATCGTCACACCTGCACCTTCCTTTCCTGTCACTCTCTGGCCGGCCCCTTTTGGCCCTCTCCCTGCTCCCACTTGCGAGCCTAAGAACCTCTGGGTCATCTTTGACTCCACGATTTCCTTTTCTCCTCACATCTCTGATATCTCAAAAAAGTCTAACTACCAACCGCACCTCTTCAGAGGTATTCTTCCTTTCCTCTCCTTCCCCCAGAAGCTCACAGTTGCCAGAGCTCTGATTCTCTCTAGGCTGGACCGGTGCAACAGCCTCTTTGTAAATCTGCCTGCAACCACTCTCTGTCCCCTTAAGCTCATCCAGAACAGGACTGCAAGACTTGCCCTCAGCCTCAAGCCCTGGGATCGTATCTCTCCAGCCCTGAAATATTGTTCATTGGCTCCCAGTGGCTGCAAGGATTAAATTTGAGACCTGTTGCATTGTCCACAAGGCTTTCTGGGTCCTGTGTCCACAATACGTTTAACTCTCCCTCTGTAAATACAATCCTACTCGAGCTCTTCGCTCCTTCACCTCCAACTCCCTCAGGGTCAGTCGCTTCTCCAAGCAACGAGTTGGGGGTTGATCCCTTTCCTCGGCTGGGGCCTCCCTCTGGAACAGCCTCCCTCCTCTCTGAAATTTGAGGAGAGCCATATTTGGTTCCAGAAGCACCTCAAGACCTTCCACTTTGCTTCTGCCTTCACCCTTCCTCTCCCCTGCTAATCTGTCGGCTTTGGCACCTGGCACCTGGTTACCCTCTGATTTTGGGCCCAGATCCCTGCCCTCCCAGACACACACCTGCACTGCCTCCTGGCAACATCTGCACTTGAGTCTGTATCTGCAACCCTACAGTCCCCTTCCAGCACTTATCAGGCACTCGTTGTCTATACCTTATTCTCGCACTTAACCACCTGCTGGCCGCAATACCTGTTGTTCTATCACATATTCAACGCTTTCCACTGCACTTTCCCCCTTCCTTCTCCCCTGCACTTTCACATTATCAATGTAAATGGGCCTAGTAGCGGCCGGGGAAAACCTTGGCATGGGCAGCACATACGGAAGCACCCAGGATGCACATATATGCAATAAGGGACTCTACTGGATTGCTACAAAATACTGATGTATGGTAAGGTGTGGTATTGTTTATTTATATAGTGCCTCCCACCAGGTCACTGAGTTTTACACCTAGTTGTATACCTCTATTCTGGAGGCTTCTCCGCACCAAATCAAAGGCTGTTTGGATCAGGTGGAACAGTACTGGTTCTCCCCTGCAGACAGGGAGGTGCTTAATGCCCCATCACAGTTCAAGAAGTCTGTCTGACCATCCAGGCTCTACCCAGAGGGAAATTTCTTGGACAGAATGGGCTTTCGGCAGGCTTTTAAAGAATTGTTTGGTTGATTAGCGCCTTATCTGCTTGAGGTCTGTCAACAGGCATTGGAGGGGTGTTCACCCCTGGACACAACGAGGGAGGCAGTGGTGACTCTGCTACTTTTGCCAGTGAAGGATCTCCAAGACTGCTCGGCTTATTGGCCGATCTCCCTCATAAACACTGACAATAACAATCTTGCCGAAATTCTGGCCAATAGGCTGGCACCTTCAATGTCCAGATGTGGGAAGGCGGACCAGTCTGGGTTCATACCAGCCAGATCCACTTCCTATGGACTCCACCCAGTCTTTGCCCTGATGAGCAGTGAGGACCCCGATGCAGAGAAGGCCTTTGACTCTGTTGACCAGCCGTTTCTGTTTGCTGTACTCAAGAGAATGGGAGCGGATCCTGTCTTCATTTCTTTGACCTCACTGTTGTACACTTATTCCTCTGCTAGACTACTCATAAACCGTCAATTGTCCAAACCAATCCCATTGGGCCGGGGCTCGAGGCAGGGATGCCCCCTCTCCCCTTTATTGTTTGCGCTGGCTAAGGAGCCGCTAGCTGAACTGCTCAGAGATTGTCATGTGCACCGAGGGGTGCAGTTATATGCACATAAATTAATTGTCTCACTATATGCCGATGCTATGACTCTATATATTATAAACACAGAATCTAATCTCGCACTGGCCATGGCAGATGTCCTGGACTTTGGCTGCTACTGAGGAATCAATACCAATGCCAGAAAGTCAGTGCCCTTTCCTCTTACAGATGGGTGGTGGAATTCCATGGTGGGCTGCAGTTCCAATGGCACATCACTAACACCCGCTACCTGGGGATGGAACTGGCCAGGTGCCCAGACATTATGTGGAGCTAAAACTATGGTAAAGCACTGGGGAAAGCAGAGGAAGTGGTTAAAAATTGGAGACACCTACCAATATCTCTGTATGCCAGAATATCCCTCGTCAAAATGTTCCTACTACCTCGGTTTCTAGACCTATTCCTTAAAGTCCCAGTACTCATGCCGGGGATCCTCCTAAAGAAATTGAAAAGTATAATCACATGCTATATCTGGGCAGCCAAACAGGCACCAGTCAGCTGGGAGAAACTCGTTGCCCCACTGGACAGAGGGGGACTATCACTCCTAGACTTCAAAAGTTACAAACAACCTAGCAGCACAGGCACAATTTCTATCCCATTGAACTCACCGAACCCAGACAGGCCCCATGTCCCAATAGAAAGGGCACTAGCAGCCCCATTGCTCCTAAGGGCGGCTAATCTGGGGGCTCCAACTAGAATAACCAGAGGGATGAATGTGGTCGGCAACACGTCTAGGTCATGGTCTAAAATAGAGAGTAAAATGGGTGATCCTTTTCCTGTATTCCCCCTGCTTCACATTGCCCACATACCAGATATTCTTCTTAGCAGTTAAAAGGCCTATTTGCAATGCATGGCTAAGCTGGGTCTAACTAACTTCCAGGATTTGTTCCCTGGTGGTCAATTCCTATCCCTTAATGAGCTTAAAGAGCTGGGCAATGTTACGGCACTGGGCGTATTCTTCTATTTTAGGACGTCCGGTGCCGTAACATTGCCCAGCTCTTTCAACCCCACCACAGTTGGGTAGTTGGAAGATGGAAATTGTATACTGCCATGACATGTAATCAGACTATAGAGGCACACTCCCAACAACTGCCAGACCCAGAGACATTGGGAGTCCCTATCAGAATGACTTACTCTCCAGGCCGATTGAGCCCCGGATTGACTCGCCATAATCGGATAACTGCTGTGGGCATGATTTAATGTTAACACACTGTTGGTGGACTGGGCAGGATGGGTAGGTGGACAGGGGTGAACTGCCTGAATATGATTATGCAACATATATGTACCTGAAGTTACCTTGTCACTGAATGATATTGGGTTGCCCACACTGACACTGTTTTTTTGTTCCTCTAAAAATTCAATAAAAAGAAATGTAAAAATGTAGAAGAAAGAAAAAATACTGTGCATGTTTCCCATTAACTCAGGTGCTGGCACGATCGCGATGCAGGGGCGCTTCAGGGCACAGGAGGCGTGCATTGTCGCATTCCATGCTGGAGAATGTAGTACATGACCTCCCCTTCCGATTGCCTGTGTGACAAATTATGACTTCAGGAGCATCACATTGTCAGAATGCTCGCAACATCTACAGCGGTGTCACGATAGAAGGCAGTGCAGCAGCGTCAATGGCCCCCTGAGGTGGGAAATAATACTAAAGGACTTGGTAAGTGCAAAGCTACGCCAATGGTCATCCCGGCAAGTGGTGATGTCATTGGATGGCCGTCCTGTGTGACTAGCGCAATGATAAGAGGCATGAAGTGGTTTGCTTTGTTTTACACCCTGGAAGTGGCATTAGGTATACATTGTCACAGACGGTGTAATTGTAACAGGCAGTGCAGAGGATTCTAGATGCGACGTGGAAAAGATAGACTGTGGGGTCGATGTTAAAACAGCAAAACTCCAGGCGGGCTGGGAAGCAATGGTGTGTGTTTGATGGAGTGTGTCAGGCAGTTGGGTGCAGGGCTGCTGAGCCTCACCATACAACCGGCAATGCCAACGAGGGCTAGTTCTGTGGATTTCCACAGTCCCAGTGCATTGTTAGTTATAGTGTTGGCTGAGGTTTGATGTCTTAAAGTTGCATTAGTGAGGCAATACAAAGGTTACGTTAATTGCATGCCATGACAGGGTAGTTGTCATGAGAGTCCAGACTAAATGTGGTTATTTGGTGTTGGAACAATCATGGCTGCGAGTTAAGTTTATAGTAGCACGAATGTGCAGTAATGCTTTTAGGGCAGAATAACATCAAACAGAGACATTGCTAGGGGGGCTGAAGGGGCTATAGCCCCGTGTCCTTTGGTTATAGCCTGGATAGAAGCTCAGGGACTACAACCAAAAGGCTATAGCTAGCCCTGAATCCTGCCAGTCCTGACATTAGCTTAGCCCCTGATCTTTTCCAGACCTAGCAACACCCCTGACATTAAACATTTAATTTCTTTCCATGGACGGACTTACAGGTGTCATTAACTAATAATAATAATAATAATAATAATTGACACATCATTTTGTTCATGCTCTCTACGGCGCAATACTGGACTCTGAAAACTGTGGCAACCCCCTCGCTTGCCCTTTTCTGCCTTTTTCACATTATGCTGTATAATATCCATATACTAGTTGCTAAATAACAAACCCAGTGGCGTAGCACAAAATGTGGTGGCCATGCTTATGCCCCCCTCCATCTACCCCCGAAGCTCAGCAACAAATCGCGGGTCGCACCATACTCTGTGCCGGCCTAGATTACCATGCTTGCGCAATACGGACAAACATGCTGTTGCAGGGGTACGTTGCACACTGCACTAGTAGAAAGATATATATATGTGTGTTTATGAGTTTTAATACATTATACAGCACACGTTCTGAGAAAAATTGGCTACACAGCCAGAGCGTTTCCAATTGTTTTGTAGGGTAACCACAATCCAAAAATCCAATACACGCAAGTAACGCACAGTGCACAGGAACATTAATGCTTTAATTAATTTAATGATTTGATAATAAAAATTCCATGCCACAATTAAAACATATCCAACAAGCTGCACAATATACACCAGTCTAGACACGTAATAACGCATGCCAGGCCACATTTAGACATACCTAGACTGGTTGCACCAAAATGCCTGTAGAAGCAATAACACTTATGTTTGTTTTATCACAGATGCCCAGATAATATACAATGCCACAGTAAGAAATGGCTAGACTGGCAGCACCCAAATACCAGCCTAGCCAGGTAATTAGACTTGGCAGGTCTGCTTTATCAGAGATGCCCAGTTAAAAAAAAGTCAAGCCAAACTAAGAAATTACTAGACTGGCTGCACCAACATGCCTCTCTAGCCACTAATACCACATTTCATGTCTGCTCAGCTTGGACATGAATGACAATTAAGTTTCATCGCACAGTCCCCACCTGAGCCTATCCCCCCACATATCCCCTTTCCCTCCCAACTCCTGCTCAATCCCCAAAATTAGCTCCTCACCCCAGAATTACCTCCACTTCCCTCTTCCTTGTCCCAGTTCTTACATATGAGGCACCTTGCCTCATAGGTAAGTCTTGTGATGAGGTACAAGTGGGACTAGGAGTAATGATGATTACAGGTAACTAAGCCAGGCCTTACCTTCATGTCCCGTTTCCTCATCCAATTACTTGTGTATGAGACAAAGTGCTGGGACAAGGAAGAATAGGGCTAGGAGTAATGAAGATTACCAATAAGTAATCATGGCATTAAACACAAGCAGTGGTGCATCACCATTGATCCGACTGGGCTCCAGCCCTCGCCCCACCCCCCAACATCTTGGGCTATGTTGACTCGACCTGGCTGATCTATAGAGCCGCTGCTGCACAGAAAAAGACACAGATGTTAAACGGTGCCTGAGTTTCGCCATTAACAAAGGCCCAGCAATTATTAACGTAAAGCATGTCACTGTTAGTACCTGCATTTAAATGCATAATTTTTCAGGCAATTGAAATTGTGATATGGGTTTAGTACGTGCATGCCAGGGGAGTGATTGGAAAGGTTGAGAGGGATCAGGAGACTTCTCATTCTCATAACAGTCCATAAGTAGGTGCTTTCAGACTTAAAAGAGAGTGTTAACTGCTTGCAACATTGAAGCTGCAATAGAATAGTCTCATTAGAATGCGTAAAGTAGTTAGATGCCCCCACACAAATAAGTGTGCCCCTCCCCCATCACCTGTGAAGTTAGCGCCTCTCCCAACCTTTGAAGCGTCAGCTCCCCCCCACGAAATGTAGGTTTAGTTGCACCCATGAACACATGCACACACACCATTCACCATACACACACGCACTCCTAGCCACACATACATTGAAGTATGCACCCTTTCGTCATACAGGCACACCCAGGAAGCCACCCATACATTTAAGTGTGCACCCTTTCACCATACACTCACAGAGGAACACCCAAATAGCCATCCATACATCATGCACTCACTCATTCATGCACATTACATTACATACATATCGCCGCCCTATAGTTAAGGTGAGTTGGTCTCCCACAGGAACCCCTAAAAATTGTATTGTTAATAACTTTTGATTTTGAGTTTCGTAAAGATTCATTAAAAAATTAAAAAATTATTAAGAAGACAAAAAAACAGTTTTTTGCAAAAGTGCAGCCTACTTCCCATTCATCTTCTCATAGACAAACAAGGTAAATTTTTGCCAAAGCGCACAGCCCAAACCACTGGACGGATTTGGACCAGTTCTGAAACAACTTGGGCATGAAGCATTGACTCGCGATCCATGCCTGGTTTGTGGTTATTCCATTCAGTAGCTATTTAATAATTTGACCGAGAAGGGGGTGCCCCCTTCCCAAAAATCTCAGGGGGGTTTTAGAAATGACACAACCACCATCTTGTTTTTATCTCGATGCAAGAGATAACCGTGGCTATAGCCGAGGATATGGGAAAATGAAATGCAGGAAAAACGCTAATTGCAGGTCAAAAAGCATGCAAATGCTGACAGCTAGAGGTAAGGGGTGTGGCTAGAGGGCACCAAGTGAAATTTGGTAGTTGGAGGGCCTCACAGAAACAGCATGTGTTTGTGGGGGGGAAAGGGAGAGAGCAAGCCATCTGGGAGTGGGGCACTTGGTGAGGCAAGAATGCATTTTACCGTTGGGAGTGAAAATCACTGGTCATGGTCAAAGACACGATTGCCATCCAGGTCTATCTATGCAGGAACCAGGACAGACCCTGCTTAGCTTCAAAGTGAGGAAGGGACCAACTTTCTCAGGCCATGTTGCCATTTTAATAAGCCAAAGTTACAAGAGCACTTAGAGAAAGGGGCCAGCCCTTTCCTTGCTTTGAAAGTAAGCAGCGTCAGTCTCGCTTTGAAACTAAGCAGGCTCAGTCCCGATTACTGCATGGATGGGTGACTGAATGGGCCTCCGAATATTTTTTTTTAAACCGTGCTACTGTCAGTCCTTGAACGTTTTGCACTCAGAGACCATTTTTTGCCTTTTGCTGATTTGTATTCTGGTATTTGCAGTCTCCCAGTCAATAATAAAAAAATAGATATTTTTACAGCAACAGTGGGTTTTCCATCCCAGAAGTAACTGAGACAAACCATGCTTAGCTTCAAAGCGAGGAAGGGGCCAGCCTCTTAAGGCCATTGTGCCTAAAAAATGAGTCCACCTTACAAGACCACTTAGAGAAACATTTCCTAAGGTGGGTGATCCTTCCTCGCTTTGAAACTAAACAGGGTCAGTCCCGATTATTGCATAGATGATAGACAGTGCACGGTCCTGAATGTCGTGTGCTTTCTTAGTTTTAAATATCTCTTAACACACTGCATCCACATTTTTTTTTAAACTATGCTACTGTCATACCTTGATTTAGTTTTCCAGGGAATATCAGAGACCATTTATTTGCCTTTTGCTGAATTGCCTTTTGGTAGTTGTAGTCTTGCAGTCAAGATGGCGGCCTAATGCCACAATTGTACACTTTCTGGCTAACATAGTTCTATAAGGATTTATCTATTTGAGTGACACTATAGTATGTGTACTTTTGAAGTTAGCTTTATAAAGCAGAGTATTGTTGAAAGGTTGCCAGACATTTCGTCGGAAAAAATTCGTCGACAGGACATTTGGTCGAAACCATTTGGTCGAAAACCAAATGGTCGAATTTATTTTTTTTTTATTTTCACTTTTTTTTTTTTGGGGGGTCCCCTTCCCCAAACCCCTTTTTTTGGGGGGGGTCCCCCCTAACCTCCTTTTTTTTCTTAAAAACCCTTTTTTTCCTAAACTACAACCTAAAAAATATATATATATATAAAAAAAAATTCGACCATTTGGTTTTCGACCAAATTACGTCGACGAAATGTCTTTCGACGAAATGTCTTTCGACGAAATGTCCGGACAGCTTGTTGAAAGCCAGACGTGTGGGTGAAGGGGGGTAATGATGAGTGGGCAAGTAAGACATGAGTATTTGCCCACAATGTGGCAAGAGAATTTGCAATCCTGGACACTGGTGCAGTTATTTCCCCCTGGTGGTGGCTGTCTGTAACTTTTTTCCAGAGGGTGGACACAACCCCTTGGGTTTTTTTGAGGTTGGCAAGCTTGCTCATGTATTTGGCTACCAGGATTTTACTCAGGTTGTCATGTTCCCAGTGCAGACTATTACTCACAATACCACAAGCACTTGTTTCGTATTGGGATTTAGTTTTCCAGGGAATATTTCATGACAGATTGCTGGGGTTAAAAGGTGAGCACTTTTTATACTTTGCCAGCATATTCATTGGAAAAGGTCTTCTCTCAGGTTATTTTTCTGGTGTTCATTAATTTTTTTTAAAGTCCAATGCTATTTTGTTTTTCACACTTTTGTCTAAGGAGTAGGTCTATTGAACTACATTTGTATATTCACTTTAAGATACATGTTCACTTACTGTGCATATATTCATGGAGGCCAGCGTTTGATTTTCACTATGAAGGAAAAAGTACCTGGCCATATGTTATTTTTTCAGCTAGCCATTTTTTTCCCTTTGACTTGCTGCTTAGATGCCGTAAGTTGGGGTTGTGCGATGTATGACAACAGTCACCAAGGGACCGGCCATAAAACATGGGGCTTGCGGCACGCTGCTGAAACAAAGTGTGTGATCCATGGTAAATAATTGAATCGCACAAAGCATTAACTAAAACATTATGAGTTCTGAAAGCCTGCAATATTTTATACATAATATAAAAAATAGGTATTTTTACAGCTACAGTGACATTGGGGGTGAAAAATCACTGGTGACCCTAGCCTCCCATCCAGGCAGTAACCAAGACCAATGCTGCTTAGCTTCAAAGTGAGGAAAAGGCCAGCCCCCTCAGGCCATGGTGCCTAACAAGTGAAGAAAAGTTACAAGACCACTTAGAGCAACATGGCCTGAGGGGGCCGGCCCCTTCCACACTGTGAAGCTAAGTAGTATTTTGTGTATATTCATGTGTGCCAGATTTTGATTTTTGCTATGGGTGCAGAAAGTACCTGTGCATATGTTATTCTTCAACCAGAATTTTTTTTCCTGTTTCTGTGCTGCTTAAATTGTGTTTAGTTGGGGTTGTGCGATGTATCACAACAGTCACCAAGAGAACTGCCATAAAACAAGGGGCTTGAAGCATGGACATGACATTTTGGTGCTGTCATTTAGGCACACGCCTTTATGGAGCAACCATTTTGATGAAGGTCCCTTTTGGGCGTGCCCAGTTAGACGCAGCCAGTTGTGGGCACAGGGACCTCTCGGTGATGTTTTGGCATGAGAGGTTGCAATTGGCATGAACCTGCAGGCACTTTGCATTTTGTAAATATGGATTAAACATGGAACACATTTATTTAGTGCAACATTATAAAACAGAATAGAACATGTACTATACCATCTCTGGACAACATTATAAAACTGAAAAAATGAAATAAAAACACATTTGTGCAGAACTCTGGCCTGCAGGAGTTCGAAACGCAGCACTTAACCATCATGCGACAATGATATTATCTTTTGAATTCTCACAAGTTTCATACTTAGCCTTTTACATTTGGAAATATTAAATTGTAGGCTAAGTATGAAATGTATGTATCGTTAAACATTAAGCCATTGTGGTGTAGTGATTTAATGCTGGTTCTTGAACTCTGGCAGACCAGCGTTCAAGACATTTCTATTTTTTAAATTTAAAACAGTATATTTTGCTAAACAAGCTGTATTCTGGACTATGTAGTCTGAACACACATGCCTTTGATCCATGTGGCCTCCTTCATGGAAACGTTCACCCAATCACTGCATGATTTTAAGGTCTTTGAGCTGTACTGCTAATGGGTTAATAATAGTTGTGCATCTTCCATTGCACGTGAGCCAGCACAAACAAGACTTTCTTTGCAGCTCAAGGGAGGGGCTTGCCACACAGTCCCATTATTCCGTTAACATATTGTGCTACTTTTAGACTTCGAAAACGGCAGGGAAAGTAGACAACACTCCTCTCTAGCCCATTATTCTCACTTTCCCCAGTTGAAAAACACAGATTGTACTGTTTTCTCCCGCCTTGATTCTACACTACGTACCTCCTACTTCAACAACTTACAGATCCCCTACTGCCATTGAACCCAAACAAATAGAGGTGCAGGAGAAATTATAAATATAGCCAAGTTACATGTCTTGTATATAGTATTATATGCCACACCTCACTTGTTATTTGGAAGATGATCATTCAGATTTCCTGTTTACTTTGGATTTTGGGACTTGTAGTACAAGATACTTAAGCGACAAAACAAAACTACAAGTCACAAAATGCAAAATAAAACAAGAACTGGATGCGCATCTTCCGAATTACATGGAGACATGCACACACACACACACACACTGACTCACACTCGACGTGTCACAATGCTCTCATACAAAGATGAGTGCACACGCATGCGGACACACTAACGCTCGCCTTCACGGAGCAAATGCACACTACACACACAATCCCTCACACACACCTTCACACCATGTACACACACACACGCTCACATCAAATGCACACACACATTGCATGATCACCCTTTCAGATGACATGCACACCCTCACACCACATATTCCCCCTTAATTGCACATATATTAAAAAAGAGGACTACATCATCTTTGGGCAACATTATAAAACTAAAAAAGGAAATAAATAAAATCACATTTATGCTAAACACTGCCATTGGAGAAGCCTAGCCTGCAGGAGTTTGAGACGCAGCACTTCACAATTATGCTACAATGTTGTTATTATTTGGCTTCTCACAAGTTTCATAACTAGCCTTCTATCATTGAACATATCGAATTATAGGCTAAGAATGAATTATATGCCCCAAGAAGCCCCAAGAAGCCCCAAGAAGCACCAAGCCATTGTGGCCTAGTGGTTAGATGCTGGGCCTTGAACTCTGACAGACCAAAGTAATCAAACTTTTCATGAGCTAACTTATAAATTATGTTATGTCTAATTTGATTATTGATGTAATCAGTTACATTGAATGTAATTGGTGTTGTCATCAGTGATGTGATTTGTAATGTCATCAGTGTTCTCATACAACATGCAATTAGTGATATCATCATTGTGGTCATAGGCTGCGCAACAAGGGGCACAAAGTTAAGGTGGCTTTAGCTGAATTTCAGGGGTTTTGTTATGTTAAGTTCTCACCTTAACGTCCTTGTAACTGAAGTATTTTCCTTGAATTTCAAATGTTTTGTTACAATGTATTGCTCACCTTAACGTTCCTGCAACTAACGTTTTTTCCCTGAATATATATATATATATATATATATATATATATATATATATATATATATATATATATATATATACACACATGCACTGCATACACATTTGAAGAAAATACATTTTCTAACCTTTAATCCGTTGGTCCAGGAAACAATGTCTTGAGCTCCCTACAGCACCCAGGAATGCTTGTTCCCTTGATCTCCAGAGGATCTGGAGGCCATCCTGTCATGGGGTGGAGGGGAGCCCTATTACTTCACAAATAAATGTTTTATTTTTTAAGTCATTCTGACTTCATAAAGACATTATTTCTGCTAAAGGACCGGAATGAACCATAACGGAAATATTTTCTTTATAAAGGCATAAAAGAAACTATAATACAAGGAGCCCACAGACTTCTAAAATAAATAGTTTATTTTCGTAGTCACTCTGCCTTCATAAGTAATGTAATGTCTTTATGAAGGCAGAGTGACTTTGAAAAGACATTATTTCATTTTTTTGTTTAAAAAAAAAAGAATTTTTAAAATGTTATTTTAGTCTGAGGTTGCCCCCTCCCAAGACATGTAGTGGCAGCCCCTAACCTCCTGCACCACCCGTGCTACTCCATTGATTAAACCATGTTGTTTGACATAAGTTACCTCTGTTGTCCGGTAAGAAATGTCTAAAAACAAAGACGATTCACAAAGAAATAATTTCTGTCTTGATGCTGTTTGAAAGATCGTGTAACCCCAGACACATAAAAATAAGCCAATGATGCCAAATATTGGTGTTCATATAGAGCTTAACTTTACTCCAGACTAACCTTTTATAAACTGTTTATCACACCAAATATGTGTGCACCACTTATGCCTTATGACTGTACACACTTACTCAGACATTTACATAAAAATTCACTCACTTTAACACTTCAAATACAACACTTACATCTTAAACATATGTGTGAAACTAAAATGTTACCCAGGCTTCTAAGACAACACGTGAATTCTTGCAATCAAACAAGTGATCCTTTTGTAGGTGTGTGGTAATGTCCCAATTCTCACTCACACCCCTTGACACATCCACAAATCCCAGAGACTCACCTGAGAACACCCCGTTTTACTGGTCTACCATTGCCCAGCAACTGGACAATTCGAAGGGCCTCTTTCCGAGTTTGGCAGTAATTCGGGGGTCATTCTGCTGAATTACCACCAAAGTCGGTTACTGTTACGGCCACGTCCCATGGGTTTATCACAGGATTACAAGTGGTGAAAGGAAAGTGTTAGTCTCTATTTTTGGAGTCCATAGGACTACATGGACTGTTTGGCAGAATTACCACCAGTGGTAATTTTGTCACAGTAATTCAGCCAATTTTTGGGGTTAAAGTGGCGGATTTAACTCCCGCATGATGCAAGGGCTGAATCTTCCACTTCAAGGCCAAACTCGAGATTTTGCAGAGCAGTAAAAACTGTGGTAATTCCATTACCACACCAATAAGTGGCACTAATGGAATTACCGGAACATTTTTACTGCACCGCCAAACTCGGAATGAGACCCTAAGTGTTCTTCTGAACTGAAAGTATTTTCAACACTAGGAATTACTTGCGCACAGTTATAACTTTTTCAGTGTGTCAGCCGTCTCACATACACATGGAAAAACTCTGCCAGTCGACATCCTAGTGTTTGATTTTGAGTTCTGCATGCCCTGATCTTGGCTGGGGTATTGCACCCAGAACCATTGGCTTACAATCCTTCTGTTAATGCAGAGCAGCAAATTGTGCTGGCTTCACGCAAGCCAGTCATTATGTTAATAGGTGTTTGCTGCAAACCTACTTCTCTTTTCAAATAGTATCACAATCTTAGACTCAAAGTTAAAACACAATAGAATATTTGATCAGAAAGAGGGGGCGCTTGAAAAGGTAGCTCCTCAGTTTGAAACCAAATGAAAGAAGCGAACCACGAATTGGATTTTTTTAAAGTGGGGAAAATGGAGTGCGGGGATGGCCAAAAATACGAGTGAGATGAAATGAGCAACAGCTGGATCCAGAAGACAGGAGTTTTGAAATGGGGTAAAATATAATAGGAAGCCAGCCACTGCATGCAGGCAGCATGTGAAGGCATTCAAGTAAAACAGACTGTTAACATTAACATCAATTACTGTCTTTTAAAAGCAATATTTTGGGTGTCTGATTCTATTACACAGCACAAATGAGCTTAAACAAATGCTACAGATATTATCCCTACTGCCACCATAAAATCCCTGTAGCTTATATATAAAACAATCACGCCGGAAACTGTTATTAGGTTCAAATCATTTCAAAGCCGACCAACTAACCGTGAAATATTTGGAAACTATTCGTGCATTTTTTTATTTTGAATGAAATCATTACAGATGCACGCGTTTTATTGCAGATGTGTGCAACGAGTGAATCGTGATGGTGATTCCTGCCCAAGGATTTCGGCAAATAAACAAAAGGCCTCAGTTTATAACTTGACCTTGAGGAACTTCCGGGAGGATGGCAGGTTGGAAACTTTTCTGAACCGTGCAAAATACATTCGACAAAAAAAATCTGCTTTCAAGAAAACGTTTCAACATTGCTTCAATGTCAGTGTTTTCGGTCAAAATCAGATCAGAACAGAAACACGTCCATAAAATGATCAGGCCCGAGTCTCAAAAATGTATTGGGCGCAAGGGATGAGAGCTAGCACAATGCGCTTCACATCACTTTCTCCCTCCAAAAAAGCATTACAATTCTCTAAATGTGCACATCATGGATGCCTCTTGCCTCTCACTTTGCCCATTTCTGCAAATACGAGGATGTTTCTATTATTTTCATTCTGCATCCTGAATTTGCAGATTGGATGCTCTTTCAAATGGGCAGAAATCAAAGACATCCCCCTGTGCAGGGGAAGGCGAAAACCATGAGATTCACCTATGAACATTGTATGCATTTTAATGAAGTGTAAAAACACTATTGCGGGCCACTGCCCTCCCCCTTGCATTTCTATCTTTCAAACTAGGATAGAAATGATAGTTTTTTCTATTTTACAGAATTTTACAATTATACAATGACTGGTTCAAATAGATAGATAGATAGATAGATAGATAGATCGATAGATAGATAGACACAGATAGATAGATAGACAGACAGACAGACAGACAGACAGACAGATAGATAGACAGACAGACAGACAGATAGATATAGATAGATAGATATAGATAGATAGATAGATAGATAGATAGAGATGGAGAGATATTCCTATATTCCACTATTATTGCCCAAACGCTAGCTGAGTTAAACAATGTCCTATCAATGAATCCTGTTTCATAAATCACAGGAATTAAATCGATATGGGACCAGTTTCGCACCCTGAAATGTGCTCCCAGCATAAATGTGCGTGGTGAAAGCCTGTCATACATGAATGTCTGGACAGTAATGTATGTAAGTGGACCGGCCGGCACATCACCTGCACTGCAGCACAGCTTCCTGGAAATTCATAGCTACCTTTGAGAAGAAGGTGGCCTGGGCATTTCACAAACTAGCTGTGACAGGATGCCATCTGGCGAGGGTGTGAAAGCGCTGGCTTTTTGGTTGTATACATAATTAAAATGGTCTGAGTAATTCTGTTTCTTAAAGGGAGGGCTGCTAATAAACTCCCCCTTTCATAACAAGCTTCATGCCAAAAGCATAATGCATCCATGTACCTTTGTAGCACCAGTCTCCTGACATCTGCAGCTCCTCCAGTGGCACAGGATGGGTTCAAAGGTCACAGGTGCATTCCTGACAGCTGCTGATGCACCATATCCATGCAGATGGAGGTAGCTTTTTAACTTCAACTTCTGCACATTTCAAATAAAATGTGATATTTGTAGCCTTATTAGTTTGGTGGCAGGGTAATCTCTAGAAACTAAGCCATGCCTTGTTATCATATGGTGACTGATAAGGATACACTTTAGGGGAGAATGCAAAGACAGATGGAGACTGCCTTAAGTTTAAAGTGGAGACACATCAGAATAATGCATTGCTTCTTTCATGATTTGTCCTTCTCACCAGCTATCACAGCAAGGGTGCACATATGGTATAAACGTAATTACAGAATCGAGCCCTCAACCACAGTGGACACTGTTAGGCCCTTGAAGATGGAGAGTGTCTTCTGCAAAGGTCAGAATTTCTTCCTTAACCGGACACGCGTAATGGATATTCTGCACAAAAGCATCCCACTACATATTACAAGTAGTGATATTGCCATAGTTGACATCCGTGAAGATGTCAGTCATGCTACATCAATAGTCCACTCCTCTACAGAGAATTCTCTTCCATGTACCATGGAACACTGTCAGTCTTTCTGAAAATTGGAATACGAATGCTCCATGATTGTGACGAGAGATCCTTGCTTATATTGGCCATCTGGGATGGCAAGTAGGTCTGCTAACCAACAAGGCCAATCAACTGCACAATCCAACTTTGTTAGACCATCTCACTCTAACGCAACCAACACTGTACCAAGGATACCCATAACTTCATTATCAACAAGAATCAGGAGAAACACAGAGGAGACCAACAATATAGGTGAGCGATCAGTAGAAGAATCACATTGTTCATGGTTGACACATCTGGTGGCAAGTCGGGGGGATCTGCGTTCCTAACCATGGCTCTGCCCCACAGTTTCTCCTGCTAAGCTGGAACACCTGTGGCTCAACACACTTGTTTATCGAAGTTGGCCTATTGGAACATATAGATCGATTGAGCATGATAGCACTACAGGAAACTTGGTTGACGAACACCCTTGTAGTGGATGGGTGGCAACAGATATCCTGCCCTGTGATTCAAGGCATTAGAGGATGTCCTAAAAGGGGATTGCTCTTGGGAGTTAGAAGACCTATCAGAATGGAAGAGGTTCCCTGCTCCTCATCGAACATCTTAATAGGGAAAATAACTCTTCCACAAGATGACCCTGAAATTACAGCCCAAGAGATTGGCGTAGTCAACATCTACATACCCCCGTACTATAGGAGTCATTGGGCCTCATTACGAGCTTGAAGGTAAGGGAAAAACGATGCCGATAAAGCATTACCGGCATCGTTTACCGCTCCGCACCATTATGACCCGCCAACCCGTTATTAGCGGCACCGTAAATAACGATACCTCTATTAGCGGCATTGGCGCGTGCACGCGACCCAAGATGCCGGCAATAGTGGCATGGCATAAACAGGTGCTGAACACAAGTCAGGTGGACATGCAAATAACGGCCCCCTTAAGCCCGAAAAGTACCTTACCGGCATGGAGTAAATACCACCATCGCGAACCACCCGTAAACGGCCATGTGCAGTGTTCCCAACTGCCACAGGTGCTCACAATCAGCACAAGCGGATGCAATGTAGATTGGGCCAGCACAAAAGGATCGAATCAGAGCCAGTCCATTCAGCCTAACCCCTGAGCAGATCCACACCCTGTACAGTCTGGACCGGGACACCATCACCACCATTGTGGACATGATGCATAACGACATTGCCAGCCTCATAGACATCCGTACTACCATCCCTCCTCTACTGAAGGATGGTGTCTGTGCTCCACTTCCTGGCCACAGGCACCTACCAGCACACAGTAGGGCAGATGCATGGCATATCACAACCATTATTCTCACGGACGCTGAACCGAGTGCTCGATGGCCTCCTGAAGCACACAGGTGACCACACACCCTCTCCCCCGTTCCCCTACCCACAACAACTTCCCCACACATGTTGTGCACTTGCATGCACCATTAGTGTTCAAGAGTTCGAGATGGCAGGCTGCACCTACAGCCTTTTCCACTGCCAGCATCGGGTTGCCCCTGTCTGACCTTCGCAAATTCCGGCCAGACCTACGCAGGGGGCTGGTCTGTCTGTAGCTGGCACTGGAGGTGCCTAGTTGTTCAACCACCTGTGTGGGACGCAGGGCATCCAAGGCTTCCACCATGCGGGTGAGGACCTGCCTCACAGCCGCCAATTCGCTGCATTTGTCTCTAGATGTGGACTCAATGGCAGCTTTGAGGGACACTGCACATTCCCTTAATTCCTCCCTTGCCTGGCCATTTTCTATGATGTGCTGGGTCAGCAGCCCAGTCAGCTCCTCCTTGCGCTGTTGGACTACCGTGTTCCCCTCTTGCCTGTCCCGGACAGTGGCGGATGTCGAAGGGGCATGGGACATGGTTGGTGCTTCATGCATGCTCCGTGTGGGGCTGAAGCTCCCTGGCCAGGACTCCGCAGCAGACAGCTCATGGCTGCTGCCATTGTGTATGCTGGTTGGGGAGAGGTGGGGTGACTGCAGGGGGCCTGTAGCGGTAGGTGTTCCAGGTGTGGGAGTATGTTCTTCGTCATCTGACACGGCTGCAGTGGCAGCTGACTCTCCAACAGTACTGCTGGCAGTGGATACTGTGCCTTCAGCCACTGGCTCCTGTGTGGTGGTGGCTGGTGTGGGTGCAGTGGTTGTGGAACCTTTGCACAATGGTGCTGTGGGTCCTTGGGGTGTCTTGGCCTTGTGATGTGGTCCTGACTTCACTCTTCCCCTTGATGTAGAGTGCCTGTTTGGCCCCTCCATGACCCTGGGCTTCTTAACTGGTGTCGCAGGCTTCTCCCTGGGGTCCTCTTCATTGCTGTCAGATTGTGTGTCTGTGGGGGTCCAAGAGGAGGAGAGCATTAGTGATGGGAGTACGTGCATCAGACATGCATTGAGGTAGCTGCATTTCTATGGAATGGCAGGTATTTGCAGTTGAAGTACTGACATACGGGTTGCTTGGCTTTTGGGTGGGTCATGCAGCCATGCGTCTGGGATGACACATGTATGGAATGGCTCATGCCTGTGGATGAGATGGCGCTGCGCACTGCCTGTAGGCAGGGTTGCGCACATGTGTCTGGTGGACCCTGCTTTGCATCATTTCACTGTGAGTTCGGGGGGACATCTTCATGGTTTGCCATACAGTGGTGCATATTTGACACCTACCTGCATTAGCCGATGACGGGGCTACTCGCTCCATGTCCCCCACTCCCTCGATTGACTCCATTCCGATGGTGGCTGCACAGATCTCCTCCCAGTGATGCATCTTTATGGGTGAGCCGCCTCTGCCACCTGTAGCCATTCCCTGGTTACGGTTTGCTGCAAGGATGTCCTTACAATTTGGCGCAGGTCATCTTATCGCTTCCGGATATCTTTCATTGTGCGTGGGGTGGTTCCTACAGCACTCACTTTCTGCGCTACCTCCGCCCAGATTTCTTTTTTGCGCAACAGTGCTGGTCTACGCATGTCAGTAGAAAACACTACTTCCCCATTTTCAGCCAAGGTGTCGGCGAGCATGTTGAGCTCTTCTTCCGAGAAGCCCTCCTTGCGCAGGCGCGCAGCTCCTTTTTCGAGTGCCTTGGGCAGTCTTATATGCTGCTGGATGATATTGGGACAGGTGTGGTGTTGATGTGGATCCTGGGTGCAGAGGATGGCAATGGATTGTGTTTTTAAAGATGGCCGCTGTGCTCTTTCCCGTTCCTGTGCGATGACGCTACTTCCGGTTCCGCTTATTTACGGTCACCGCTATTAGCGGTGACTGCTATTTGCGGTCTCCGTTGATAGCGGTTACCGCTAATGCCGGTGGCATGGATGGCGGTGTTGCTATCTGCGCTTCTCGCGATGGCGCTAAGGGCAATTTTTTGGGTCTTTTACGCTTTGGCGGTAAGGTCCTTACCGGCATGGCGCAATGCTCGTGCCCGCAAAGTCATAATGGCCCTCTAATAGCGGGCTTTTTGCAACACGGACACGTTATTTGCTCCATGCCGGTAAGGACGCTGACTTACCTCCAAACTCATAATGAGGCCCATTGTGTGGTGATGAGGGCGCTAAAGGAAGCCCTAGAACATCTGAGGCCATAAGCACACTATTGGTCCGTGGTGACTCCAATGCAAGTATTCCCTCTATACTGCAATCGGAGGACGAAGACATGCTGTGCTCTGCCCCATCACTCCCCAGGCCTAGACTGAGCAGAGCTAAACAGGGGCTAAAAAGGAGCTGTCTAATGGCAGCGGCTGGACTCTCTATGGTTAATGGAACGGTTCCCTCAGACTCTCCTGCTAACTTCAGACGTGTTAGCAGCACCGCAAGCAACATTTTGGACTAACTATTTGTCAACAACAACGCAACGATAATCGAGGACATGTGTGTGTGCGTGTCGCATCGCCATAAAAGCAATAACTTTCCCCTTATAGCCAGGCTAAAGCTCCCAGGACTCCGTATTGGCAATATACAATCTGGCCAACTCTCTGTAATTACTGCCCTGAATCGGATCTCATGGAAGGATACAAACCTTGTAAAAGCACCACCAGTAACCACACCTGCCCTAAATGCTTTTGTGGGTGAATTCCAGGAAATTGATGTTACAAAAAGTACTGAACCACAACTTTAGCCCTTGAGGCATTCGTGAACATGGTTGAGTACATCAGCATGTGCGCAACAGAAAGAAGTAAGTCAGCTAGTAGGGTTGGCATCATCTCTAACAAAAAACATAGACATCCCAACGACAGGGCTATACGAGATCGCAAAAGAGACCTGAGGAGTGACCTTCGAGCTCTGACAATGACCGAACTAGATTCTACTGATCATTGTCGAAAACATAAGGATTTAAAAAATGGATATTCCAACTAGCTGAGAAGGCACAGGTACCCGACTGAATGCAATAAGTTGAAAGCTCTGGTCTTTGCTTCTCAAATGAATGACTCCCGTGAGTTCTGGCGTATCATCGGAGAAGGGCCCTCAAAGAGTAAGGAAAGCAGTGACTTAAATGGTGTCTCAGAAACAGCATGGAACCTGCATATTGAAAAGGCACTTGGGGTCGCACATGGGGGGATACAGAGTGTATATGACTGATGTACCATCTGGTCATATTGCCTCAAACCTAGATATATTAGCAGCCAGATTAGCGCTTTGAAATCCTCTAGGATACCGGATGGCATTTACAGTTCACTAACCAAATCTGCCACTGCCGCCTGGGCTGAACCTCTACACGTACTCTTCTCCTTATTGGAAACACACAGAAAATTCCTCCATCCTGGCACGACAGTATCAATGTTCCTGTTTATAAGAAGGAGAATCCAGCTGATCCAGATAGCTATCGTATACTGACAATGTTGGATGCCCCGGCTAAGATCTTTTCAGAGTACTTCTACAGGAGTTACAAACATGGGCAGAGAGTTGCAGAATTATCGCCCTCAATCAAACAGGCTTTAGGAAGGGGCAGAACACTACCACTAACACCTTGGCCCTTACCACAATTATTCAGCAGGCATTGATGCTAAGACAAACACCGGTCTACATGGCATTAATCAACCTTAGTGCCGTGTTCGATACTGTAGACCGCAATTGACTTTGTGGCAAACTGGCTGGCTGGGGCATTCCGCATGGCCTCCTGAGCATGATCATTTCCCTACATGAGAACACCCAAGTCAAAATCAGGATGGATCAACATGGAAAAACCACTGCATGGATAGATACACATAGAGGCCTCAAGCAGGGTTGTAACCTTGCGCCCATACTTTTTAATCTCTATCTAGCTGATATGGGCAATGCCTTGACTAGTCCGGCCGCCATCCCCCCTAAACTGGGCTCAGTTGCAATGAAATAGCTGGGATATGTGGACGACATTGTTGTCCTTGATCTCACTCCACGTGGCTTGCAGGCCTCCCTTAACAACATGAAAGAATACACTGACTGTAAATCTCTGGTGGTGAATACATTGAAGACCAAAATCATGCTATTTTGCTAACCCGAGGAAAAAATAAAGTAAGCGAAGTGGGAGATGGGCGGAAGACAAATCGAAGTGGTCAAAAATTACAAGTACTTGGGTCTGCACCTTCGGTAAACTACAAGGCACAGTGCACTTAGAGTACGTCCGGACTAGGACCTCCATCTCATTGGCACTATCAGTTCTTTTGCCAACAAAGCAGGAGGGTTCTCAATTGATGCATTGCTCAATCTTTACCATGGTAAGGTGTCCTCTACTATCCTGTAGGGAGCAGAACTATGGGCTATGCAAAATCTTGCAATGGACAGCAAACTGGAAGGCACCCTGCTAAAAAGGCTATTACGAATACAACAGTGAATCACTATTGACACAATCTTCCTTGAATACAATGTGTTGCCAATAGCCTACAAATCCTATCTAGCTGTCTGGTCACAGTGTGAAAACATTCAAATGCGCCACCTCAAACTCTCATGAGCCTTATACATATAGCCATAACTACACGAGCAGCATTAATGCCGAAGACCTACTTTGCCAAAATGAATACACTCACCAATCACTGGAAACAGCAAGGAGATCTAACGCTGGACATGATATTAAGCACGTTTAAGCACCATCTCAAGGAAACGCTGAACGAGAATAGCTTTGAGCAGTCAATGGCTAACCTAGTGACTAAAAACCATGCATATGAATTTTAACGGCACATCCAAGACCGGTACACACCGCCCCCATATGTCCAACATTTTATTGGCAACTCTCTTGTCTGGGACTACATTAAATTGAAAATGGCATCCGTAGTGAATGCAGGGAATGCCGGCTATGTGGGGCAGGCATTCTTGAAACAGTAAAACATATTTTCTTTGAGTGCGAGGCCCTGGGGACATTGAGACAAAGCAAACCACACTGCTGACCATAGGCATGACAGATGCGGAAAGGCAGCATGGAGGAAGGGAGCTGTTTTAAGTGCTGAGAGTGAAGGGTGCATCATCTACTTTACACTCCTGAGGAGGAAGATTTCAGCTATACTGGACATCGACAGATGAACTTTCTGTTATCTCAGGACATAATACCGTGAGTTTTTTTTTAAATCTCTTTCTTCGTTCTTTCTTCTTTCTGTTTCAATACTCTGATGCATTGCAGTATTGCTATGTAATCATTTTTCTTTTTTCCTTTTGAATTGAATTAGTATTATTATTTTGTGTGAAAGGCAAACCATATCACAGTAAATTAAATAAAAATAAATGAATAAATTACCTGCTCCCTTCAGAGGCAGCATCCCACAAATGGTATAGAGTTTCACACATACCAGCAAATCTCAAGTGAACTGTTCAAAAGACTGGGTCTTGAACAATTTTGAATTGGCATCTCGAAATGCTGAGTTCTCCAGTGTAAAAGCACTCCCTGTATTTATGGAGAACTGTCCCTATCATGCTTGGAAATTGCGATTGGCAGCAATATACACGCCTGAAGTACTGCTGAGATAAAAAGCAGCATTACTTCCATTCGCGTATCAAGGCCATGTCGGAGGATGACAACCCGGGGAACTGCCTAATACAAACAGTAGTGACTGAAGTCATGAGGTTTGATACACCGAGTACTCCAAGCAGTTTATCCTCTTCAGGCAGTCCCTTACTAATACCCACACTTATGCAGGCAATGTTCATAACTACAGAAATTGCTGCTCAACAACGTGCTCAGCTGTAGAGGTACTGAGGAATACATTGAAATGCAGCTTATTAAATACTCAGTCTTTAGTTCAGCATGTTGTTGAAATAGCTGATTTTATATTGGAAAACAATCATGACATAGTGATAATCACTGAGACCTGGCTTCAAGAGACAGCTCGTCATGCAGTGTCCATGGCTACTCCAGTTGACTACTCCTGTCTCCACAATGATCGTGAAGGGAGTAGGCGAGGGGGAGTTGTCGTGTTTTTTAAGCAAGATATAAACATTTTACATTCTGCCCTTCTAAAATTTGATCAATGTGAAGCTATTTCATTGAAAATGAATACCAATTTCGTCAACTGACTTAGGGTTCTACTATTATATAGACCTCCCAGGTCAACACCGCTCTTTGAAGAGCAACTATTAGCATTAATTGGTAGCGCCTCAAAAGATACACCAGCCTTTATTATATTTGGGAATTTTAATTTATGGGAGAATAATCATTTGGATAATGAGGCCTCTTCATTACTACAGACCCTCAAATCAGTTGGTTTTGATAAGCATGTTCATGCCCTAACACATAACGGTGGTAGCACCTTCGACTGGATTTTATTTAAAAACCAGGATGTGCTGGTAACATCCATGGAAAAGTGTTTCTGGTCTGATCATTTTTCCCTCTTTTTCGAGGTTCCAACTCCTTTCCTTCCGATTAAAGCCTTGAAAGTAGTTAGACAATCAATCTTAACTCATAACTGTTAAAAGGTCCCTATAGAGACTTTTGACTCATGAGTGATATCTTTATTACCATCTATGGTAGAGAACCTTTCCCTTGATGATTTTATATCCTCTTTTAGATCAGCTACTAATCAAGCTTTCAACTCTCTGGCTCCATTAAGATCAGTAAAACATAATAAACTGGTCAGCTTCAATCAATGGTTTACCACAGAGGTTCTGTATGGGAGAGGGGTGAAACGAAAGGCGGGATGTAACTGGCAGAAACATCCATCGAATGATATGGTGGCGACTTACAAGCTTGCAGCCAGATCTTTTAAGGAAGAAGTGTTTAAAGCCAAAGAAAATAACTTAAATGCAAGAATAGAAAAGGCCAAATCAAAACCTGAGGAACTGTTTACAGTCCTACGGGAACTAAAAGGAACTGTGGTTGAGTCATCTTTTGTCGAAGACAATGAGTGGTGTCAACGTATCCATGAGGGCTTTATCCAGAAACTAATTCAGGATCAGGTTAAGTTGATGCAGCCCGCGGATGCTTTTATAATACCTTCCTGTGGCAAAATGATTCCAGATACTGTTCTCTTTGCATTTAAAGAGATATCAGAAAGTGAAGTAATGGAGACAATACAAAGAATGAAACCCACATCATGTAAGGGGGATATTTTTTCAGCAACCCTCTTGAAGGATTTCTCTAGAACACTTGTTCCTTGGGTCACAAGATGTATTAATCGCTCTTTTCAAGAGGCCTATTTCCAGAAAATATCAAGGAGGCATGGATCACTCCTTTAATAAAAATGGAGAACCTTAATCCAAAAGTCGCTGGAAACTATAGGCCCATTACGAATGTTCAGTTTGTGCTAAATATAATTGACAAAATAGCTTGCGCTCAAAAACAACATTTTGTGGAGCAAAATGAAATCCTGGCTAATGAACAATCTGTTTTTTTTGTGAATCACGGGATGAAGACTGCTCACCTGGATTTAAAATCTAATAATCCAGGAATTAGCGAGGAGCGTAATGCAGATTTACTCTTACTGTTGAATCGCTCATCAGCTTTTGATTTGGTTGATCACGCATTGCTTGCGAAGAGACTGGTCAAGGTGGGTAAATGTTCCCCTTCGGCTGCAAGCTGGTTCAAATACTTCTTGGGACCAAGGACGGCCAATGTGGTCAAGGGTAATGCCCAATCACAAAGAACACTGTTAACCTGTGGTGTTCCACAGGGATCATGCTTGTCATGGATACTTTTTAATGTGTACTCTAAACCTTTATGTGACCTTCTTGTCTCTCTGGGGGTCCAGTTTGCAAATTATGCAGACGACACCCAGATAGTCTTTAAACTATCGGGGGTCTATAGTGAAGATGTGGCTAGAGTTAATGAAATATATTATTTTAATTTTTTAAATTTTTTTTATTGATATCGCTGAATTATAATTAACTTTTCAATATAAAGATACACATTTTATACATAAACTCAAAAATCAGCCAACAATTTTGATCCAATAAAATATTAATGATCCATTCGGTACATCAAGAAGAACACTAACACAAGAGCAAAAGAAAATGAGGTAGAAACTAGAGCCCAGGCAGAAGAAGAGAAAAGAAAAAAAAGAAAAGCAACATGGAAAGATAAAAACTTTTGTTCTTAGACCTTATACATTTCATCTTGATCTTGATCTACTTGGATTGCATTGTATTCCCCTTAATTTAGTTCCTTTAGGAATGCAATCGCTCTAATTGATATTGATGTTGAAATGCCAGAATAAATTGTTCTCCAGAGTGTTTCAGATGTGGCTACACCGAATGGTTCAGTTATTCGCTTAAAGTAATTTGTTTGTTGGTTCAAAAGTGTTTCGCACTCAGTCAGTAAGTGTTTTAAAATTTCCACATTCTCTGGCTGATTGCAGAAGCAACAGTTCATTTGATCTTTGTTGATAAATTTTCGCTGTGCCAGTACTTGCCTTGTGGGCCATAGATTTAGTCTGAGACGCAACATGTCATTCCGGTACTGCACAGAAGGGGACCACGTTAAATACTGCTCTGGATGAGAATGATTTTTTATTGTAATTATAGCTGGATCAAAATCACAATAACCAGAGCATTTCAGCCTTGTATTTTCCCAATCCATTGCAAATAACCTTGTTTTGCTTGCGTTGGATTTTGAAACAATGTTATCAGGTTAACATCTGCCATCGCCAGGGTCTCTATGACTTGATTGTGCCATTTGCAAAAAAATGTGTCTCTGGATGTGAAGATATATGCAGCCAAGGTTCCCAAAATTGTATCAGAGTTCCAGGCTAGTAGGCATTTTCTGAACATTGCTACTATGAGCCATATATATCTCATGTTGAGAGAGATTAATCCAAGCTCCCGTCGAATAACGGGTAAAGGGGTTGATGAAGGTAAGAGAAGAACTCCTCTCCAGTATTTCCCTTCTAAATTGTTCCAGACGGTCTCATTTATTATAGTCCTTGTTTCTGCGGAGTACAGCAAAACAAGTGCAACTTTTTGATGATAAAATGATAATATCGGGGTTAAGGAGAATTTCCCGTATTTTCTTTGCAAACTCTGTTTGATGAGTGAAAGTTGATACCCTATCCTTCAGATGTTGTAAAAAGGTGAGGTTCTGATTTGCCATCAAAATTTGAGCTCCTAGATATATGTAATGTTTAACTACTTGAAGATTCTGACCCATCAGATTCCAAGTGTACGATTTTTTTTGGATCTTCTGTGAAACATTGAACATCATGATTTTCGTTTTTTCGAGATTTATATTTAGAAAGTTGGTATTAGTATAACTTATTACAGCATTCAAAGCTTTCTGAAGACCTATTGGGGTTTTTGACATAATGACCAAATCGTCTGCGTACATTAGGAATGGAATGGCTTTGTTAAGCAGTTTCGGCGGATCTATACAGATGTTCTTAAACGCCTCTCCTATATCTGGGATGAAATAGTTGAATAACGCTGACGCAAGGATGCATCCCTGACGTAGACCTCTGAATGTCTTAATTGCCTCAGTCAATTTGCCTTCACTTTTTAGTCTAATCTTTATGGTGTTATCCATATGCAGGTCCTTAATAAGATGTATGATGTATTCCGGAAATCCTTGTCGTGACAGTTTTTTTATTAACAGCTCCCGTGATACAGAGTCAAATGCAGCCCCTAGATCTATAAAGGACATGTATAGCGGCTGTTTGACTGCTTTGTGATGTTCAATGACTGCTGTTAAAGTCAGCAGGTTAACACATGTTCCCATCCCTGCGACAAAACCAGTTTGAAGGGTATCTCTGACACCAGCATTTATTGTCCATTGGGTGAAGCCCTTAAAATGAATCATGAAAACAATTTACCTGATACAACAAGCAGTGAGATGGGTCTGTAATTCTTGGGTAGCTTTCTATCCCCTTTTTTGAATATTGGGATGACTATCGCTGACTTCCATGTCGCATGTCCATGTGAACTAACACATCCTCTTCTTCGATGTTAAGGCCTTTATAATCTGGACTTACTCTGGACGTTGGACTCAGTTGGGACTCTTCTTTTTGATACATTTTGCTAAAGTATGAGACCCAATCCATTTCATTAACACCATTTAGTTGTGCCTCTCCTTGAGTAGCATGATTACTGTTGTTAATTAGGGCCAATAGCTGTCCCATATTTTTATTGAGATTGCTTCTTAGCATGGCTTCTCCATCCTTTTGCAGCATATACATGCAATGCGCTCTAAGCCAGTTTTTATATTGAAATATTTAAAGCCATACAGATATGGTTGACTGCTAACTCCTTGGCCCTGAATCACAAAAAAGCGAGCTGCTTGTTATTGGTACCCCAAAAAAGTTTTAAAATGTAGACATACTGTACATATGTTTCACTGTCAATGGTAATGCCATTATGGTTTCCGACTGAGTTAAGACACTAGGGGCCTCAACATGAGTTGGGCGGCATCCCTGGTGTTATTACTGCCGGGGCTATTAGCGTTACCGCCAAAACCCTGGCGCTATTAGCGGCAGATCATGGGTTTGGCGGAACAATAAGTCCCCATTCCCCATTGGGCCCATTCGGGAATTCCCCATTGGGCCCAATTGGGAATTTTTGGTGCTACTACCACCAGCGGTATTAGCGTGGTGGTAATAGTGCCGGGAATCGGCAAAATCATGGCAAATTTGCACCCAACTCAGAGCTGGGGGTAAAATCTGCCAAAGCCGTGATTTGGCGGACCCTTAAATGCATAGGAAATGGCGTTACCAGCACATTTAAGGGTTACCACCAAACTCATGATGAGGCAGTAGGAGTTTCCTTTGACTCATGCCTTTCTTTTAAGAAACATGTCTCATACCTTAAATTTGCCTGCTCTTACTATACCAACCTCCTCTGGCATAATTTGCCCCTATCTGTCAGAGGCAAATAGAGCCTTGATTGCTGCAGCTATTGTAAATACTAAGCTGGACTATTGCAATAGTCTTCTGGTAGGTACCTCCCAGGCGAACATAAATAAGTTACAAGTGACACAGAATGGAGATGTTCGTGCAGTATGTGGGCTGGGTTATCGCTCTCAGATTTCGGAATCTCGCAGTAAATTGCATTGGCTCCCAGTTGAACAGCGAATACAGTCTGAGGGCTCTCTTCTGGTGTTTAAATATCTTTCAGGTGAATCCCCTCACTATCTCTCTTTCAGAGTGAAAAGAATTCCCTTCAGGCGGACTCTTTGTTCAAACAATAGCGTGACGCTATACCAACAACATGTCCTCCTAAAAAAGATTGGTGGTGCTGGCTTTAACGCATGGGCAACTACCATATGGAACTCGCTTCCACCGGATACTACGGTCTGTGCATCAATGACCCAATTTAAAAAACACCTGATAGATGCTTTTTTTGATGAAGGGATAGAGTAAATAAGCATTTGATCTCTGCCATAATGTAACAAAATTAAAACAGTTTGCATCCCCTCTGTTTTTTGTTGTGTGTTTGGTGAGCACCATGAGGCCTTTGGGCAAGTGGTGTGATATAAAAACAGAGAGATAGATACATAGATAGATCAAAGTTAATGAGTAGTCCCCACCTTTGCAAGTCCATCTAAAGAGAAAATATTCTTATACACATAAGCTAAAATACCAGTAGAAGCCAATGGAAGAACCTAACCAATCAAAAACTGTGACATAATCATGAGAAAGCATGGGCATAATGCTGATGATAAAAGCAGAACACACAAAGAATAGGGAGCTCACTCTGGAATTAAAGCTGCAGGGAAGAACACCTGTCCCACTGAACAAGTGCACTATGGGCCTTGTTCATAAGGGATTCTGAACCAACCTAACCTGAATAAGGTGGAAAGGGACCAGGAGAGCCTTGCTAGCTGAGAATTCCCTACGACCGCCTGAGAGTCTCTGCTAGCTCCGTACCTTAAAGACTATTCAAAGAGATAATAAGCATACCTCAAATGTAATTAGTTAAATCCTCTAGAATAATTGCACTGATCAGTTCCTGGAGTGGTGGGGAATTGGATGGTGGTTTCGCTAGGGGGTACTCCTTCAAAATAGAATATTTTAAAATTATGGTAGAACAATGCAGTGTGGTTTTCACTGTATTTGAGGCCAAGTCAAAGCTGACTTTGTGTAGGGAACAGCATAATCCGCACTCAGATATTATTGACAGAATGAGAATCGAGAATTGTAGTTTGCTGGTGTAGATTACATCTAGCTTTTTCACTGTACCTAAAGCTGAGGCACAGTATATTCAAACAAATACCAAATTGCTTTCTCTGTGCTGTGTGCACTGTGAAAAACGGGGAACACTTCCCAGCGCTAACAGTGTAGCATTTTATATGTGACTAGTGTAAGAGCCCGTGACTATGGCCCAACGTGCAGGTTTTCATTGACACAGTAGGACAACTACATATCCTAAGGCAACAGATACCTCTAGTGGTGACAACAGGTGAAGCTATGCAAATTGGAATTGTCTCTGTTTCCTAAAGCAACCCCACCTTCTAGCATTGGCAACAGGAGAAGCTACTGCATTGGACAAACATACAGGCACAAACATACATCTGGCCTTTTATTATATTTTTAGATAGCTAAAGTGGACCCAAAGCGTCTTCGCAGATATAGTCAATATTGGGCTGTGGTTGGAAGGCGCCCCACAACACAGCCTAATGAAGAGTTGCTGGATAATGTGTGTTCTGTGAATTCCTTAGATACTTACAAAGAATTTGTAAATGAGCGGCAGCTTAGTTGAGTCAGTTCCAATATCTCTGAAAATTGTGCTAATGTAAATTTCATTCATCCCTCACTCTTGACCTTGCAAAGTGTGATCCGGTTTGTGAAATGAAAGTGGGAGGGTACTCAGCCTTGTATTAGAACATCACAAAATCATTCTCCTGGTTTGGATGGGAGGACCAATATCCTGTCTTTTCTAAATTGATAGCACTGTTTTTGTAAACCAAACCTGTATAAGTATACGAAACTCATTATAGCCTACATTTAAATTGCATGCATGAGCTAGAAACCTACAACCCCACTCTCACACTGGGGAGGGAGGAACGAATTTAAGTAAATATGTGTATTTAAATGTAATTTCTTTAATGCCACTTTTGTATGGTGCTATAACCTCTGGCGCAGCTCTGGGCAACCTTCCGGCCATCACCTCT
Organism: Ambystoma mexicanum; assembly: GCF_040938575.1. Taxonomy (NCBI): domain Eukaryota; kingdom Metazoa; phylum Chordata; class Amphibia; order Caudata; family Ambystomatidae; genus Ambystoma; species Ambystoma mexicanum. Next base: position 1,176,250,581 of record NC_090925.1, read on the forward strand.
TTTGTCTTGCTTTGTCACCCAGGGTGCAAAGGGTATGCCCAGAATTGGTCCCATGCCAGATGGGCAAAGAGACCCAAGCTACTCCTCACTGATGGGGCCCAACAAGGCCGAAACATGTCGGGGGGATGCTTATGGTCTCGTGCAGAAGGGATGTGACCAAGCAGTTAGAGCAGACTACCCATTTTGGGGTGGGACCAAGCCTGATTTGAATATGGTCTTTCCCCTTTTGTAATGGCTTGGCAGGCGAAGAACGATGGTCTGTAGGGTTGCCCATAGTAATGCCAGAGGTAAGATTAATTCAAAACATTCCAGCCATCACCTCTTTTGATTTGCTTTGTCACCCTGAGTGGGAGGATTATGCCCAGCCATGAGTCCTGTGTCTACTAGGCCTAGACACCCAAGCAACACCTCAGTGATGAGGCCCAACAAGGCTGAAACATGTCTGAGGATGCTTGTGGTCTCGTACAGAATGGATATGACCAAGCATTTCGGGCTTTACTACACCATTTGGGGTAAGAGCAAGCCTGATTTGCATATAGTCTTTCCCCTTTTGTAATGGCCTGGCAGGCAAAGAACTATGGTCTGGAGGGTTGCCGAGAGCAATGCCAGAGATTAGATTAATTTGGAACCTTCCAGCCATCACCTCTTTTGTTTAGTAGTAAATACGTGCCAGCATGTATACCTGCTATTCCGGGTTTCAACCTTGTATTCTGGGACACGTAGTCCCAATGATCCATTAGAAACCCAGGACTACAAGTCCCAGGGTGCAAAGCCAAAAAAACAGGACTGTACCATCTCCCAGCCGGCATGGGATATTTTGGCATTTCTGGCATTGTACGTGACGAGCTAAACTGCTTGTTGTACCTAGATTCTGGGGTCGTACACTCAAACCTTTGTGGGTTGCATTTGTCCACTGTTTTGTATTTTGCATATGTGGGGGCTGGCGGTTTTTCCAATGAAGAGTTGGGTGATACAGAGTACTCCCAAATACATTTAAGGTTAACATCGGCATTGGTGAGAGTATTACTCTATTCAGTGAGAGTGTGTTCAACTGGAATTGGTACCTTGCACCTTGGGACCTATCAGAAACCAATATAGAGTCAAGCAAACATACAAGTACCATAATGCAAAGATCCAAGGCCAGATAAACCACTGCCACCTGGCATGGGGCAACTTGAAGACTCACATTTAAATTGTTGGCACTCGGTTTCTGATCTTGGCAAGTCACCCCAGCTCCTAGTTCAAGGCATCCATCAGAGAACGCACACAACAACCTGGACTTCCGCAGCCAGGCAGCACCTAGAGACAGTTTTGTTTGTAGTGCTCCATATTATATGGCTGCTCGCAGATTCGCTTGTAGGTTAGTTCCTTGTGCTCCAAATTTGCACAGGGCCATCCCGTGCCATTGTGAAACTTCCTCATCTTCCATTTCCATGATTTCATACATAGTTCTGCATCTGTAGGAAGTGCAGAGCGTGTGTAATCTGTTAACTCATTTATTCACAGAGCTCCATTAGACTCCTTCGGTAACATTCGATCGATAGTCCCTCCTGGAGTGTCGTGAGGACCCCTATAGTACTGGACTAATTACAGCTCTGCAACACCAGAGCTCCCCACGATGTGGGCAGGTCAGTGGGGTGCCAGTCTCATCTCCAAGGGTGATATCCTGGTCACACGATGTCTGAGCTTCCCCAATCAGCCTGTGCAGCCAGCTCTGCCATTGGGGCAGGAACTGTGGACCGAGAAGCCACTCGTCCAGCCCTGAGTCCATCTGCGCTCACTCTGGCAGATCACTGTGGGCTTCCCCTCCCTCTGCAGAGCGAGAGACTCTCGTGTTATGTGCCATGATCCTCGTGCATTGCATGTCATGCACCCGCAGGAGCACACACCTGGAGCAGGGGGCTGGCATTCTGCTCACACGGATCTCCCGTCCTGGCAGGCACAGGCCCCCAGGGTAGGGCAGGAGCTGCTGCTGCTCGGAGCTTGGAATGGGGTTAGGGTTGGTGGGGGTAAAGAGAGTGGGGTAGGTGAGGGTAGAGAGAGTGGGGGTTGGGGTACAATAGAGTGGGCATTGGGTGGGTGGTAGAAGACAGGCAGCCACGAGAGGAATACAAAAAGATTAAAGCCAGAAGTAGCCCGGTTGTACGTGAAAAAGCCCAAAATAGCCCAATAAGGCAAATCACTATACAGCTGGGATTTGGAAAGCCTGGCTTATTTACTTCTTACAAAGCTGCTGATGTGTGCAACTATTGTATTGCTCCTCATTGTGTAGTGGGGTGGAGGAGTTTGGAAACATACATTTTAGTGAGTTGGCCATTTCATACCCTGACATTGCTGGTTGCTATGTCAACCAACCAGATATTCTCCATTCAGAACCCCATTTCCTGGAACAATGGTTTTTGCAGATGAGCCAAGGGCAAATTCGCCAAAACCAAAAAGCATGTTAAACAGAATATGCCCACCCTAGACTCTTTATGCACCCGCCTTTCAAGTTCTTAGAGGAAAACCATGAATGTGGACATGCCCTGGGCTATGCTGTTTATGCACCTCATTGGACGCAACTAAAACAAATAAGCAGAAGGAAGGACATCTGTCACGTGCCTCTCGGATGCTGGAGAGGGAAGAAAAAAAAGGTTGTCCCAGTTTATCTGGGACATCATTTGGGGGACTCCCTTTGGACTCCAACTTTTAAAAAATAAAAATAAAAAAAGCTGCTCCTGGTGTAGCGGGCCCACCACACCAGGTCTGGTGGTTCCCCAGCCCAGTATTCACCCTTCAGGGTGAGGACTGTCACATGCCACGTTCAGCTCCAACCCCTCATCCCTCGGCTTCCTTGCAGCTCACATACAGGAACTAGAAAGCTTTCACAGCAAATACAAAAATGGTTGGCAAAGAAATTCGTCCCATTACTCAGAACGCCATAGGTCAGAAAGAGATAATGTACATCAGCGAAGAAACTCTTATAGGCGCAAGAAATCTCCTTCACCAAAATCAAGAAACGACTATAGCCACGAAAGGTCTTCTAACAAACAGGAATCAAGACCCTTAGTAGCTGGAACTGAAGAAAATTGGAAATGGCTGATGGCACTAGTGGCAGATAAAATCAAGATGCCATAGGACGGGGCCTTGTCAGCACCCACGCCCCTCACAATAGCCTCATGGAACACAAGGGGTTTCAGTCATCTATTCCAAGAAGGAACCAATCAAATTAAAATGCATGATATCTTTTGCTTTCAAGAGACCTGGTTGCGTACTCCGCCTATAGTTGAAGGCTATTCAAGCCATCTCAACCCAGCAATCAAAGGAAATACTGGTAGGCCAATGTCAGGCCTACTGCTTCTTATTAATAACCAATTTGACTTTGCAATAGTAAAAGAAATCATGCCAACCCCTTTAATCCACATTGTAGTAGGATCTATCAAAATTGCTGACCAACAAATAAGGAAAACACTCATAATTGTTAACCTTTATTGGAATCCCGCATCCGCCGCAAGCATGAATTTTCTGGACCAAATAGAAAAATGGCTAGTGCACTGTAAAGAAAAATGGGTGGACCCATGGTTTATTATTTGTGGTGATTTGAATTCAAAATGTTGGGATGAATCCACAGGCCTCTTAACAATTGATAGCTTCACTCTAACACCAGCGGAAAAGAGAGGTTACCAGTGGAACACCGTTATGAATACGCATAAACTGAATCTATTAAACGGCAATACCACTGGAGACATCCCAGCTAATATTACCAGGAAACATGGCAATGGTGGCCACATCACAGATTACATTTACATTTCATCGGAACTGATTATGGCAGAAAATAAAATGGTGGTAATACACATGAACAACAGTGATCATAACTTGCTTTCAGCCAAATTACTACCAATTCAAAATAATGCAAAATTCACAAACATGAAGTTGATTGAAATCAACATGAGAAAAAACCGCATCAAAATTCCATCTAACAAACTTCCATCTTTGACTGAAAACACAACCACTCTTGTAAATTTTCTGTATTCTTCAAGAGAGACAGAACCTTTGAACTACCTCAGCTTATTCAAAACTTACGAGATAAAATCCAAATGTTCCTATTTGAACCCGAGTACACATCGGCACTCCTTTGACCATCAAATCATTCTTAAAAAAAAAACACTGAGGAAAAGCCTAAACACCCTAAAGGGCGACAACTCTGCACTAGCCGTAACTAGAAGAAAATTCCTGCGTCAGCAATATCGGAATTGGCTAAAACGACATAAAAAGATACTGGATCGCAATGATGCAGAGAAAATCCTGCGCACCATACAGTCATCAAACACTGCAGAAATGTGGAAACAGTTAAATCAATTACAAACAGATCAAAATTCCCTGATATCAACGCCTATACACCCTGCAGCTCGGATCTCTCATTTCAAGGCTCTGTTCAATCACTAACAAGAAGATATGCCATCCGCACAAGTCAAAGAGAAATGGCATTTAATAGACACCTCAGTGAGTACCATCGAGAATGTCATTTTGAAGTTGTCAAAATCCAATGCACATCAGCAATGCTGCCCTTAAAGAAAATCCCGAAGAATGGACGAAACTTCTATCAATTCTGTTCAACTATATTACATCAACTCAAAAAATTCCTACCTCTTGGAAGGAAGCGATAATCATACCCATTCACAAAAAGGGCAACCGACAGATTCCATCCAATTATCGCCCCATAGCGCTGCTAGATTCCATGGGCAAAGTATTCGGCACACTTGTACTTCGTGCTTTGCGAAATTGGGCAACTACATCAGGCCATTTCGACCCATGACAATCAGGTTTTGTTCATGGTATTGGGACATCCCTTAACATATTCATTCTAAATCTGTTGAAAAGCCGCACAGAGAGAAGAAAAGATCTGAAAATGTACATAGCTTTTGTTGACTTAACTCAAGCGTTTGATAGCATTTCACGCCAAAAGCTATGGACCAAACTAGAAAAATGGGGCTGTCCTGTTTCAATCATAGACCCCATTAAAGAATTTCACCATCATACTACTCTCCGTGTTCGGTTGAATAAAACTGGTCTATTAACCGAGCCAATTCCAACCAACAAATGCGTCAAATAAGGCTGCCCGATGGCCTCTGAAATATTCAACCTTTTCATTTCTGACATGGATGCTGCAGCTAAAAACATCAGATGTTTTCCCCATTCAATAGCAAACACCCAAGTCAGTTGCCTAGTATATGCTGATGATGTGGTCCTCATAGACCAAACTCCAATCGGTCTTCAAAGACAATTAAACACCCTACAACAGTATGTGGAAACTAATGGTCTTACAATTAATCCACAAAAATCGGCCATACTACCTTTTGGTGTTCAGAGGAGCCAGTTACGAACTAAAACAATGCACTGGTCTCTACTCGGAATAAAAATCCCCGTAGTTCAATCCTTTAAATATCTAGGAGTTTGTGTTAACACAAGCAGAATCGATGCTGCGCGGATCCAAACACTAAGAAAAAAAGTTCTGAACCTGACAGGTCTAGGCAAAATTATCCTGAAACGATACTGTGACTTCAGTCTGATTCCAATTATTAAATTCTACAAAGCGAAGGTAATTCCGATCCTTACCTATGGTGCCGAAACATCATTCAATTTTAAAGCCAAAAATTGGGCAGTTCTAGAAGGCCACTTTTGGAAAAACATACTTCGCCTTCCCAAAGGCACTCCAATACAGGCAATCCGCAGAGAGCTAGGCCTAACCTCCATGCTAGCGATTGTCGAATGGAAGATGTTATCATTTTACAGAAAATGCATGGAGCTAAATCCTAAAGGCGGATTTAAGTCCCTAAAAAAAGCTCTCATGGAAGAATTTGATCCAACTCTGAGCGAGTGGCAAATAGAATGTCGACGTCTACTTGATGCTACAGGAGAACAAATGCATACTCTAATCAACAACCCGGACAAAGTAAAAAAAAAACTGTACTCCTATGACTGGTTCAGAACCGAAAATGAATGGTTAACATGCAAGACCTATGGGAAACCGTGGGAGGACAGCAAAAGACCAAATTCCTTACCAAGATATCTAAGACTGTTTCCGCACTGGTATTTCAGAGATCAATTTTTTAGATTCCGGCTCAATCTAATTAAAACACGAGAAACTGCCTGGCCACGAAACCACAATACCCCTCTGAATTGCAGACTTTGTCAAGACCCTGAGTCATCAGAGAATCTGTATCATCTATTCATGAATTGCCCGGCTCTATCACCACAAAGAACCGTTCACATGATTCCCATCATTAACAAATACGGACACAAATCAAGAGAACTATGGTGGAAAATGCTTCAATCGGGCGAAAAAACATCAGTATCTCTTGATGTAGTCAAATTCTCCATCACTATACAGAAGCAGCTATCCATGTGTGAAAAAACCGTGACAGGAAATTTGACAGTTACTTAAAATCTAAGGAAAAGTTTCTAATCTGTTTTAACTTGATAAAAGGTTGTCAATTGTACAACCATATATCAATAAAAAAATTAAATTAATTAAAGCTTTCACAGCTTCCTGGTTCCTGTTTGCGAGTAGCATGGAGGGACTGAGCGTGGCCTGGAAGGACAGACCGAAGCTGCAAGACAAAGGTAACAAAAGCTTGTTTTTTTTGTAATATGATGTGTATTTTGCATGTGTGAAGTGATTGTCAGATGTCTATATGTGAATGGTGGGTGAATGAGAAGTGATGTGATGTGTGTTTTTGAATGTTCTGGGTTTGTGTGCCTGTGTAGAGAATGGAATGCGTGGATGTAAGAGAAGGTGTGAGTGACTGGTGGGTGAATGAGAAATGATGTGATGTGTTTTGAGTGTTATGCGTGGGTGTTTGCCTGTTTAGAGAATGCAATGAGTGGATGTAAGAGAAAGTGTGAGTGACTGGTGGGTAAATGAGAAGGGATGTGATGTGCGTTTCTGAATGTTCTGGGTGGGTGGGTGTATGCATGTGTAGAAAATGCAATGAGTGGATGCAAGAGAAGGTGTGAGTGCCTGGTGGGTGAATGAGAAGTGATGTGTTGTGATGTGTGTTTTTGATCATCCTGGGTGGGTGGGTCAAAGGGTGGGTGTGTGCCTGTGTAGAGAATGCAATGAGTGGATGTAATAGAAGAAGTGAGTGACTGATGGGTGAATGAGACGTGCTGTGATGTGTGTTTTGGAATGTTCTGGGTAGGTGGGTGGTATATTTGCCTGTTTAGAGAATGCAATGGGTGGAGGTAAGAAAAGGTATATGAGTGAGTGACTGGTGGGTGAATGAGTATGAATGTGTGTTTTTGAATGTTCTGGGTGGGTGGGTGTGCGCCTGTGTAGAGAATGCAATGAGTGCATGTGAGAGAAGGTGAGAGTGAGTGACTGGTGGGTGAATGAGTACATGTGGTAGTGTATGTTTGAATGTTCTGGGTGGGGTTTGGTGTGTGCCTGTGTGATGAATCCAGTGTGAGTGAATTTGAGAGGGGATGTATGGGTGAGTGACCGTTGGGTGAAAGGGGATGCATGTGTGGGTAAGGCCCTGGGAGACTGGGGATCACTGGAGCATTTTTGCCACATCCTTTATTGACTTTGCATGTTTTACTGGTATTTTTGGGGTTCCATGTCATTTCATCGCGGGATGTTTTTTTGCAGGGTTTTTTACTGTGATTTTTTTGATGAAAAAACCCATCAAATTTTTTTACAATTTTTTTGGGGGGTTACGCCCCCAACCCCCCCATTTTCTAAACAATTCAATGTTTTTTTTAAAAAAACAAAAAAAATTGCAGTAAAATACCAGCGAAAAAACATCCCGCGATGAAAGGACGTCGTACCATTTTTGGGCAGAGCCAATTTTGTGTGTGTCAATCCTGGCTTGGCTGTCAGTTTGGTGCAGTGCATCTAGCCATTGCTTAATGTGGCATGACATTTATCACTCGGCATCCTTAAAAAAGCAAGCATGATAACTAGTGTTACCTCGCTAGACTGATGTTTTGGCATAGCGGCCTGTATATTCTTCACTGTAGCATGACTTTTTATTAACTGAGCATCTTTGATGAATCAAGCATGATAAATGTTCTTATGGGTCTAGACTGGCTTACATTGGATCCAGTTTGGACAGGTTTTCATATTGTGACATGTCACTTTTAATGGCCAAACCAACAGGATTAGTGGCATATATTGGCAGAGCAAATTTTGTGCCCAGTGCTAGTAATGATACTGCAAAAAACATCTTAAAGCGAACATGAGTATGATCTTATATGGGAATACTAGCATATGACGGTGGAGTGAGCATGGAAATGTATGGCACAGCCAGCATAAAACATTTTTTTATACTGTCATACATTGCAGGGACTGATAATTAATTGGGATAAGTCCTTTTGGTGAATTGCATCTATTGTACCTTTTTCATGATTTAGCCTACACTCTATAAAACCGATTGTTGGCCTTTTACCCAAATTATTGGCATTTTGCCCACATTTTCCCAGAAAGTGTGCTGTGTAAGGCACCATTTTAACCCATTATTCAAAACTTTTTCTGTGGGAGGGAGAAGAATCTTCCCCACACCCCACCCCAAACACAGTTTCGTTAGTTCGGGCACCCTCGCTACGCTCGGTCGCAATCACATACTTGTGGCAAATATTTACACCCTCCAAAAAAACAACTCACCAGCCACCACTGGTGGCCGGTATATTTGTGGACCACGCACCGCTCCCTTATTTCTATGTTGCATTAAACATTTAAGCTTTGATAGAAAAACGTATTCACTTCTTTTGCAGTAGTGCATGCCCATGCAGCGGCATAATCATCATGGACATTGGGCACACGTGGTGGCCCGGATTGGGGTGTGGCATGCCCTGTGCTTTGTTAAGGAGCCTTTGGTGTGGGGAGCATGGTCGGATTGGCCCCTCGGCCTTTTAGCCTGTGGCTGGGCCAAAATTGTCCCTGGGGACGGGGGACGGTTTCTGCCCATGCCTGGGCTGGTTTAAAAAAATAGTAATAATAATAATACTTTTTAATTCTTTTTTTTGTTGCAAATCCATATTTTTCATAGTGTACCTAGGAACAATGCTATTTGATGCCACTTCCTGTTTTGTCAAGGGGTGAAAGGTCATGTTTCATCGCTTCCCGGGATCTCACTTTGAGGTGGGGTCAAATGACACTTCAGTTGATGCCATCAGAGGTGAAGAGTCATGAGGCGAGGGGTGGCCCACTTTTTTCAGGCGAGGGGTGGCCCACTTTTGTTTGGGTGTCCGGGCCTATTTCTTGTCCCAGTCAGACCCTGTGGTGTGGGGGGGTTACAGCATGGCTCAGAGGGGAGCTGCCAAATTTTGTGCTACGCCATTAGGCACCACTGGGTCAGACAAAGGAGTAGTGTGCAGTGCACGCCTTGAAGTCTGCCAGTGAGTCCCCGGGTGAGAAGCAACTCGTGGGCGTTTTCAATTTACAATAACTGTGTGGTGCCATGGATTTATGTGTGCAGCAATGATATTACATTAAATGCTGGAAGTCCTCTGGCACCCATTATTACGCTTAGATAAAAAAAACTATGGGGATCTTGGGTATATTAAAAGAACCTTTCCCAGGTATTATACTCCAGCAAAGATAACATTATCGGGTGCACTCCCCTGTGTGCACGCTGACCTGTCTAATAGGTTTCTTGTATCGTAGTGGTAGCTGACTCATAGATACATTTATAAACGGGGAATTTTGTTGACACTAAATCCTACTCAATGATTTAATTTTCAGGTCTTGCTTGTGCAGCATTTTTCTCCTGGGTAAACAGCAGTGCATGCCTCCCTTGGTCAGTGCCTTATTGGCTTGCTTAACACAGCATCGCCACAGATTGCACATGCTTATGTGCCCATTGATCTATAGAAGTTTCCTACACTAGCTGTAGCCTGCATTAGAGATTTCGGTTACCCTGTCACAAATACTGCATTATGTATGTTTTACATATAGACCCCAAGTGGCATCTGGAAAATGGCATTCCCCAAATGTTTAATCTCGGACAAATCATGCCTCCCTCTGTGCCTTGGTTCTTATATCTGGCTGAAATGAGAGCACCTGGAAACACAGGTGGTAGATGCATCTGAAAAATCTGAAGGTCGTTTGCCATCACTTCCTGTGATGTCACTTAGGGGTGGGGTCAGATTACATCACTTCCTGTGATGTCATCAGGGTGTGAAGTATCGTGTGGCGCTACTTCCGCTACCCCTGGCATTTTGGTGAAATGACATCCCTGAGTTTTATGCGTTTCTTGTGGGAGATGCAGTTTGAAAAACAACATAAATCAAATGAACTATGATAGGTGCTCCTTCAGAAAATGGGGAATGAAGAACTGTCACTCTGTACTCATGTGAACAAGCAGAGTGGTCATTTCGCCCTTATTTTATCTGTGGGGCCCTATTGGTTTCTGTATGGACTTCTGAAGTCTTTTTCACACCGCTTTTACATGCACGCTCTATTATGATATGATGCCCTATATTCATGATGCAAATTTAGTGTGGGCTAATGCTTTTGTTTCAATGATTCTTTATTTTATTTTGTTTTCTTGTAAGCATGGACCAAGCCGAGAACAGCAGAGCGCTGTACAGGATGTGGGTAGCCAGCATTTGGACTGCCATCTTTTAACTTTAGCGCAGTACTGTGAGTTGTGGTCTGTGCATCCATTGGGACTAAACCATGATTTGGCTTTTATCCTATTAAGGGAAACATGGGGCCTGACTGACAAAAGCACTTTTGAGTGGGAAAAACCCATTGAAAAAGGTTTTTCTAATCACGCCCATGGTGCACTAATGCTTGAATGGGTATTTTGATGTATATATGCACAAGGAAATAATAATTCGGACATCCAAGCATAGGTTGGTGTTATTGTAGGAAAATTGTATAGCAGAACAAAAATATATGCTTGACTGCATGAAAAAAAAATGAACCTCCATCTTAGGGATGTAAAAGATTTTATGTGCTGCTTTTTGTTTACGTTGGACGTGAATTAATTTCCACCTACTTGACGTATAATTTACAGGGGATGGTGGCTCAGTATACTCCCTTTTATTTACATAGTCTCACTAGATGCTCAGGATCACACCTCTTCACCCCAAGAACTCAAGGACTATTGAGGAGGTGTAGCCATCTCCTGCACAATCCCATTCCATCCCAGGTTACCTTCCTTCTTTATTCAAGGTGCAGCTTGGAGGACATTTTATTTTTCTAGGTTTCCTTTTCCACTGCATTGTACCCCATATAGCGCATAAACCCACATAGCGCCAACCCCAAACATGCACCCTCCCTATTCCCATCCATTTCTTTTATTGGGCTACAATAATGAGAGATGTGCTGCTAGAGGAAGTCGGGGCCCTTTCAGTGAAAGGCCTGGTGGGTGTTGCACATGATCCTGGCATCAATGCCGACTGACAGAGTCAATGCAGGCTGCGAAGAGCCGGGTGATGTTATTTCCCAGGTCAGGGCTAGGAAATGTACACGCAGAAGGAATTGTGCAGTCTCCACTCACACTGCCATACGTAGCATGTTAGTCAGAGGTAAGCTCCATTAGCCTTACACGTTCTCAAGGCCCGAGCGCTCACAATGTCACTCAACATTTGGATAAAGGCCAGCGAGAGGGTAAGAACCTTATTTGATAATAGACGCAAGCTGGTGATAGTCTGTAGTATATTATCAGCCCTAGGATCAGGATCGCATCTTTCCTTCATAGACAGCTCTGCCCCTGCTTTGCTGATAACACCACATGTTCCCAATGGAGTCCAAGCAGACACCAAAATGGGGACTCTGAATTGACCAGCGCATTTGTTATAGGCAGACAGTCTTCCCTGCATCTGACAGCTTCTGACACTGCCCCGGCATACTTGAGAGATCTGATCTAACCATATCAGTCCTCAAGATGCCTATGTTCTAGGGACCAGCATCTCTTGGTTGTCCCCCGTTCTGTATGCATCGCATGGGGAGACGGGAGATTTGCTGTTTTTGGTCCGAACCTATGGACCTCTCTTCCCCTGGGATTGAGGGCCATTAAATCATTGCCTCAATTTCGAAGGGAATTGAAGATTTTTCTGTTTAGATAGGCTGTTGCTGTTTCTTTCCATTCTAAGTTGCCTCCCTCCCTGGATCTAGTTTGTATCTTATACTAATGAGTATTACATCTGCGCCTCTATACAGTTAATTCTGTCATGTGCGCGTTATAAATAAAAAAATAAAAAATAAAATCAATCTTCTCATGCCTGGCCATAAACGCCATGGGCCTCATTACGAGGTGGGCGGTAAGGGATTAACGGCACCGGTAAGGGCACCGGTGCTGGTAATCCCTTACCGCCCTACTACGACTTAAGGAAGGACCTGCAAAGGGATACCGGGGTCAATAACGGTACCGCAATTTGCGGTACCGTTATTGCCGCCTTCCCATTGAGCCCTATGGGGGCTCAAATGGGAATGGGGAATGGCTCAGGTGAATGGGGAATTACCGGTCCCGCCGACCTCGGAATGGACCGGTAATTGCTCCATCCACCAGACCAGAGTTGGAACGATTTGGGAGGCTAATAGCACCATGCCTGCCTCCAACCTCGTATTGAGGCTCCATGTGTTCCTATTTATTATATCTATACTTTAACAACGCCCCCACCTCCCCCCACTTTACTCCAAGGCCTACAATTGAGCTGAATTGGAGAATATATGCATTTACACCTGCCAGTAAAATGCAGGGCTCCCTGTCCATTTACACCTAACCATTCAAGTTTGGGAATGTGGAATGATAATGTTGAGAGAGTAATGGCAGGGAGATTATCATTTAGAAAACCTGTATCCAACGTGTAAAGAAAAACACAGACAGGCTTGATCACTGAGTAAAAACAAAAAAAGAAGAATGTATACGTGTTGATGTAAAAATCAAAAATGACCAAACATCAAATAAGAATAAAACAAGATCATAATGAGGTGCCAATTGTTTACTGTCCTAAGATGCAGCTCTGTGGCAGTGTCACTTTTGCTTTTTCTATATTGCCTCTTTAACCTGTGCATTTTGATCTTTCCCTGATGACCCTTGATCCCCAGAACTCAACATGGATCCAACTCCAGATGTTTGACCTCTGAGGGTAAGAGTCCCTCCTTGGACCCTCTATGGCTCACAGGGGCACAGTATAAGTCACCTGACTGTGGAGAACAATAAGATACGGTGCAATGTCCATCATTTTAGCACATACAGCACCTCTATATCCTTGGGGTGCAGCTAATCGTCACTCTACTAAAAGGTCATGGTAAAACAAATGTGGCCATTTGTTGCTCACCGCCAGAGATGTCCATGTAGCAGGATGAGCCAGAGCCATTTCTGGCAAGGGTGCTTAAAAGTCTGGAAGTCTGAGTGAATCACAAACCAGATTATTTTGCCTGGGAAGATGCACATGCAGTAACCCGCAATAACTGGCTAGCTGCCCGGATGGGAGACTTAATTGAATTTTGTTAATGTCGTTTTGGAACCTTATCCCAACCCAAAATCCAATTCTTCACACATATTTTTTTTTATTTTTTAGCGCTCACACAGCCCGTAGGCATCAAGGCGCTGTTACAGGAATTGTTTGTTTTTTAGTTGCATCATTGTTTTTTTTTGTCTTAGTTGCATATTTATAACGCGCTTAAATACCCAGAGGTTTCTAAGCGCAGACCTGGTGATCGAACCTGTGTTGCTTTGTGTCGTCTTGCTTCCAAGGCGAGTATGTTGCTGCTGAGCTATCCTCCCAGGATATTACATCTTCTTAAATGGAAGGGGGCCTGACATGAAAATGTGGCTTGCAATCCCGCAGAATTAACTTCCGCATTCCTCCAAAAGTCTCTGATGGTGATGCACTGCTCAGCTTCTTGGGGAAACCGAACCTCAACCTTTCAAAATGCATTTATTTATGTGTTTGAGCATTTATGTAAAGGCCAGACCCGGGGGTATCACAGTGTTTGTACATGTGAGCAAGAAGACACAAGGAAATCAACAGTGGAAAGGTAAAACGTTAGTCATATCTGGAAAACAGCCAGGTTTTGACAAGTCTCTTGAAGGTAGGATAGGAGCATTCATTTCTGATTAAAGGTAGTAGTGAGTTCCAAAGGGCGGGGCTGTGACAGTGAAGCTGACACCATTTGATCTGGCATGTGTCAATCGAGGAGGGACAAGAGAGCGGTCTCTAGAAGAACGAAGTGAGCACCTCTGCTGTCGTTTGGTAATGCTGGTGTTCAGGTAGAGGGGTCTTCCTTGTGAATGCAGCAGTGAGCAATGCTCACAGTCTTGAAGTTGATGCAGGCGCCAATGGGCCTTACGTTGACTCTCAGTGATGTGGTCAGAGTGAAATAGCCCTAATGCATGGTGCAAGGCTTTATTTTGGAGGAGGTGGGGCTTAGCTAGGTTGGTGGTCGATGTGCCCTTAAGGAGAGTCTGGCAGTAGTCCAATTAGCTGAGTATGATGGCTTTGGCAAGTGCTAGGTAATAGCTTGGAGAGAGGAATTGTCTGCTCAGAGAAATTGGTTTGGAAGTGTAGGCTATAGATGATGCAAGGGGGTTAATGTGTTTGGTCATGGAAAGTTGAGCGTCCAAGTGAACTCCCAGTGATGTGACCTGCTTGAGGACCTGGATAGTAGTGCCATCAATGAGAAGTGACGAATAAGCTGTATCAAGATTTATGAGCGATGGGACAAACCTAGAATGAGAAGTTCAGTTTCGACATCATTAAGACAGAGGTTGTGTGTGGCTATCCAGTTGGGTATGGTGGTGTACACATTGTAGATGGTCTCTGTGTCAGTTGTGCAGTTGTCAGAAATGGGGATGAGGATTTGTGTGTCATCCACAAAATTAGTATAGGTGATACCTATGGAATCCAGGATGTCCAAATGGGGTTTTGTATATGTGCTGTACAGTGTGTGAGACAAACAGGAACCTTGGGGAACATACAAAGGAACTGGGATAGGGTCGGCGGCTGAGTTGTCAATGAAGACTCTCAAGGTACACTCGCTGAGAAAGGATTTGACCCACAAAATGGTGTTCATAGCAAAATGGAAGTACGTAGTCAGGTGTAGGGGTAGGGTATCATGGCCAACAAGGTCAAACGCTGCTGAGAGGTCAAGGAGGAGGAGGATTACTAAATTGCCAGAGTCACGCATTCTGTCGAGCTGTATTTTTAGGACAAGTAGGGCTGTCATGGTGCTGTGCTTGGGGTGGAAGCCAGACTGCCTTACTCCTAGGGGGTGATGGAGTTTGAGGAACTGTTGTGTTTGGGCGTATGCAATGCGGTCTAGTATTTTGGGAAGGAAGGGGGCAGTAGTTGGTGAGCTGGGAGGGTTCCAATGTGGGTTTTATTGAGAAGAGGAGTAACCAAAGCTGTCTTGATGCTGGCAGGGATGACATTGGTCCTGAAGGACTTGGCAGGAATCTCCCTTGCTGTTGGATGGTTTCAATCGTTGTATGGTCTCCAGAATGGTGGGTTGGGTTACATAGGTGAAGGAGAAGAATTGGGGGCTCGTGAGATTTGGGTCAGCGAGGGGCCTCAAAGTGGCTGGAGAAGAAGGCTTGGTTGCTAGTTGGTTCTTTTTAGCTGTGATTTTGTTGTGTAGAAGGTCAATCTTGTTGGCTAGTGCGTCTTGAATGATTGTACACCAGGTATTGTCAGATCTTATCAGGGTATTTGGCGGGGTAGGATTTTACAGTTCTCGTAAATTGACAAAAACTTTCTTGGCATTTGAGCTAGTGTTGGAATTTCTTGTGTTGTAGGAGTTGGCTTTGTGGGAAACTACTGCTTTCTTGTACATATTGGTGGTTTTGGCTATGTTTATGCAGTTGGCAGTAAAGGGGTGTCTCCTTCATAAGTGTTCAACAGCTCTCTTCTGCGAAGATTCACAAGCTCATATGTGAACCATATGTTATTAGATGGACACAGTGCAGGTGTTTTGGATTTTAGTGGGGCATGAATATCCATGACGTGGTGGAGGCTTTGGTGGTAGAATTCTGCCAGGCCATCAGGGCTGGTGATATCTGGGGATGAGGAAGAGAGTGAGGTCAGGAGATTGGGTATGAGGTTCGCGTGAGTAGGTTTACAAGTATTTCTAGACATGATGGGGTTGAGTCGAGATGCGGGGGTGAACAGGGCTTTGGCATAGGAAATATCAAATTCTACTAAGTGATGATCAGTCCAGGACATAGCAGTAATGTGAGAGATGTTAAGGGTGGTATTGTTGGTAAGAATACAGTCCAGAGTATGTCTTTTGATATGAGTAGGGTAGGATACATGTTGTGTAAAGTTCATGTCTCACAGTGCAAGTGTGGTTGTTTTAGCATCTGCTATGCCATTGAATCCGCGGCTCAAGTCACCTAATACAATGTATTTGGTAGCTGGTTTAGTAAGTGGATTGATCATGAGGGGGATGTCTGATTCTGGGGAGCTGAGGGAGCAAAGCTGGTGGTAGAGGAGGAGGAGGGTGTTATATGTGGTCTGAGGATTGATCATGAGTTTCAGAAGAAGTGTTTCGTAACCAAGCGGGGGGTCGGGGTAAGTAGGAATAGTTTTGATGCACATGGAGGATTTAGCGATCAGTCCAACACCACCACCTGGGACATTAGTGCGGTCAGTCCTAAAGAGGGTGTAATTAGAAGGAATGGCTAGCAATATTAGTGGGTCAGATGGGCTGTGCAGCCAGAATTATGTTGTGGCGAGCACATCTCGATGGTGATCAATAATAAGATTGTGGATCTCTATGGCTTGGGCTCCCAAGGAGCAAACTTTGATAAGAACACACTTGAGTGTTAAATCCTGGTTAACACATGGATTTAAACCATCCCAATTAGCTTCCACGCTTACCCATGTAGGTGGTAAAATACTTGATTTTATCATCGGCAATCGTTCCATATCAAACTGTCATTTGCCTAGTCCATTAGAGTAAACAGACCATGGTTTAGTTCCCGTTTCTTTCTCATTTACTTCAAATATTTGTCTGGGTCAGCCCATGCAAAAATCTACTCATGCTTCAGCTTTTCTTTAAGGAAAACAGAAGAAATAATTGCTTTCCCTAATTTTCCAGCAGATTCATCTTGATCCACAAATGATTTAGTAAACAGCATCCACGATAAGCCAATCCTAACCAAGCACAAGCACAAAGCCACATAATTCATAGAATAACCACAGTCTGAATGATATTAAATGCGTTATATGTAAGCTGGAAAAAGTTTGATGGAGATTGAAGGACCCTGATGTTCTTTTAAAATTAAAATTAGTCAATGTTACCCGAAAACAATTGGCCAAGAAAGCTAAATCTGACTTGTATCTGCAACTTATTTCTTGTGCTAATATAAAACTGAAAGCTCCGATTGTGGCAGTGAAAAGTGTGTTGTTAATTTTAGAGTCTGTGGATTCTCCGTGGAAAATATAATCATTTTTTCTTGGAATAAATACATTTGAGCTTTGAAGGATTTGTTAATCAGCTTTCAGAAATTCACGTCAGAGGACAAAGTTTGTGATACAGAGTGGAACCAATGTTCTGTACCAATGCTAGAAGATGCATAGTGTTTAAAAGAAAATGTATTGTGTTTTTGCCAGAACCATTTGACTTCTCACAAGGTACAAAAAGAAGAGATGAACAATAAATAACAATTACATTTTTCATACTTATATTAACACAGATTCTATGATAAAACGCATAGTTTCATAGTGGCAATTAAAAAAGACAAAAAAGAACAGATGTCTAGCTTATTGTAGATCGCTTAACAGCCATATTGTATTCAAAAGCACTTCTACCACCAAAAAATAATAAAGAGGTTTCATTACAGCATTACAAGATATCCCTCAGATTACTTTGTATCCCTTACAAAAGGGGGTTTTCCCCAGGTATTTGAAAACAGGGATTATTAGACCACTATTGAAGAAAGATAATCTACACACGGATGTGTTAACTTCTGACCAGTCTCCAGTTTACCTTTTTGAGATAAAATACTTGGAAAAATGAGCGATTTTATCGCTAAAACGAATTCTTAAATCCTTACAAGTCTGGCTTTAGGGCCTATTATAGGATTGAGGCGGCAATGTGCCAGCTCTTAGATGAGATGCTTCACATTGCTGATAGTGGTGGTGCCCGTCTGTTATTCTTACTAGATCTCTAAGTGGCATTTGTTACCATGGACCACCACATGATTTTAAACATCTTGCAGTGCATGGGTATGGGTATGTGGGTGTCATTTTGGATAGGTTACATTCTTTTCTTTATGACAGGTGTCAAGTACTACAAATTGGAACACCCAGCTCTTCTCTTCTTCCTGTATGCGGTGTACCACAGATATCTATTTTATCACCAATTTT